>NW_012115910.1:476258-652670 GCF_000951035.1 Colobus angolensis palliatus
TCCAGATCAACTCTTCAACTAATATTATATGTTCTAATATTATTATAATAATATTAAGAATTTTTTTAAACTAGGTGTCTTGATATAACTGATAAGAACAACTTTCTTGCCAAATATGAGTATGTACATGTTTGCAAGCATTCACATGCAATTAAAATGATAGGTTCCAGTCTCTCAGTGAGCTTGTACCCCTGTGCTATGACTTTTAAAAGTGCTTCTCTGGTTTTATTGTCTCTAGGTGAGACAATAAAGCCCGGTGCCTGATGTCAGGTATTTTTCTACACCCACATCAAGGAATAGAAGTGGTTTAATTTGAATACATCCATTTTCCTGGATCAGTTAGGCGCTGGTAAATTAGTTATTTTTGAGGGCAGTACTTTGTTGACAGAACTGAGAGCTCAGACATATTTTAAAATGGCGAGCTTTTTGCTCTCCTGATGAAATCACAGGGGATTTTTCTGTAGTTTTTTTTTTACAAAACCTGGTGGGGCTGCTGGAGATAAACCTCTCAAAAATTTGAGGCCCCATAAAACTCATCCCCACCTGGAGTTTTAACTGTCAGAGTTGTCCGCGTTGAGCCATCAGTAATTCTTTAATAATAGTTTATGTCTTTTCAACACTACAGCCATAGTAGTGGACTTCTGCCTCTGAACTTCTGTTCTCCATAAGCTGTGATTCTCAGCCTCTGCTTGTCTCTCCAGTGTTCAGGTCAGTGGTTTGCCCTGTGACTTTAATTCTTTGCTGTATCTAAATAAAGTTGTTGATTTTCAGTTTGTTCAGCTTTTTCCTTGCTGAGAGGATGAGGGTGATGACTTCCAAGCATTTTTTAATGTTGGATCAGAAAATGGGATTCTGCTGTGTCTTTTTGCATGACTGCATTTGATCATCTCATTGCTTTCTCATGGTCTTCTTGTTCATTTCTTGCTCATTCTTAGAATCACACATTTTCCCGAAGTTGTGTTTTAGTGGAATTGCTTATTTGAAGATCACGCTTAGAGTATTAGGGATATTTATTGCTACTGGGTTGTCTTTGCTTCTCAACCTTTTGGGAAAATAGAGCTGGATAATTGTATGATTTTGGAAAGAAATAAATTTTGAATTTGTATCAGTATTTTGAATTTGTTTCTAATGACATGAAAACATTTCTTATTTACTTTATTTCCACAATACACATTTACTAGTTTCAAGATGTCAAATAAAATGTTACCACTAGCAACAATATTATTGAATGCCAGTTAGGATCTCTTTCAGTTCTTTTTGTCTTTATTTCAGTAGTAATTTTTGAAGTCACTTTTGGTGGGGTGTTGTGGCAGGCCAGGTCTCACTAATGCAGGCCTCCATAACAACTGTTTTAGTGCTGACCAAGTGGATAAGCTAAACATTAAAAGCCAGTGCCCCCGTACAAAGGCTGAGCTGTAACAAAAGCCCACCAAGAGTTTTGCCTAGGCCTTTCCTGGGCCTTAAATCCTGACAAAATAATGAAGGAATTATTTACAGGACCCATTTAGGATTAAACAAGTTATACTGTGGGTCTGAAGAAACTCCCCAGGCCTCCACAGACAAGTTTACTGGGAGTCTGAAGGAGCTCCCCAAACCTTTGTGATTTAGCAGGAGACAAGATAAGGGCGATCACCCCAGCACCGGGACCTGTTTAAGTAAATTTACTGAGGCTCCAGCAGGAGTTCTTTAGGACTCAGACCTGAAGACCTTAGTTATAGGTTAAAAAAGTTAATCACTTCTGTCTCTAGATGAATGCACACTTACATGTAGACATATAGCTTAGAAGGTATGTAAGCTCTGGAAAACTTTGTAATTTTGAGTTGGTCTGGTGATAATTTCCAGGCCTTCTCCTTGTAACTGGTTGCAGAAATAAAAACCCTCTTCCTCCCCAGTTCATCAGCATCTCATTATTGGGCCATGAGAAATGGCAGCCCAATTCTCAGTTTGGTCTGGGAACAAAATTTGGCGTAGCAGCCAGAAGAGACTGGGACAGTGCTGTCTGTGTTCAGTGGCAGTGGCTTGTAATGAGACAGTCTTCAGGAGGATCCCAGCAGCTGCCAGTGAGATTTTCCCCAGGGACTCTCCCAAGGGGTGTTTTGTGCACAAAATTGTACATCCCTTTCACCGCTGGGGAAGAACAGAGATCAGGAGCAGACTCGCTCAAAGGATGAGGTAATCGGGCATCTGCTGGGAGCCTATGGTTTTCCTATCTAGGCTAAGCCATTTGTCCAGTACCACCAAGGGAAGCAATAGGGTTCGCTCATACACTTGCTTTGCATTTTGGTTGAAATCAGGTTTTGAGTTGGTTTTGAGTCTGTTTTGCCTGAGTGCACTCCCCATTGTGTTATCCAAAATTTGTCTCCACTTGTTTGTGTATCTGTCTTATTCCTTTTGATACCATGTAAACTTGAAAATGGGAGGTATTGGGTTCATCCCTGTTGAGAGACCTCTGGGAAGGAAAAATATCTTTTTTTTTTTAGTAGATCAGTGATTAAAAGTCAGCTTCATTAAAAGCTAACATCCAAGATGTGTATATTTATGTGTGCAGGTTTGTATTTAAAAGACCTTCACGTTTGTGTTTTGTTTATTTCTCTCCTAGAGCTTTGTCTTTTTTGAGCAAAAGTTTTTTTTTTTTTCTTCTCAGTTGACTGGATTCTGTTTTCTTCATTAAGAGCTATTACAACAGAAGCTCCTCTGGCGTTTCTAAAAAAAAGTGTAATTTAGACACTTAGAAATGTCTTTGTTTGGAAAAAAAATTTTTTAAGTGTACTGTAAAAGCATCACATGGTCCAGCCTCATAATAATTCTCCCTTTTTGAAAACCCAGGATTCAGTGTGGGCTTTGCCCAGTGCTTGAAGATCCAGTTAAAGCGTAGGTAGTCAACATCAAAATAAAGTTAGTCTCCTTACACAGTCCTATGATAAATTTCTGTAATTTTATGTTTGATTTGGTGTCCATCTTTAACCTCCCTCTAGCACCACCCAGACTTTTTCTCTGTGTACCTTAAGATGTAAATCTTGCCATTTGATTTTTCACCTAAGAGTTGTTTCCTTTAATATGCAGATTTAGTGCTATTTAGCTGACAACTTCCGCAGTAATAAACCAGGTTATCAAGAGTTTGCAAGTCTAAGATAGGAAAAAGGAGGTCTTATGAATGTAAAATGTACTTCTATTGGCATGCCTAATACGTCTATGTATTTGTGTCTTGTGTAGACCTTGTTTTGGTATGGAAAATATATAAAAGAGTTCTAATTAATTGACTCAAATAAAAATAAAAGCGCTTAAATACTTTAACAGAAAAAGAAAAACTAGTCAATCCTTTTTCAACTTTACGTGACTTAAGTAAAGTCTTTAATAAATAAGCTAGCTTTAAAATCATTGGTAAAGTAATATTAGACGTATCTTAAAATTACCAGCATACATTTTTGTTTGCATTTATTGATCAGGCAATTTCATACTTATCCCTGCCAAATACTTCAAGGTGTCAAAATTGGGCGCTATAACTATAACTCAGCCCAAAACAGAATGATCTTTGCTTGTGTAATTTTTAATAAGTAAAATATTAATATTGGTTTAATGATGATAACTACATCTTTAATAATTAGTAAAATACCCTAACTTCTAATCTTGTGGCCTTAGGAAGTCTAGTCCAAGGACATAAAGAAAGTTTTTCTGGGAAAGGACTGTTATCGTTTTTGTTCCACAGCTAAACTATAAACTAAGTTAACGAACAAGAATAGCTTGGAGGTTAGAAACAAGACGGAGTCAGTTAGGTCGGATCATTTTCACTGTCTCAGTTTTAATATTACAGTGGTGGCTTCATAACTTTAAATGATGACTATCATGGTTTTCATAAATCATCTAGGTAAATGATTAAAATAAATAATTAGATAAATGTAATGGGACACTCATAAACAAATTTGTCATAATTTAGAATCTAAAGCTATATTAAATTAAACAACAGATATTTCATTATTTGGGTATTTTCCAAGAAAAATATATTTTAGGAAAATAGTCTTTCTAAAAATTGTGTCTTTTTGGAAGGGAACTAACTTTTGTCTAATTCAAAACTTATTTAAAAGCTATATATAAAACAATGTAAAAGAAAGTTATAAAAATAAAGAGAGTTTCAAAGATTATTGATAAAATAAAAATATCTTTAAAAATGTAAACATTTGGTCTAAATTATGCAAGTCAAATATTAGGTTTGTTGATGCTTTAGGTCATAAACTGCTTCTTTGACTTAAAAATTGTTCAATTTATTTTGGAGTGTTAAATTCTAGATAAGGCCTGGGGACATATGAAATTAACCATGCCCCTAGCTATACAAAAAGGTATTAAAGAAAAGAGATTTTATATTAAGAAAGGATCTTGTATGGTAATTTCTTTTCCTAAAGTAAAATAACTGGTTGTTTAAAAAGAGGCATGTTGTCAGAAGTCAGAAAGTCAAGGCATGTCATAGCTTGTCTGTGTAGCCATGAAAGAATTTATGAAAGGGGATTTATGCAAGAATTGTTTTACAATTTAAAGGTAATTAGATCTCCTAAATGCTTTATAAAATACCACTATGACTCTTAGCTGTACAACTTGCCTGCTTTACTGCTAGGTAAGGGCTGGAACACATAGAGTTAAACACTAGAATAAGTCAGACCTTATTTGCACTTCTGTGTAGGTCCTGGGCCCCACATCTAGTACATAATTAAAGCCCCAAACTTAACAAGGTTTTCACCAAAAGTAAAGGTTGCTGAGAGTTAACAGTGTAACATGTATTTAAGAATTACTGGGCTGGGTGCAGCGGCTCGTGCCTGTAATCCCAGCACTTTGGGAGGCCGAGGTGGGCTGATTACCTGAGGTCTGGAGTTTGAGACTAGCCTGACCAACATGGTGAAACCTCGCCTCTACTAAAAATACAAGAAAATTTAGCTGGGCGTGGTGATGGGTGCCTGTAGTCCCAACTACTTGGGAGGCTGAGATAGGAGCCTAACTTGAATCCAAGAGGCTGAGGTTGTAGTGAGCTGAGATTGCATCATTTCGCTCCAGTCTGGGCAACAGAGTGAGACTCCGTTTCAAATTAAAAAAAAATTAAAAAAAAAAACTATTGAAGAAACAGTTTACATGCAAGGTGTGTAAAGAAAGTAAAATATACTTTTGGTAAAAAGATTATAAGGAGGTATGAGAATGTAGATTTTTGCCTAGATTAAAGGTTAAAGGTTTATTTTAAGTTGGATAAAATAAAGGTGAAGGTTTAAGCAAATTGTGGAAGGTTGATTGTAAAGGAAGTTCTG
This sequence comes from Colobus angolensis palliatus, assembly GCF_000951035.1. NCBI lineage: Eukaryota > Metazoa > Chordata > Mammalia > Primates > Cercopithecidae > Colobus > Colobus angolensis. Next base: position 481,544 of record NW_012115910.1, read on the forward strand.
TGTGTAAACATATTGGCTAAAGTTAAAGGGTTATTATCCATTTTTTTTCCTGTAAATTGATCATTAAAATAAAAACACACCAGGTTTCTCTTAGAGCACTAACATGCTCTTTAAAAAAATTGTAAAGGGTAATAAAAGGTCTATGAAAATCTTACTTATGGTCAAACATTAAAATTGGGTAAATATGTCTGTAAGGTTTTATTAAGAATTGGGTTTAACATTAATAGCACACTAATGTAAAGATGAAATTTGGCTTATTTGGTATAAAAATTATACAGGAAGCATTGCCAAATATGAAATCATATTTGGCTTTCTTTGGGCTATATTTGTGCAAGTATGTTACTGATATGTGTCCCAAAATCATGTGAAACTCCTATAATTCTGATATATCTTAGTGTATGTTACCAGTAATAATTATAATTGTTATGTTAAATTATTGTGTGCCACAGAGGTAACAGATATCCTTGTCAATTGTGTCTTTAAATATGGCTACCCTAAAACTTTTTGTCATTCATAAACAGTTGTCTTATTTTGGTCCTCTTTAGAAGGTGGCTTTATAATCAGCTATAAAGCTCTCACAGGTGCTCCTGAATGCAGATTTCTGATAATTTTGGATTTTGTGACATAAGAATAGAGGAAAAATGTTCAGGACTCTTGAAGAGCTAAAATGTTCATTAATATCAACTAAGACAGGAATTAAATGCATGAACTGAACTAATGGGAGACAGAAATGATCATTTTGATTTTTTGCTTAAATGTTGCTCATCCTGTTTTGCTTTTCAGAGTCAAAGAAACTTTTCTTTTGAGCTAGTAACTGCTTTTAACAAGTATACACCTATGAACAAAATTTGAAGCATATTTGTTTATCTCTAACTATCTTCGGTAGAATTTGGAAATTATTTGTGAGTATTCTTAATTTATGGCAATACAGTTATTTGCATAAGTGCAATAAGGATCTGTTTTCTTCTGAAAGAGGACACAATTGGAAAAACTGGTTATTTTGCCAAGGCTTTGACGGGAATGGTACCGTCTCCTTTAAGGAACGAAACTAGACTTATGAAACCAAGAAAGTCCTTGTAAAACTGGCCTTGTATTTTGTGTACACAGTCCCAGTACAGGGTTTCTGATCTGTGATAAGTAAAGAATATCACTTTCTGACAGGCCAGGAACCCCAAGTTATCTTGGAACCTCAAGAAGAGAGGAATTCACCCAACTCATAGGTATTTGATGGTACAAATCCATGGTTGGGATCAGCATTAAAAAGATCTTATCTTAGATTCCTCCTGTGGAACAAAACTCCATCAAAGTGAATTTAAAAGGCCTATGTGAAAAATAATTATTCTTGGTGCACTATATACAAATAATGAGGCCAAGTATAATAAAGCAAACTAGTCCTACCATGATTTGTCTTTTAATAAAAATGGGAAACTGGAGAGGGGAAAATTATGTTTCCAAAACTATAGTACACCTATTGTTAAATTCTAGTCTTGCCTGATATTTTTCAATTTTTATTATTTTCTACAGTTTGGGTTAAATTCTAATTTTTCTGGTTACAAATCTCCAAAATAATGTTTTCATTTCTTTTTCTTTTCCTTTTTCCACATTTATCCTAATTTGAAATTACTGAAACCTAAGCTGTGCTGTCTTAAATCCCTGTGAACTGAAGACTAGACAACTTAAACTTCAGAAGAAAACAGCAGCAACCTATGTATATGTGTTGCTGTTGCATGCTATTATGTTTCAACAGGTGCTGTCTCTAAGTCCTGGAAACAGAGAGTTATTACTGGAAACAAATCGACCTCTCCCACTCCAGCGATGTGTTTGGTGCCTCATAACGACGACCCCCACTCTTAGCAGGAAGTAGCCAGAAAGTTTATGATTCCCTATCTCTTTACAATTCTCATGACAAATAAATATACAAACCTGAAAGAAATGCACAGATTGACAGTGGGGATTGTGGCAGGCCAGGTCTCAGGCCTCCATAACAATGGTTTCAGTGCTGACCCAGTGGTTAAGTTAAATATTAAAAGCCAGTGCCCTTATACAAAGCCTGTGCTATAACAAAAGCCAACCAAGGGTTTTGCCTAGGGCATTCCTGGGCCTTAAGTCATGACAAAATAACAAAGGAATTCTTAACAGAACCCATTTAGGATTAAATAAGCTTTATTGTGGGTCTGAAGAAACTCCCCAGGACTCCACAAACAAGCTTACTGGGAGTCTGAAGGAACTCCCCAAACCTTCATGATTTGGCAGGAGACAAGATAAGGGTGATCTCCCCAGCACCTGGACACATTTAGATTAAGTAAGTTTACTGAGGTTCCAGAGGAAGCTCTTCAGGACTCAGACCTTAGTTATAAATTAAAAGAAGTTAATTACCTATGTCTTTAGAGAATGCACACTTACAGGTAGACTTATAGCTTAGAAGGTATATAAGCTCTGGAAAACTTTGTAATTTTGAGTTAGTCTGGTGATAATTTCCAGGCCTTCTCCCTGTAACCAATTGCAGAAATAAAGACTGTTTTCCTCCCTGGTTCATCTGCATCTCATTATTGGGCCATGAGAAATAGCAGCCCAACCTCAGTTTGGTCTGGGAACAGTATGACACTCATTTGACATAGTTATACTCTTTTACATGACATCACATGCTTATTTTTTGATTACTTCTTACAGGGAACTCTGTTTCTCCTTGCTTCTTTAGTCATATTAACTAAGTTGTGGAAAGTAAGAATCAGTGTCTTACCCTGCTGTTAAATAATGAAGAAAAATCAGTTAAGTAGCAGGAATCGAAAACTAACATCTGAATATTTGAACCTAGACTGTGATTCGATAGTAAGAATACACTTCATTAGAATAGGTGATTTATATAGGGCTGTCCCTTATATCTTTTCACAGATCAACGCTCTAACTGAGAATTTCAACTACATTGAAGTCACATGTTATTCTCACTAGTGCCTTTTCAGGACAAGATTACAGAAAGAGGTATAAAGAATATAATCAATGTCTAGTCATTAAAACTTCAATTTAGCATTAGGTAAGTCTCACAGGTTGTAGTTGGGAATTGAAGAGCAAATCCTATTTTACACATCCATTACTTTACCAACATTATAAGCCTTGAGCCTATTTTTCAAAGGACGTTCCATCTGCCCTACTTCTAACATTCTATAGCACATGCTCTCAGCCTCTTGTTTGCTAGGTGATTACTCTGTTATATTGTACTTCTTGTTTGTTCTTTGCCATCAACTGTATACGCTCTTTATTTATGTTGAAACTTTATTAATGTTTAGCACACCATTTTAAAGAAACTTGGCCAATTGATCTTTGACAAAGGAGCAAAGACAATATAATAAAAAAAAGGATAGTCTTTTCAACAAATGATGCTGGACAGGCACAGTGGCTCATGCCAGAAATCCCAACACTTTGGGAGGCCGAGGTGGGCGGATTACTTGAGGTCAGGGGTTCAACACCAGCCTGACCAACATGGTGAAACCTCATCTCTACTAAAAATACAAGAATTAGTCAGATGTGGAGGCATGTGCCTGTAATCCCAGATACTCAGGAGGCTAAGGCAAGAGAATTGCTTGAACCCAATGGGTGGAAGTTCAGTGAGCCAAGATCATGCCATTGCACTCCAGCTTGGGCAACAGAATAAGACTCCATCTCAAAAAAAAAAGAAAAAAAAGAAGAAGAAGAAGAAAAGATGCTGAAACAAACAGATGTCCATGCTGTAAAAAAAAAAAAAAAAAAAAAAAAAGATAAAAAACTCAAAAGAATCTAGATACAGACCTTATACCTTCCCCCCGATTTATCTGGAAATAAATGATAAACCTAAAAGTAAAACAGAAAACTAGAAAACACCTAGAAAATAACACAGAAGAAAATCTAGATGACCTTAGGTTTCATAGGATAACTTTTTAGATACAACACCAGAGTCAAAATCCATGAAAGTAATAATTGATAAGCTGGATTTTATTAAAATTAGCAACTTCTACTCTGTGAGAGATAGTGTCAAGAGAATGAAAAGACAGTCTGGGAAAAAATATTTTCGAAAGGCAGCTCTAGTAAAGGACTATTGTCCAAAATGTACAAAGAACTCTTAAACCTCAACAATAAGAAAATAAACAACATAGCTTTAAAAAATGGGCAAAATACTCAAACACCTCATCATAGAAGACATCTGGATGGCAAATGAGCATATGAAGAGCTGCTCAAATTCATATGTCATCAGAGAAATTCAAATTAAAACAACAGTGGGATCCCACTACTCACCTATCAGAATGGCCCGCATCCAAAACACTGACAATACCAAATGCTGACAAGGATGTAGAACAACAGGAACACTCATTCAGGGCTGGTGGGGATGCAAATGGTACAGCCACTTTGGAAGACAGTTTGGCAGTTTCTTACAAAACTAAACATACTCTTACCATGTGATCCTGCAATCGGGCTTCCTTGTGTTTGTCAAAATGAATTGAACATCTATGTCCACATAAAGACCTGCACACAGATTTTATAGCAATTTTATTCATAATTGTCAAAATGTGGAAGCAATAAAGAAGCAAACTTCAGTAAGTGAAAAGATAATTAAACTGTGTTACATCCAGACAATTGAATATTATTCAGGACTAAAAAGTAATTAGCTACCAGGCCATGAAAAGATGTGGAGAAACCTTAAATGCCTATTGCTAAGTGTGAGAAGCCAATTTGAAAAGGCTACATACCCTATGATTCTAACTACATGGAATTGTGGAAAGGCAAAACGATGGAGATAGTAAAAAGATCAGTTGTTGCCAGAGGCTAGGGAAGATAGAGGGATAAATAAGTAGGTGACATAGGATTTTAGGGCAGTAGAACTATTCTGTATGATACTCTTATGGTGGATTCATGTCATTATACATTTGTCCAAACTTATAGAATGCACAATGCCATTATTGAACCCTACCATAAAGTATGTACTTTAGGTGATAACGATATATCAACATAAGGTTGTTGATTGTGACAAAGGCACCACACCCATCTAGAATGTGTTCAGTGGGGAGCCTAGACTTGTGTTGAAGCAAGGGATATAGGGAAATTTTCTATACTTGTTGTTCAATTGTTCCTTAAACCTAAAACTATTCTAAAAAAATAAAGTTTTTTTTTTAAAAAAAGGTAACAGAATTTAAAATAACAAAGAAAGAAAAAAATACAGTAAGTAAAACCCAGAGCAACTAATTTTTAACACCTCTGTTATTTTTTCCTTGTTTTCTCCAAAGTGAGAAATTGATGATTTTTTTGATATAACTTAGAACAGGACATTTCTATATCTCTTTATTTTTGTAGGTTGATGAAAGTTTTAGAATTAGTTATATGTAGGCATAGTCCAACATCCCAATTTACAGAAGAATAAACTGAGGGACCAAGTAACTAAAAATATCAATGATGACGCTGATGTTCACCAGAGTAAAAGACATTAGTGGAATATTGGAACTAATGTGTACATAAATCTGTAGGAAAGAGATAACATTGTGTCTAGATGATGGTAATCATCTAGACAAAATACAAAATCATAGGTAATATTTCAAGATATCATCAAGAGAACATTTTTGAGGTAAATGGCAATGTGAGGACAGGTGTCTTATATTGAATCAACCCATTGCTTATAAAATAGGGCAAAAACAAATCTTTTTTTTTTTTTTTATCTCTGGTAACTAGGGAGGCTCATCATCCACCACTCTGATGAATTTTTGAGCTGCTGCCATCACCAGATAGAAGCATGACAGGCTGACTTGCAAACCACTCCTCCTGAGAACATGAGCATCTATGGTAGAGTGGAAGCAAACTCAGTAGTGTCCCTTAATGTATTAGGATTAAGTAAAATTTGGGGCACACAACCCACAGATCCCATTTCAGATTGAGAAAGCAATGCAACTCTTCTTTCAAGTTATTTTAGGTTCATGGGGTATATAAGCAAATTTGTTAAGTGGGTATATTGCATAGTGCTGGAGTTTGCCTTCTACTGAACCCCCTATCCAAACAATGAACCTAGTATGCAATAGGTAGTTTTTCAGCCTTTCCCCCTCTTTCTTTCTCCCTCCCACTTTTGTGATCTCCAGTGTCTATTATTTCCTCTTTTTTTGAGACAGAGTTTCACTCTTGTTGCCCAGGCTGGAGTGCAATGGCGCAATCTCGGCTCACTGCAGCCACCACCTCCCGGGTTCAAGCAATTCTCCTGCCTCAGCCTCCAGAGTAGCTGGGATTACCGGTGCCCACCACCATGCCTGGCTAATTTTTTATATTTTTAGTAGAGATGGGTTTTAGCCATATTGGTCAGGCTAGTCTTGAACTTCTGACCTCAGATGATGCACACTCCTTGGCCTTCCAAAGTGCTGGAATTACAGGTATAAACCATCATGCCCAGCCTATTTCCATTTTTATGTTCATTTGCACCAATTATTTAGACCCCACTTGTAAGTAAAAACATGTGGCATTTTATTTTCTGTTTCTGTATTAATTCACCTATATAGCCTCCAGCTGCATCCATATTGCTGCAAAGGACATGATTTCATCCTTTTGTACAGTTGCAGAGTATTCCAGTGTGTACATGCACGATTTTCTTTATCCAAACCCAAATTGATGGCACTTGGGTTGATTCCATGACTTGGTTATTGTCAATAGTGCTGAGATAAACTTAGAAGTGCAGGTGTCTTTTTGATAGAACAATTTCTTTTCCTTTTGGAAGATATCCAGCAATGAGATTGCTGGGTCAAGTGGTAGTTCTGGTTTTAGTTCTTTGGGGAATCTCCATTCTGTTTTTCAGAGGGGTTGAACTGATTTACTTTCACACCAACAGTGTATAAACATCCTCTTTTCTCTGCGTCCCCACTAATACCTGTTATTTTTTGACATTTTAGTAATAACCATTCTGACTGGTATGAGATGGTATCTCATTTAGTTTCAATTTGCATTTCTCTGATGATTAGTGATATTAAGCATTTTTTTCATATATTTGTTGGCCTAAAGCAACACAACTCCTATGACATTTGAGCTTTGTTATGTTTAAAATAATGAATTAACTGGTGATAAAAAACTGGACTTAATTCAAAGGACATGCATATTTAAGATTGTCAAATTGCCCTCAAACTGGCTGGACTCATTTCTGTTTGTCAACAGTATATGAGATGTTCTCATTTTCCATTTTATATAGCATTCCCTTTTGTCTAATATATATAAATACAAAGATGATTCCTGTTCATTGTTTTCTTTCAGGCATGTTTTTGCAATACAAAAAGTCCTCAAGTTATTTCTTTGGAATTTATATTATACCTAGAATATTTTCATTTTACTGCTATTTTACTATATTGTGTGTAGTGGTATTGTATTCCCATTTTTAATGTGCATGCATGTTATCTCTTTTTTTATTTTAGTTATCTCAGAGATTAATATTTTAAATTTTGTAGCATGTTATATTATTTGTTTATCTTCTAAAACACAATATTTTTGTGTTATTAATTATTTCAGCTATTATTATTCAGATTTTTCCCTCATTCTATTGTACCATTTGTTAAATTATCACATTATATGCTTTTAACATTTATTAAATTGAAAAATTAAAATTATTAATTGTCCTCTTTGTTCCTACCACTTTATAATTAAATAATGTGATCAACATGAGTTTAGATCTTTGAAATTTTGTTGGGCTTACTTTATTGTTTTACAAATACTTGAAATGCATATGTATGTATATAATATCTCATGAGGTCTCTATATATTTATCAGATCATGCTTGTTGATTTTAGCTTTCATATTTTTGTGCCCTTATTTATATTTGTGAGCTTAATTTTGTAGCTTCTGATGAAACTAGATATTTTATAATATCCAGTTTAAATCCAGGTATTTTATAATATTTAGTTTAGTTTTTACTGTAGTTTCAGTTGGTTACTGGGTACACACAAAATCATTATTTTATATATTTTCAGCAGATTGCTTTTTCAAAATTTTGAATGACTTATCCAGTGAGATTTCTGACTTAAATTTTGTCTGATATTGATATTGCCACACAATTGTTGTTTTGTATTTGAATGTAAATTTTCATCCACTTATTTTCAATATTTCTATGTGGCATTATTGTATGATGTTTTTATAAACAGTTTATGACTTGATTTTTAACCCAATCAATATCTCTACCTCTTACTTTTGTTGTATAAGTAAAGTTGGTAGAGTAAAAGCTAATACGCTATAACAGAGAATCAAAGCTCACTAGATTATACAAGACAGAAGATTACTTCTTTCACATGACATTCTAGGGTCAGGTAGGCTTCACTCCACAAGGTCACCCAGGGATTCAGTAATATCATGGCTCTTCTACCCTCAGCACATAGCTTCACTGATTGCTCCAGTCATTACCATTTCCAGCCAGCAGACAGGAGTGAATCCTCCAGGACAAGGATTTTAAAAATACCCTGGAGGAACAAACAACATTTACATTTGTATACGGTTGGCGAGGGCCTGGTTACATGGCAACACATAGCTGCATGCTTTTAAATGGATGATGAAAACTCAGGAAGAAGTAAAAGGCTGTGGAAGACAACTAGCTTTAGGCCAGAGTGAATGTAATACATTTTTATTTGTTATGTTTTTTTAAATATATATGTTTTACCATCTTGCATTGTTTTATGTCTACCATTATTTTTCATTACTTTCTTTTGTTTTGTAAAATATTTATGCCTTTTGTTCAGTTTATGGAGTTTTTTCTATTCTATTAATTCTGTTCACTTTAAAGCTAAATATTTTATGTTTGTTCTTTTAGTATTTTTAAACATTTTCAAACATGCATACTTAACTATACTTACAATGTTTTAGCAAAGGTGAGACTTCTTTTTAGCATCCTTTTCTATTCTCTAGAATATTTTAATTCCCTCTAAGCATGTCTATCCTCATTTTAAAGTTTACCTTTACCTTTTTAAAAAGGTATTAGAATTTATACTCAATAATTAAATTTACTGCCATTTAAAAACAGCATTTTTTTGAGTCCCATAGTTTTTCTTCTTCTGGGTATAGTTTATTACTTGTTGAAGTATTTTCTTACTTGTTCTCTCAGTAAGGATTTCTGTTGTGTTAAATTATATTTGTCTCTCTGTGCTGGAAAATCTGTTTATTTTACCTTACTCTTCAATGCTAGCATGACAGATTTTAAAATTTAGGTAATAGTTGTTTTTGTTCAGTGTTCTGTATATATTTACTAACTCAACTTTTGGCTTTATTGTTGCTAGTGTGAATTGTACTATAATTCTAATTGACATATCTCTGACGGTTGTCAATTATTTGTGGTAATTTTTACAACTGCCTCTTTAGGTAGTTCTGTGTTCAGTGCTGCTAGTATATTTCTTAATTTATAGACTCATGACCGTTTCCACTAAAGTTCTGATTTTTTATTTCTTCAAATATTGCCTCTCCGCCCTTCTCTTCATTCTCTTACTCTTCTATTTTTAGAATTGCTCTGAGAGGTATATTGGGGACTGTCAGTCATCTTCCATGTCTCTTAATTGCTCTTTCACATATTTCCATATTTTTAATATCAGTTGTATTCTCAGTGAACTCTTCTATCCCTTTTTGTTCATTTCCACCCATGTGTATCTCTTCTTAGCTAATGTTTTCACAGCTACTTACATGTGGTGTACCAAGTCCCAGTCTAACTGTGTGTTCACAAGGGAAATTAAGTGCTTTACCCTGTGCAGAGACAATTATAGAGCTATCTGTAGCTTCCTTGAATTCCTGGTGAAAAAGCTATCCTTTTCCCTGGGCTTGCTTTCTAAAACCTTTTAACTCTTTGTCTGAAATGGACATGGGATTATTTTCTTCTCCTTTTGAGATCAGCCAGGTAGAAAGTAGAATGGCACACCATAGCCCCTAGTTACAAGTCTTGAAGCTAGTCCTCTTCTTCATCCTAAGTGATAGTTTTAGTTCCCTGGGCCCGGGACACATCACACTCACAATCTTAGCCCTCATGTTTGCATTTCTGTTCTAGTCTTGTTTCTGTTATTCTTTTTTAGTTTTACTATTATTATTTTCTTTTATTTTATTATTTTAAATTTAATCTGTCATATTTATGTGTTTGAAGCACAGGACATGTCCAGTGAGTGACTATACTCTGCCATTTTGACTCTCACCCATTTCCATCTGGCTTTTCTATGCCCATCAAAACTACCCTGGCTGAGAGCATTGTGGACCTTTTATTACCAGGTTCATGGACACTTTCAGTTCTCATCTTACCACACACCTTAACACCCACAGAAACAGGTAAATGTCACTTCCTTCTTGAAGTTTCTTTTTCTTAGTTTACATAACTACTCTTCTGGTCAGGAATTCCTAGCTGCCTTTCCTTATTACTTTTATTCACTCATCTTCTAAATGCCAAGTTGCTCAGCATTAAGTCTTGTGCCCTATTTTCTTCCCTCTCCTGCTGTACTGAGTGAAATGCAGTGGTTTTGCCTGCAGAGCTTTTAGTCAGAGAGCAAGATTTTGAATCCTGACAGTCACTTAGGTGCTGTATAATCTTTGTGTCTCAGATTCATCATCTGTAAAATTGAGTTGGTATTAATATTTAGGTTAAAAGGTATTTTGAATATTAATTGAGATAATACATGTAAAGCACTTAGCACAGTCCCTTGATACTCAGCAGATCTTAGCAATGGCATTCATTGTTTCTATTATCTATACACCAATAACTTTCCGATTTATAACTCCAGCCTGAATTTCTCTGGAAACCTGGAATATTCCTTCTCACTCCCAGTTTGACATTTCCTCTTGGTTGTGCAACCTGTGCCTCACACGTAAGGTGTTCAGAATTAACCTCCTGATCTTTTGCTTACGTGCTCCCCTTTTATTTTTACATTTTAGGGAAAGGCAACTTTCTCAACCCAGTGTTTAAATTCAAACACACACACAGTCATTCTTCATATTGCTTTCTTTTTTTCAGTCATAGTTTAATCCATCCCTAAGTCTTACCAGTTCTATTTACATTTTTTAAATGAGGTCATTTCTGTTGCTACTCCCACCTCTACAGCCTAAATCAGCATCCTTCCCCACTTTAATAATTTTAACAACCGGCTCAGTTGCCTCCCACCTCCGGTTCTGCCCCCTTCAGTTTATTTTCCTCACAGAAGCCAGAGTGATCATTTTACAAGCTAATGAGCAGAAATGACAGATGACATGTACATTGGTTTAACATATACTAATCCAAAAATTATTTTCTATTGACTGTTTTTGAGACTTTGATGCAAATAAGTAGTATTTTTAATGTATGGAACATTCCCCAAATATCATATACGAGTAGATTTTTCATTAGTGTAGAGAGAACAAACTGAGATTAGAAAACATTACCTCCAAAAAATAAGTGCAATGAAGGCAATTAGAAACACACTGAATACAATGAAAAGCAAATCCAGATGAGATTCAACTGGAAAATTTATATGTTAAGAATAAAGAAAAGTCATGAGCAAACAGAAGGGAGACATTGCAAAAATAAGCAAGAGCTTCAGAATAGCTGTGATAGGTATTACAGGGCTAACATTAGGGGGTGAATAATCAATACATGTATTAGTCTATTCTCATGCTGCTATCAGGACATACATGAGACTGGGTAATTTATAAAGGAAAGAGGTTTAATTGACTTACAGTTCCATAGGAGCGGGAGGCCTCAGGAAAATTACAATCATGGCAGAAGGGGAAGCAAACATATCCTTCTTCACAAGGCAGCAGGAGAGAAAAGAATGAGAGCTGAGTGAAGCAGGAAGTCCCTTATAAAAGCATTAGATCTTGTGAGCATTTACTCACTATCCCAGGAATAGTAGGTGGGAAACTGCCCCTGTTATTCAATTACCTCTCAATGGTTCCCTCCCACGACATGTGGGAATTATGGAAACTGCAATTCGAGATGAGATTTGGGTGGGGACACAGCAAAACCATATTAGTACGTAAGAGAAGAAAACGGCACAAAGTCAAAGGATAAGTTAAGATTCCAAAATTAAAAAAAAAAAACTTAACCAATAGGTATATTGTCCATATAAAGAAATACACACCTAGGCAGATCTTGGAACTTTAGAGAGAGATGATAGTAAGGAAACTATTAATATCCTTCAAAATGCATGTCTCAGTTGAAATAACTGATGAATATGAGAGATAATATTCATATCTGATATGAATAAATTCATATATGATAATGTATTTTTAAAAACATTGTGATTCTAAGAAAAATAATTTTCTGAAGAGAATCATTTATGAGAAAATATGTTTCATCTGATTTGAAATCTTAGCATTGAGATCAAAGATTTGACTACAAAATAAGTTGGAGGCATTCATGCAACACTGTAGAGCTACTAACTGGGTTAAATGCAGATAACATAATCAGCTATGTAGAACACAGAAACAAATCAGCAAAAAAACTGCTGAAACTAATACACTACTATTTCACTGTTACAGGATATGAGGTTAAAACACAGATGCAAGCTGTTTTCCTATATACTAGCAATGAACAGTAAAATTTGAAATTAAAAACATAGTATCATTTCCACTAGCAAAACAAAAATAATGAACTATTTAGTCTAATTCTAACAAAATATTTATAAGGTCTATATGAGGAAAACTACAAAACTTATGAAATAAATTGAAGAAGAACTAAATAAATGGAGAGATATGCTATATTCATGGATAGGAAAACTCAGTATTAACAAGATGTCAGTTCTTCCCAACTTGACCTACAGATGCAATGCAATCCCAGCCAAAATCTCAGCAAAATATTTTGTGGATATTGACCCAAACTATTCTAAAGTTTATATGGAGAGACAAAGACCCAGAAAAGCCAACACAATATTGAATGAGAAAAACAAAGTTCCAGAACTGACACTATCTGACTTTAAAACTCACTATAAGGTTATAGGAATCAAGACAGCATAATATTGATGAAAGAATAGACAAGTAGATCCATAGAAGAGAACAGAGAACCCAGAAATAGACTCACATAAATACAGTCAACTAACTTTTAACAAGAGAGCAAAGATGTTATAATGGAGAAAAGATAGTCTTTTCAACAAATGGTGATGAGACAACTAGATATCAATATGCAAAAATATGAATCTAGACACACTTTACACCTTTCACAAAATTTATCACAAAATAGATAACATATCTCAATATAAAATGCAAAGCTATAAAATTCACATAGAATAACATAGAAGAAAATCTAGATGATCATGGATTTGGTGATGACTTTTTAGCTACAACACCAGAGGCACAATCTATTTAAGAAATGATTGATAATATGAACTGCATTAAAGTTAGAAATTTCTACTCTTCCAATGATACTTTCAGGAGAATGAGAAGACAAGCCACAAACTGGAAGAAAGTATTTACAACTAATATATCTGATAAAGGACTGTTAACAAAAATATACAATGAACTCTTATAACTCAACAACATGGAAATCAACAACACAAAAGATGAGCCAAAGAATGGAACAGACACCTCATTAAAGAAGATATGCAGATGGAAAATAAATGTATGAAAATATGCTGAAATTTATATGTCATAAGGTAAATGCAAATGAAAGCCACAGTGAGATCCCACTACACACCTGTGGGAATGGCTGATGTTCAGAATACTGAGGAGGATGTGGAACAGGAACTCTCACTTATTGCTGGTGGGAATGCAAAGTGTTACAGCCACCTTAGAAAACATTTTGGCAGTCTCTTATGAAACAAAACATACTCTTCCTATCTAATCTAGCAATTACACTCCTTGATATTTACTGAAAGAAGTCCATGCAAAACCTACATATGGATGTTTATAGCAGCTCTACTCATAATTGCCAAAAGTTGAGCGTAATGAAGATGTCTTTAAGAAGGTGAATGGGGACATAAACAGTGGTACATCCAGACAATGGAATGTTATTCAGTGCTAAAAACTAGTAAGCTATTAAACCATGAAAAGACATAGAGGAAACTTAAATGTGTATTACTAAGAAGCCAATCTGAATAGGCTACATATCATCATATGCTGTATGATTTTACCTACATGACAGAACAGAAAAAACAAAACTGTGGAAGCAGTAAAAGATCAGTGATTTCCAGAGGTAGAGGGGTGGGGAATGTATTGGTTCAACACAGAGGATGTTTAGGACAGTGAAAACACCCTGTATGATACCATAATCACTCTGTATGATACCATAGTGATGGATACATGTTGTTACACATTTTTTGAAATCCATAGAATGCACCACACCAAGAAGGAACCCCAGTGTAAAGTATGGCTCTGGGTGATAATGGTGTGCGAACACAGGTGAATCAATTATAACAGGTGTTCCTCTCCAGTGAGGGATGCTAATATTGCGAAAGGCGAGGCAGGAGTGGGCATAGGAAATATTTGGCATGTATCCCTACCTTCTTTTTATTTTTCTGTGATCCCAAAATTGCTCTTAAAATAAAATCTTTTGAATATATTCATATTGGTCCAGTGTGATAAGTATGAATGTACAATAATGGAGAAAACATAATACAATATAATATGTAAATAGTTTTGGAAGACTAAATTTAAGAATGTGAACTTTAAAAATATTAGAGATTTTTCTTTAATTTTGCACAATACAGTTCTGAACAACATGATTAAAAGTGAAACTTTTATATGTTTTCACTCTACTTCCAGAGTCCTCAGTCATTTTTATGACTACATCTAAAGGTTAAACATATGTATGTGTGTTTATTGAAGTGTGTAAAATTAAAATAGCACTTTTCTCTGTGTAAGTGTGTTCAGTTCTGCAATAAATCAAAAGTATAGCCTAGAACTCATTTCCTTACCTTGTATGGCCTAATGGGAAAATAGGAACTAAAGAGCAAAGGATTACATTTTCTTCCCACCATAACAGATGGATGCTCATTTGCAGAACAACGATGTGTTCCGAATAGAAAGAAGAAAATTTCAGTAAATGCAAAAAAGATTGGTGTGTATTTTCAGTTTTCTTCATATCTAATTAGAAGTGCATTTATCTGCTGGACAAACAGTTGGTATCCGGATGTAATTATAGACTACTCATAAACACTCGATTGAGTCTTCTGTTAAAATTTTGAAAAATATAAGTATATAATGTAATTTTAACTCTGTGGAATAGTACAGTCATCCTTCTCTATTTTCAAAAGAATGGGACTGACCTATGATAATAGTATCAGGAAAATCAAGACTCAGGATAAATTAAGGCTTGAGAAAATAAATTAAAGGGAATAAAAATCTCCTTTTAATTTTAATCTGAGTATGAATTGATAATGTCCTACAAAAATAGAAAACATGATATTCAACTTATATTTTGCTCCCTTCCCTGTAGAGTAAGCTTAAAATAAAAAAGGATAAATAGACTATAGCGAGAATGAAATAGAACCTGAAGACAGATAAGAATACTAAAAAAGATCTGTTTTTTTAAATGATATTAAAAATATCTTTTTAATGATGTCTACTTATATTTCTCAGTCACCCATCTCTACAATAAATTTGAGTATGATTTGTAATTAATTACTAATTATCATAGATAAAATGTGAAGATACAGGGATTCATATGTTTTTTTTTTTAAGTTTGATTTTGGGAAAAATGTTGATGAACTTGATTTTGATTCTAGGGAAAAAATTAAGAGGGCATTGTTGCTATTTAAAAATGTTAAATATATAATTTATTTATTTCTCCGATTATAACAGAATACATACTACTATTTACATGCAATAGGAAATTTGATATATTCAGAAGCCATTAAATAAAATTAAAAGAATCCCTAATAACCCATCATTCAGTTTTCTTCTTGTCATGATATAGTGAGATAGATAAGAAAATATTTATAGTTGTATTTGGTGTGACCACAGAGGGAGAGTTAGTTCATGCCAGTATTTTCTAACCCACAGACAAGGGCTTATACAGTTAAACTCTCAGCAGCTCTGCTCTGGAGCTTTTCCCTTTGTCACAGTACACAGGCTGTAATAAGACCAATCCCTGGTCTCCATCCCCTGCCCATCTCCAGGAGCTCTTGGACTCTTGGCAGGACTCCTTCAGGTTCTCAGTGTCCTCCTACTGTATGGATATTGGTTGGCAGTGCCTCCTCTTGGACCATGGCGGCTTGGACTTGCCCAGGGTCTACTATAGTCACTTACTCAGGTCAAAGTGGAGCACACAGACCCACAGTGTGTGGCAGGCACCCTGCCCTGTGTCCAGGGCTTGGAGCTCCTGTCTGGCTTTGCCTCTGCTCCTACCAGCAGGGATATTTCAGCAACAAGTGCTCATTTTCCACAAATATATTTATTCCTAATGTTAATACTATAGATTTAAGGGTTGAGTTCTCTAAGATAGAATTGCATCAGTCTTTCTTTCTTTTTTTTTTTTTTGAGACGGAGTCTCACTCTGTCACCCAGGCTGGAGTGCAGTGGCCGGATCTCAGCTCACTGCAAGCTCCACCTCCCGGATTTACCCCATCTCCTGCCTCAGCCTCCCGAGTAGCTGGGACTACAGGCGCCCGCCACCTTGCCTGGCTAGTTTTTTGTATTCTTTAGTAGAGACGGGGTTTCACCATGTTATCCAGGATGGTCTCGATCTCCTGACCTCGTGATCTGCCCCTCTCGGCCTCCCAAAGTGCTGGGATTACAGGCTTGAGCCACGGCGCCCGGCCTGCATCAGTCTTTCTTAATGCAACAAATATAAACTCTGCAGAAGTCTGATGAAAAGTCCTTTTTTTTTCTTTCTTAAAATGGTATCTTCAAAAACTCATTTATGGCTGGGTGCAGTGGCTCACACCTGTAATCCCAGCACTTTGGGAGGCCAAGGCAGGCGGATCACTTGAGGTCAGGAGTTTGAGACCAACCTGGCCAACATGGTGAAACCCTGTCTCTACTAAAAATACAAATATTAGCCAAGCATAGTGGTGCACACCTGTAATCCCAGCTACTCAGGAGTCTGAGGCACAAGAATCGCTTGAACCTGGGAGTCAGAAGTGGCATTGAGCAGAGATCACGCCACCGCACTCCAGCCTGGGTAACAAAGCAAACTTGGCCTAAAAAAAAAAAAAACCCCAAAACCCCTCATTTACCTTTAATTTAATAAGCATACTTAATTATCCATTATTTCTTGCCTGCAATTTATATTTTATTATCAATTTTGTAAGTAATTCTTTATAAAATTTGAAAATAAATTTTGGCCTAAAATGTACATTCCGAGAAGGTGAGAGTTTTTGCCTCTTCTTTCTACTGCTGTATTTTGGGTGAATAGAACAGAATCTGCTTGAAGAATCCATCACTGGCTCATGAGTGTTAACTGCCATACGCCTAATCAACACAGTAACACATCTCCACCAGCACCCCACATCTCACTCCAGGTCCTCCTGACTCTAATCTTTTTTTTTTTTCATAGCAGTTATAATTTTGTAACAGAAATGTTTGGTTTGGAATGTCTATAAAACCTGCAAATAAGTCGAGTACATGTTGAGTATATCTGGAATTTGGGAAGGGGTACAGGACTGTAGATATGAATTTGGCACTGAGAAACTGTATAAAATCCTGAGGGTTGAAGAGACTGCCATGGATGTGTGTGTAGATTGGAAAATGAAGAACATGAAGAGTTCAGGGTGAATAGGAAGGGGCTGTGGAGGAAAGTGAATAGCAGAAGAACCTGGGAGATAGGAAAAACTGGGCAAGTGTGGGATCTTGGAGGAAAAGTGAAGAAAATGTATCAAGGAGGAGGAAGAAATAAATTGTGTTGAATCATGTTGATAGATCAAGTTCAATGATTATTTGAATTGACAGATTTAGCAACATAGAAGTCATTTTTAAACGAGGCAAAAGAAGTTTTGGTGAAGTGATGGGTTAAAGGGCATATCAGAGTGTGTTTAAGAAGGTAAGAGAGAGAAAAACTAGTTTGGAAATTAAGAGAAGTGTTTTTATTTTTATTTTTATTTTATTTTATTTATTTTTTTGAGACGGAGTCTCGCTCTGTCGCCCAGGCTGGAGTGCAGGGTGTGATCACGGCTCACTGCAAGCTTCGCCTCCCGGGTTCACGCCATTCTCCTGCCTCAGCTTCCTGAGTAGCTGGAACTACAAGTGCCCACTACCATGCCCAGCTAATTTGTTTGTATTTTTGGCAGAGACGGGGTTTCACCATGTTAGCCAGGATGGTCTTGATCTCCTGACCTCGTGATCCACCTGCCTTGGCATCCCAAAGTGCTGGGATTACAGGCATGAGCCAAAATGCTTGACTATTTTATTTTATTTTTTAAAGGAGACATAAAAACATATGTGTGTACTGGCAGAATGATTCGATAAAGATTTTTTTTAATTGATGAAGGTGGAACCTTATGGCCATTGGGAGGGATTAGCTTTAGACAGAAACATGGATCGTTCTGTAGTAACAGGCAAAAGGGCAGCGTATGTAGGTGGAGGTACCAGTAGGCCAGAGATGTGAAAATGAGGCTTGTGGAAATTCTTTTAAGATTCCTTAAATTTTCTCAACAGGAATTATTAGAGTGAGATATTTCAACAGATGAAGCTGTTGAAAATTTCAGGGGAGAGGAGAAAGTGTAAAATAGATGTATAAGAGAGAGAGAAGACATAGCTAGAAGATGTCTGGAAATTGAGGTTGATGGTCATGAGCTAGTGCACATCTGCTTAGTTTTGATTGTCTCTCCTCCAGCCTCATTCATCACACAGGCTTAAGTGAGGGGTGGTCCCAAATACAGAGTGAGCCAGGGTTGTAGTTTTGTCAAGGGATTATGAAAAAGAGTGATTTTAACAAATGCCTATAGAACAGCGATCCCCAACCTCATTGGCACCAGGGATCAGTTCTGTGGAAGATAATTTTTCCACGAACCAGGAGTCAGGGATGGTTTCAAGAGGAAACTGTTCCACCTTGGATCATCAGGCATGGCATTAAATTCTCATCAGGGGCGTGCAACCTAGATCCCTGGCCTATGCGACTCACAATAGGGTTTATGCTCCTATGAATATCTAACGCCCCACTGATCTGACAGGAGGTGGAGCTCAGGCAGTAATGCTCTCCCGCAGCTGCTCACCTCCTGCAATGTGGCCCGGTTCCTAACAGGCCACAGACCAGTCCCAATCAGCGGCCCCAGGGTTGGGGACCCCTGCTGTAGATAGAATTTAAGTTGGATAGAAAGAGGAGTGAAACCATTAAAGAGTAATTGCCTGAGAAAAATGTTGGTAGAATCAGTAGAATGAAAGTTCCCATGAGGTTGAAAGATTGTTGAGTTTAAGGTACTGGAAGAAATACGTTAAAAATAGGAGGTAGGGTGCATAATGGGATGCATTAAATTAAAGCTAAGGAGGGTTACAATGATGGAAAGAGCTAGGGTAAGATCATGAGAGGATGGCTGAGGCAGAAAGGGGAGAAAACTCACCAAAGGAGAGAATGACGACAAGGACAAGGAACTGAGTCCTGGGCATTGAATATTGAAATCACCAACAGTTAAATAGGCCTAGTGATTCAGGGAAATGACGAGGATGCCGTGAAGACGTAGAGGTGATTTAATCTGATAACATATCCAAAACTGTGTTTTGTTTTGATTTAGTTTGTTACATCTTGTTTTTGGAGCACAAAGGAAAAGTAGTCTGTAACTAAAGAAAAAAAATCAAGAAAGGCAGTTATTCTACTCACATGTTTAGCAACATGGAGGTCATAGAAAAGAAAACAAAAACAGCCTGCCAATGTTTGAAAGGTAGAGCAGGGAAGGGATAAGACACTCTATTAGATCAAGAAGGTGAACAGAACATTGAGAAAATAGGATGATGATATGGGGGATTGCACAAACTGTATTACACGGGGATCATTGGAAGAGTTTTAGGAATGGGAGAGAGGGAAGAAAGGGCCAAAGACAGGGACTTATGTGTCCCACGGAGTTTAGACTGCAGCACATGAGGAGAGAAATGTGGGATCTTATTTGAGTTTTTGACATATCTTTCTATGTTCTTAGCACATATCTTTTCTAATTTATGTATATATGTATATGCATATATATGTATATTTATGTTGTGAATTTCTTTCCAGTCTTTTTTTTTTTTTTTTTTTGAGCTAGAGTCCGGCTCTGTCACCCAGGCTGGAGTGCAGTGGTGCGATCTTGGCTCACTGTAACCTCGTCCTCCTGGGTTAAAGTGATTCTCCTGCCTCAGTCTCCCAAGTAGCTGGGATTGCAGGCATATACCACCGTGCTCAGCTAATCTTTGTATTTTTTTTAGTAGAGATAAGGTTTCACTGTGTTGGCCTGGCTGATTTCGATCTCCTGATCTCAAGTGATCCACCCGCCTTGGATTCCCAAAGGCCTGGGATTACAGGCGTGAGTCTTTGTACTCAGCCTCCAGTCTATTTCGTGTATTTTACTTTATAGATGGTATTTTGTTGTGTTACTAAGTTTAGTTACTTTTCTTTCTTTTAAGTTTAATACTTTGGCCTTTGGAATTATATTTAAGGAAAGCTTCTCTTTTCAAATGGATGAGCCAATTTTCTTAACACGTTAATATTTCTCCCCCCACCTCTTGCCTTTAATTCATCCAGAACTCTTATTCTGTCTGATTCTTCTACTTGCCTGTACTTATACCACAGATACACTGTTTTTATTACAATCACTTTTTAACATATTTTGCTTTATGCTACTCCAAGCCTTCTTTCCCAGGATTCACACATATTTCAGTTTGCTTTTTTCAAAACTGCTTTGGCAATTCTTAAATATTTACTTTTCTATTGGAATTCTGAGTCATAATGTATATAAAACAGTCGTGAAGCATAAAGTACTACTTACCACAAGATATATATATTTTAAATATAAAGATATTCCAAATGACATCAAATCTTTTCCTTAATAACCAAAGATTGAAAATCATTTTATCAAAATAAAGGCTAAGAAGAGAAAAATATAAAAGTTGTAAAGTACATATGAGAGCCGATGGAAAACTGTAACAGAGAAGAATTTTTGAAAAGTATAAATCAAATACAATGAAATTAATCATGAAGCCCAAAGGAACCCAAGAACCTGCAATCCTATGTGGACAAAAATAGATCTTCAAGAAGATGGGTTTCCAAGAAAGTGTGCTTCTACAGAAAAACCTGACGTTTCAGAAGGCAGCACTCGGAGAAGGGGGTGCTAGGCAAGTGATGGGGTAACTGTGGGCAGCTCTACGAATTCCTCACATTCTGACAGTGAGGCTCCATTATTTGTCTAGGAGGCTACTTTAAATTTTGATTTAATTAAAACAGCCTCCAAAAAGTCCACAAACCAATTGTGGATCTCATTGAATTCCCATGTAGGAAACACACTCATGTAAACATCTTGAGATGGAAAATCAGGGTATTTCACTTCAGAGGCCGAATTGCACCTCCTCCCAACCAGAATTTATCCACACAGCTAGCCATTGTTACAACCATCTGCTCTCCTATATTAGTCTCTCCTGCTTTTGAAACACATATAAATGGAGTATATAATATAGTATGTACCTTTGTCATTAGTTTCTTTCCTCAATATGAAGTCAGTGAGATTCATTTAGATTAGAGTATACAGCAATATTTCATTCAATGTCAGTGCTGTGTAGGGGTTGACAAACCTCTGCAAAGTGTCAGGTAGCAAATATTTTAGACTCTTCAGGCCGTGTGCAGTCTCTGTTGAATGTCTTATTAAGATGTATTTTTTAAACAAACCTTTAAAAATGTTAAAAACACATTCTTAGGTTGTGGCCCATACCAAAATACACTGTGGGCCAGATTTGGCCTACAGGACACAGATGGTCTATTATAGTATTCTTGATATAGAATTTTATTGAATGAATACTCCAATACTCATTAATTCATTCCATTGCCATTGAACATTTAGGATATTTCAAATTTGGGTCTTTTATAAATGGTGTCACTATGAACATTCTTGTGCAGGCCTTTTAAATAACTGCTACATGCATTTTGTTGAGAACACAGCTAGAAGATAAACCACTGGATAACAGGATTTGCACACGCTTGGTGTAGAGGCTGTGACCAAATTGCTGTTCAAAGAGGTTGCATTGATACACACTCCTACAAGGAGTGCATAAGCATGCTAGTCACTGCACATCCTTGTCAGCACTTGGTATTATCTGCATTTTTCATTTTAACCATTCTAATGGATGTCTAAGGGCTGTTAATGACTACTAATGAAGTTGAACAAATTTTTTAGGTTTATTATTCATATGGATATACATTTTTGTGAAAATCTGTTCAAATCTTTTGCCATTTTTCTATTAGATTTCCTTTTCTTATTCTTTTGTAGATATTTTGTGCATATTATGGTTATGAGTCCTTTGTTAATATGTGTATTACAAAGATCTTGTCCACTCTGATTTGCTCTCTTTAATGGTGCTTTTTTGATACATGAGTGCTCTTAAATTTAGTCTAATATAATTTGTCAAGATTTTCATCTCTGGTAAGTGCTTTTTGTGTATTGTTTGAAAAATATATGCCTACTCTAATGGCATGGAAATATTATCTTTGTTCCTTGTAAAATTTTATATTTTTAAATCTTTCACCTGAAGACCTAAATTTTCTTTGTTGTTTTTATTATGCATATGACATGAAGGGTCAAGATTCATTTCTTTCATATTAATATCTGGTAGATCTAGTTACATTTTTTAAAAAATCATTTCCAATTACACTGAAGGGTCACTTTGCTATAAATCTAGTGTCCGTGTATATACAAGCTCTGTTCTTGGGGTCCTTGTTCTGTTTCTTTGGTCTTTTTGTCTATACTTGCACCAATAGTACAGTGTATAATTTAGTGTGGATTTATCAATTCTAGTTACCTGAGGATGTTTCAGTATACGGCATTGGAAAACATCCACTTTTATTCTTCCCCACATTGGCCTTAGGTGGTCTTGGCTCTTTTTTTTATATATATATAGGTTTAAGAATCTGCTTGCCAACTTCAGCAAAAACTACTTGCTGGGATTGTAATTAAAATTAAGTTGAATTAATAGATAAGTTTGGGGCAGAGCATATGTTTACAATATTCTTGGTGCATCCCAGTCCAGGCCGCTCTTGCCACCCACCTTTCAAACATGAATTTGGCATATCCTTTCATTTATTTAGTTTTTTAAAAGATTCTTTTGATACTGTCTTGTAATTTTAAAGTAATAATCTTTAAAAAATATTTGCATTATATATTTCTGATATTTTCCTATTACTAAAATTGATACATAGAAGAAAACTTTTCCTTATGTTTGTCACTGATATATATGTAAATACATTGATTTATTGATTAATTTTTGTGTGTTGATCTTGTGTCCAGCCACCTACCTACATTTAATTATTAATTCTAATTGCCTATTTTCAGTGTCTTTTGAATTATATATATGTACCATCATAATCTCTGCAAATAGTGACAACTTAATTTCTTCTTTATAAGCAACATCTGCTATTTCTTTGTCTTATTGCATTGGCTACCATCTCCTGCAGAATAGAATAGAAGCAGTCATAGTGATCCTCCTTGAATTGTTCCCAATTCCAGGGGGAAACTTTCACTATTTCACCATTAAGTATATTTGTGCAGACATTTTATAAATATTTTTATCAAACTAAGGGACAACTTTTAGTTCCAGTTTGCTAAGAATTTCTGTTTTAGTCATAAATGAATGTTAAAAATATTACTACACATATTGAAATAATTATGTATTTTTTCTTTTGTAAAAAAATTTTACTTTTCATGTGGAAATAAACCGAATTTCAACTGTTGGTTGACCTTGTATTCCTGGAATAAACTGGTCATGATGTATTATCTTATATTTATATTGCTAAATTTGATTTCCTATATTATATACATGTATCTTTGTTTCTATGTTCTTAACGAAAATGGATCTACAATTCTTCTGTTACGTCCTTGATAATCTCTTGCATCAAGTTTGTTCCAACATAGAATGCTGAACTGACCTCATTTTCATTGTCATAAAAGTTCGTGTATTTTTTTTTAATTTTAAAATGTTTGAAAGAATGGACCAATGAGATCATCTGGGCATATAGATTTCTTCATGAGATGAATAGGTCTTTAATTACAAATTTAATTACTTTAAAATAAAGATGTCTATTTATATTTTTCATTCCTTCGAATTTCAGGTTTCGTAAATTGTGTTTGCTCAAATAATGTCCATAATAGTCTCACTGTATAATGTCAGTGGATCTCTAATGATGTTTTGTTTTTTATTCTTGCTTTTGATAATTTATGCTTTTAAATAATTCTGTTTTTTTTATATATAAGTCTATACATTTTATTAGTGTTATGAAAAAACAGGTTTGGCTTTCTGAATTTTTCTATATTATGTGTTTTCTTTTTCTAAAAACAAGAAACTTATGCATAATTTCCTTCATTGTATTTTCTTTGGATTGAATTTACTGCTGTTTTCTAAGTTTTTGAGATAAAGAGTTTGATAATTGATTTCTAACTTTAATTTCTCATATTGTATTTAAAAATAAACTTTTCCTAAACAAATGTTTAGCTGAATTCTACCAGTTTTATATATTCTGTCTCTCTCTCTTTGTGTGTGTGTGTGTGCATTAAGGTATATACGCTTTTTGGGTTAATATCAGTTTGGAATTATAATATCTCCCTTGTGCATGGACTCTTATCATTAAAATATCTATTTACTGGCAGTAGCAAAGCATCATGTGCTTTCTTTTGGTTAGTTCTTGCATGGTATAGTTTCATCTTTACTTCAAGCTTACTTAAATTTTATAATCTTTACTTAAACTTATAATTTTTAATCTTTATACTTAAAGTATGTTTCTTGGAAGCAGTGCATATGAAAATAATCTAGCCTAACAGTATTAGTCTTCTAATTAAACTATTTAGGGCATTTCATTTAATATAATTACTGATATATTTGTCTGTTTATCAGCTTATATTTATTTTATATTTGAACCATTTGTCTTTTTTTCATTTTTCTTTTCTTCTATTAGATTCATCAAGAGATATTTTATGCAGCATTACTCCTCCATTAGATTGTTAGCTATATATTTTTAAAGAAATTAAAAATCTTTTCTTCTATTTTCTGAATGTATTATACATAGCTTTTAAAGATCTTTGTTCAAAACTCCAATAACAAACTAGACCACTTCTGAAACTGTTTCTCTGAAATTGTTTTTTACACTTCTTTTTTGATCATTTGATCCTATTTATTGGAGTGACTTGTATTCCAAATGCTGTGCGTTATATTAGAAAAATTGTAGCGATTTATAAAGTGTTTTCTTCCTGCAGATACAATGGAGTTAACTACCCTAATACAATTTGAGCCTGAGTTAAGGCAAGGTTTTATAGCACTCTGTCACTCTCTGATTTTCTCCCATTTCTGGGGTTTATCCCCCTCAAGTGATCCTGAATAATGCTAATCCTTTTTTCCTTAGTTCTCAAGAATGTCAGGTTGTTTCTTTAACTTCTTGATCTTCTGTAACAAGCAGCTTCAGGCATGAGAATGAGATTGTGGAGTGGGTGAAGTGTTGAGTTCTCTGAGCTTCTTCTTTGTTTCTAGAATCCTGTCTTCTCCAATTTTTTTTTTTTCTAATCCCTCCCTCTAGCTCTGCAACACTGTAAATGTTTTTCAGGTTTCTCTGGTTCTTTCCTTATTTTTGGATCTCAGTTTTTTTTCACTAGGCCTAGAATTGGCAAATGCCCTGAAGGAATGCTAGCTTACCTCTCTGGAAGGTTCCTGTTCTGGAATTTTGTACTTTTAGGTGCTGGCTGGTTCAGTATCTCTCCAATGTCCTCAACAAGTTTTCCTCTGTGTACTTCATCTGGATTTGAAAGTTGTTTTTAACAGCAGTATTAGATTACCACAACCAAGAAAAATCAATATGGGTATTCTGATCCTGGAGGCTCCCAGGTGGACTTTTCATCTGTGAGACGCAGTGTAACTTTCCTAACTCACTTCCAAGAAACTAATTATTGGGATGCCCAGCTGTAAATATAAACACATAATGTGCTCCTGGTCATCATGGTTTTAAACAAGTCCAACCTTAGAACTGCTGTGAGATTAACAGAAATCTACAGTCTGTATCTTTCAGATACTAGATAGAGTGGAGGCAATTAGGCAGGATGACTCCCTGAAATCTTTGACTGTCTTTATTTAAATACTAAAATAAGCTGGAAACCAAATTAAGACTATTATTTATACAATTGAGCTCCTTCAACCAGCTTGATGAACAGTACTAATGGGGTCCTGAGTATGGCATTTTAATGCATTTTTGAAAAGACATCTGGAAAGTTCTACTTATATTCCACTTCACTAACAACATACAGCCACTCAAATTAAAAGGAACAGGAAGAGAAGGATCTCACAATTTCTATGATCCACTGGGCTGCTAGTTTTACAGTACTTTTAGCACTGGAGCCTGTCACAGAAACACTGGAATGGGCTCATTAAGAGAAACTGTGACAAAGTTAAGAAATGAAGACACTGATGAAAATATCAATGCTGGCCAGCCATATTATTTGTGTTGGAAAGTGTGGCAGCATCTATGATGATTTCTGTGACTGATGAAAATAGCTGAAGGGTATGGTGTTATAAGCATTCTCTCATTTTACACATGTTCACACAGTGGACATAGAGGAAAGAATTATCACAAATGTATGGTAACTCACTTGTGTGAAAGAAAGCTACCAAACTCAACTATCAGATGAAATAAACAAAAAACCAAAATGAGTACGGTTGACAGTGTTCAGTGTTATCTGAATTCTTTGCTCCTGGAAAGCGGGAGCAAAGGTTAAGAAATTTCCTCACCCTCTTGTGTTCTGAGAGATGGCTAACCTAAAAAGACCACTCTATATTTTGACATAAGACCTACCTTCATCTTTTCTCAAGACTCACTCATTTATCTGTCTCCACAAAATCCTAGATCTTCTTTCTTTTATTCTGAAAGATAACTTATTAATGAACCTTTTCTCTATTACAATAGTCTTAATCAAGTCACCTCCTTAATTATCTGGTACATTTTTGACAACAGAAAAGCAGAGGCTTTAATGAAAATATGAATGTTTTTCTGTATAATGAATGAGCAGAGTAATATGCAAAAAGCAATCTAAGTTATTTAAGAAATCATAAGTAAAATTTCCAAAAGAATACAATTCAAAGGTAATATTTACATGTTGGTGATCTGGGTGATTAAACGGAAAGGTATTCAAAAACATAGCGTAAAAAGAAAAAGAGAAGAAACTGCATGATAAAAGTGAGGTAAGTGGCATGGAACATCTATGGAGAACTTCAATATCCACATAATAGGAGTTCTGTAGGAAAAACCTTAGGAGTAGAGAACAAACAAAACTCAAAGAATTGATTGTCAAAACATTTCAAGAACTACAGAAA
Organism: Colobus angolensis palliatus; assembly: GCF_000951035.1. NCBI lineage: Eukaryota > Metazoa > Chordata > Mammalia > Primates > Cercopithecidae > Colobus > Colobus angolensis. The sequence goes on from NW_012115910.1 coordinate 508,910, forward strand.
GACAGACTTTTAGATCCAAAGGCTTATCAAATACCCAGGTGAAATATGTTGGGAGAAAAAAGATTCATGCTTGGAGCCATCCTAGTGAAATGTCTATGTTTCAAGAAAGAATGCTAAAATCTTTCCAAGTAGAAAATCTTGGAAAGGTTACTTATAAAGTAGCAATGCACAGAATAGCACCAGCTATTTTAAAACATAATGTCATCGAATAATAATGATAGCTAACATATTTAGCACAGTCTTTGTTCTAATTTCTTCGTACATGTTTCTCTTTGAATCTTCTTAACAACTCAGTGAGGTAGATATTTATTATTAGCCTCTTTTTTCAGGGAAGGAAGTTTAGACACAAAGATGCTAAATAACTTGCCCACAGACACACAGCTGGTAAGTGGTGGAAAAGGATTCAAATTCAGAAAGCCTGATTCCAAAGTCTGTGCTTTGGACTGGCTTGAGGAAAATGCATTTATGTAGGTGAAACTATAATTCAAATGTGAAGGCAAAATAAATATGTTTTTGGATATGCCAAGACTCAGACATTTTGCTGGATGAACTCACACAGGAAGAGCATGTGGACACAGAGTAAAGGTCCAGGACTGAGCCCTGTGCATGTGAATGTTTAGAGGTTGGGCCAATGACTAGCCAAGGAGACGAAGAACAGTGGCCAGAATGGAGAGAGTGCAGCTCCAGACACTAAGTGAAGCAAGTGTTCCAGGAAAAAGGAAGGATGCCAATATCAAACACACCTATTAGGCAGAATGTGAGGGGAAGTAAAATGCAACCATCGGATTTGGCAATGTTGAGATCCTTGGAGAAGCTAGTAGACCTGACTAGAGCGGATTTATGAAGGGGAGGAGAGGCCTTGGGTGAGCAGGTGTGACCTCTTCCTGACAGCAGGTCCATCTGGACTCATACATGGCAAAGAGAGCCACATCCAACTTGATAATAGGTCTAAACTTAAATTACAGGTTTTAAACTATTAGACACAAGTATGTAGGGATGTATGTATATCTTACAGTGGGACTTTTTTAAGCAAAGAATGAAATTAAGAAGCTGAGCTACATAAAAAGTGAAAACAATTTTAAACAAAAGTAAATAGGCAACAATATACAGGTGAAAGTATTTGCCACAATAAAGCAGGAAAAAGATTTCAATTTTCAGCAAAAGGTGAACAAATGAATATAAAAACTTCAAATAGTTGAAAAATAATTTAAAGCTGAAAACCTAATTTAAAGAAGATGAAATAAGAATATGTAATACAAATATAAAACAAAGAATTTAAAAAATTAAGAAGAAAACATTGGTACATTGAAAAGTATACAATTGATACTATTTTGTTCATTCTGAAAAAATAAAGAAAACTTTAAATATGCTGAATTGAGATGAGGCAGGAAAAAAGATTACTCTCATACACTATTGGTGGGAATGTAGGTTGATGCAAATTTTTTGGAGCCAGTTTGGAAGTCTTTTTCAAAAGTTAATTGATAATTTAAATCTTAGAATTTAGTCCAGCATACATTATTGCATCTGTGTTATTGGGGGAAACCAGCCCCCAATAATTCAACGTTATTTCACATAGGTTCTTTTCTATTTCCCTAAGTGCCAGCTATTCTGAGCAATAAAGGGAAAGAGTACAAAAAAGAAAAATTTTAAAGTTGGGTGTCCGGGGGAGACATCACTTGTTGGCAGGTTCCCTGATACTCCCTGAGCCGTAAAACCAGCAAGTTTTTATTAGTGATTTTCAAAAGGGGAGGGAGTGTATGAATAGGGTGGGGGTCATAGAAATTACATGCTTCACAAGGTAAGAAAATATCACAAGGCGAATGGAGTCAGGGCGAGATCACAGGACCGGGGCAAAATTACGATTGCTAATGAAGTTTCCGGCACATACTGTCATTGAGAACATCTTATCAGGAGACAGGGTTTGAGAGCAGACAACCGGTCTGACCAAAATTTATTAGGCGGGAATTTCCTTGTCCTAATAAACCTGGGAGCGCTACAGTAGACCAGGGCTTATTTCATCCCTTATCTACAATGATAAAAGACAGACGTCCCCAAAGTGACCATTTTAGAGACCTCCCCTTGGCAATGCGTTCTCTTTCTCAGGGATGTTTCTTGCTGAGAAAAAGGATTCAGCGATATTTCTCCTATTTGCTTTTGAAAGAAGAGAAATATGGCTCTGTTCCACCTGGCTCTCAGGCAGCCGTACCTAATGGTTATCTCCCTTGTTCTTGAACATCACTGTTATCCTGTTCTTTTTTCACGGTGCTCAGATTTCACATTGTTTAAACAATTTGTGCAGTTAATGCAATCATCACAGGGTCCTGAGGTGACATGCATTATCCTCAGCTTATGAAGATGACAGGATTAAGAGATTAAAGTAAAGACAGGCATAGGAAATCACAAGAGTATTGACTGGGGAAGTGATAAGTGTCCATGAAATCTTCACAATTTATGTTCAGAGATTGCAGTAAAGACAGGTGTAAGAAATTATAAAAGTATTAATTTGGGGAACTAATAAATGTCCATGAAATCTTCACAATTTATGTTCTTCTGCCATGACATCAGCCAGTCCCTCCATTCAGGGTCCCTGACTTCCTGCAACACTGTGTAAAATGAAGCATGCACAGAAATATTTTTTGCAATATTATTTATAATAGTAAAAAAACAAAACAAAACTAGAAACAAATGTAATACCAATCTATGGCTGCACAGTTAAATTCACTATGATGTTGGAATATTATGTAACTTTAAAGAAAAATGAAATAAATTACATTGGAAACATGAAATGACCAAGCAAGTGTTAAGTATGAAAAAGCAAGTTACAGCAAAACTTGTTGATCAAATTTGATTTAAAAAGAGGAGATCTAACTAGCTGCTGTGACCTGATTTGTGTCTACCTAAAATTTATATGCTGAAACCTAATTCCTAATGCAATAATATGAAAGAGGTGGGGCCTTTGGGAGATGAGTAGGTCATAATACCACTATCCTCAAGAATAGGACTAGTGCCCTTATAAATGAGGCCCAAGGGCTCCTTCCACCACACGAACACACAGCTAGCAGGGACCATACCTGAAGCAGAGGGCCCTCTCCTGATATAAATCTGCTGGGCCATGATCTTGGACTTTCCAACCTCCAGAACCATGGGCAATAAATTCCATTGTTTATAAGTTACCCAATCTAAGACACTTTGTTATAGCAGCCTGAATGGTACTATGACACTAGCCTACTAATGAGATATAAAAGAAGAATGTCTGTAAATCTACATGAAAAATGTAACTTGTAATGACCTCTGAGGGGTGGGTTTAGGGTATGAGGAAAGAAGAAACAATGGATAATCATCTCACTTTACTCAAAAGTTCATCAAATCCCTTGATGTTTTTAAATAAGTAATGCTTTATTTTAAACGTTTAAAGGAAGAGGCTTTTTAATTTTAAAAAGATAAAAAAGAAAGAATAATTATATTCTTTACATTACAGAATATACCAAAACCAGTAGTACACGGACACAGGAGATATATCTAATGGTGAAACCTAAAAGATCTAAAGGGTTTCTCACAATTAGAAAGATCACTATAAAGATAAAGCATCTGAAAAATCACTGACTAGAGTACTTGCCTTTTCGTTTAATGTATACGCTTGCATAAAATATGCATGCATATTTTAATATATGCATATAAAATTAGACACGCATGGGAAATATGATAACAGGGCCAATTTTCTGAATGACAACATTTTTTACCTTATATGTATTTGTGTGAAGTTTCTTTTTTTTTTCCAAAGAACAGTAATTGTGTTTAACCATAAAGTAAAAAGTTAAATTAATTTTATATGATTGCTACATAACATCTAACAATCTGGTGTTGGACAACAGCCTGCACATAAGGAAGTGTGTCTTGTTCAGCCTGACCAAGGGCAGAAGAAAGGATGCAGCAGCACAGGAAGAATAGATTTTCCTTGTACGCTTGTTTGCTTTGGCATTATTAGATCCAATAATGAGAACCTGGACTAGGAGACTGGATATTGATTATTTGCATTCTTTGTATTTAGCTGCTGGAGAAGGTGAACTGGGGAGAGAACTGTGTTTGGTCATCAACTTCACATAGCCCAGTAAGTGGATTTTTAGATTCTGAACACTTTCCCTTGAATTGTTTGACTTTTCCTTCTTGGAATTGCATTTGTCCCATGAAGGGGTAGGGTATTGCCCTTCGCATCTGACTAGCCACCCAGTTTCTGGGGAGAGACGAGGTTACTGCTAAGCTGTGTGGATCACAGACATTTTGTCTGGTGAGTCTGTTTGGGAATCTCCAAGCAAGTGGTGGGAAAACTGGTTCCAAGTTCATTGTATCCTTATTTTTTTCTGACTATGATTCTTTCCTTCGGTAGGAAACAAGTGAACCTTGACCCTTCCATAGGGCAGACATGTGGCAGGTACTGCAGACTCAGCGTTGAGCGCCACAGCAGGGAATGCAGAGAGGTTCAGCAATAACTTAATTATAATTCTATCTGATAAAAGCTGCAATGCAGAAGTGTGTTATGGACTGTATTTTGTTCCCCCAAAATTGATGTGTTGAAGCCTTAATTTAACCTCTAAGACCTCGGAATGTGACTGTATTTGGAGACTGGGTCTTTAAAGAGATAAAATTAAAATGGTGCTATCTGGAGAGGCCTTAATCCAATCTGATTGATGTCCTCATTAAAAAAGTTAATACAGACATCCTGAGAGACACCAGGGAAGCCAAGGAAAGAAGCCTTGGGAGAAATTAAACCTGCTGACATCTTTGATCTTGGACTTCCAGCCTCTAGAGCTGGGGTACTTTCTGTGTTTGAGTAACCCCATCTGTAGCACTTTTGTATGGCACCCCTAGCAAGCTAATACAAAGTTCAAGGTGCTCTTAGAAGGAGCAAGGACTGCTTTCCACAGGGAGACTGATCTGAAGAATGATTGGTGGTTAACTGTAGGGGTCCTATGAATGCAGTACAGTGAAAGGATCCTAAGTGAAGGGAGAAGCCATTCAAAAATTTTAACAGGGCATTCCTATGATCACTTTGAAGTTTTTTAAGTAAATATACCTACAACATGGTAACCAGTGAGGATCTTGGGTCAACAAAAGAGACTAAAAAGCAGTGCACTTCAGGAAACAAAACAAGAAGAGTGTGCCTTACAGAGAGCCAGAAAGTTGAGTGGTCCGCAAGGCACCTTGAGATCAAGAGGTTAACTAGATGTTGGAGAGCTTGGTGACTCTGACTAGAACTTCTGATGCAAGTCCAAAGTTTAAACCAAATTCAAGTGGCCCGAGGAGGGAATGGGAGTAAGGAACTGGATGTTCTGCTATTAGACAGCCCTTTTGAGAAGCGCGACTGTCAAAAACGGAGGGAGTTTGAACAGCCGCTGGTTATTTGGAGGGTGACACAGCTAGCTTCAGAGTCCTCTAATACCGTGCAATGGTTTTCGGTGTGCAGAAGCAGCAGCAGCATCACCTGGAAACTTGTTGAAATGAAAATTCTTAGGCCCCGCCTCAGACCTACTGATCAGAACCTCCGGGGGCGGAGCCTAAAAATCCCCTGCCCTAGAACAGTCTTTCAGGTTTACAGAAACAGGCTGACTATAGTCAGAAGAGCCCTCATCCCTGATGGAGTTTCCTTCCCAAGTTTTAATGCCTTTAGTTAATTTATTGCTGTTTCGTAAAGGGAGATATGCAAAGTGCATCCACACTGCCATCCATACAAGAAATAGTAGTGGGTGAGTCTAAGAAAGGTGAGGCTTCTTGCCATAATAGTTTTGGGAGGTTATTGTCTTCAGTTATACGTTAGAAGAAGTTTGATTTTTTTTTTTTTTTTTGGTGTGCTTGTTCGTCTGTATCTACTTTCGAATCTCACTTGCATTGACTTAATATAACTTTTGTTACGTGCACTCAGTTTATTTGAGGAATTTTTTTTTTTTGCTTGTATAACCTCTCTCTCCCTCTTACATACAGTAATTTCTCCCTTAAATAATTGCTTAACACTTCTTTCAATTTTAAGCTCTGAAACACTTATCTCCTTTTTATTAACATCCATATACCTATCATCTTTTCATACCCTTTATTAATTCATACTTTTGGAAATTCTGGCATTAACCATTTATTTCTTCTATGGCTTTATTTATTTATTTGTGTTTATCATATCTCTGAATTTAGCAGTGTCTTCTTTACCCACATCACACTTTATCGCCATCAGCACATGTGAGGAATACAGAGAGGCCTTGTGCCTGTGTGTCAGTGCAGAGCTTAGCATGTAATCAGAGACAATGCCTGTTAGCTGTTCTTATCATCATGAGGGGACTGCAGCCAATGCTAACAATGGCACCTCACCAGACTGTGCTCTGCTCTGGAGCTTCACAGTTAATTGACTCATTCAGTCTTTCAAACAGAAGTTAGCTTTTTGATTCCATGAGCTTGATTTTGTTTAGCTTTATAGGTCTCATGTGCAAAAAGGAAACATCCCTCTTTTGTTCTTTCTTTTCTCAGCAAGAACGATAAAATAACCATAATCTTTTCCTTGTGTATTCAAAATACTCTGACTGAAAACACACTTAAATTCTAGAAAGCTTTATAATGATTTAAATTACAATGGCACTGGTTTTTTTTTTTTCTGCTTGTCATTATCTTCCTAGGCTTTGTCACTTCCATGGCAACACATACTGTATTTTACTTTGTGTTTAAAAATTATTTATGCTGAGCCATAAACTAGTTTTTTATGAATATTCAACAATGCCTTCCAAGTGGCAAAATGTTCTGAGCCTTGTCTTAAATCCTTCCCACGCACAACTTTTAAAATAATGCTTTGAAATGCAGTGCTGATCATGTCGCTCCTCTGCTCAAGCCCCATCAGTGGCTCCCCACTGTTGATCAAGGAAAGCCTATACCCCTTGGTCTGACCTCTGCCTCCTTTTTTTCTCATCAGATGATTAATGCACCAACATCATAACAAGGTTTGAGGAAGGCACTTCTCACACATAAGCATGAAAACCCAATCATCACGCTTATAAACTACAAAAGGATCAGACTTCTGCCTCCTTCATAATCTTGTCTCAACCTGCCTTTAATGTCTTTCCATCTCGCATCTGACCTCCTAATATACATCTGAGAATGCCTTGTCTATAAACTACAGATGGCTTATTAAAAGTGGCATCAACAATGAAGACTCTATTACATCACAGAAAGGAAGTGTGAAAATAGGAGGGCAATGACTGTTTACTTTCTCTGCAATTCTCTTGGTGTTCCCTTAATAGTCCAGGGATGGTTGTTTCCCTTCTAATTGTCACCTGCTGTAGGGGCAGAATAGAGAAAACTCATCTTATGTCTATTACCACGAATGAGACAAACCTTCTCTGAGCCTCCCAGCAAACCTTCCTTAGTATCTATTAGACAGAGTGTGTTTTACACAGACCACACACCTAGACTGAAGAAGGAGACATTCAGAATTGGCCGAAGCTAATGAGTAAGCAGCTCGTGGCTCTGGGCAGATTCCTGCTTTCCATGAAGGACATGAGTACTCAGAGGAAGACGAAGAAAACCAGAGTTCAGTTGTTGAAGAAGGAAGGAGATAGCTACTATGTGAAGGAGGATGTTGATCAAGGGACACCCAATTGGGGACGATATCCGTGTTGGCAGGAAATGATTTGACTGGAATGTGCTATGTACTGCGAGGAAGGATTTGACTTAGATGTGCTATGTCCGGTAAAGGGTTTAATGTCTTATGTACGGCGGCTGAGTATTCAGTTCTGTTGATATTCCAGCGGGTAATCATACTTTGTGGAAGAAGCTGTTATGTATTATAGCTCGTATATTCGGTAAGTTTCTTGCTTGTAAGCATGTTTTGGACGGTTTAATGGTAAAAATGCAATATTATGTTTTATGTACGGTGAACCATTTATAGTACTATATAATATTCATGTTGGCTAGCAGTAATGCACGAATTACATAAGGACATGTAAGATTAAGTTAGTACTTAAGTTGTTCTTTAAAGTTCCTTCCCCCCATAGAATACAGAGAGTAGTTTAAAATAGAATGCCAGTTTTGGGTATTGGCGGTGAAGTTAGTGCTTTCTTTCTGATTGCCCTAGGGAGAAGCCTCCGTCTTCGGTTTACAAGACCGGTATACTAGTTTGTACTACGAGGGCAAGTTCATTTGAGGAGCTTGTTTTCAGTTAAAGAGGCTAGTGGTATTAAGATTAAGATTGTGGTGAAGTATATTATGGATGCTATTTGTCCAATTATGATAAAGGGTTGGCTTACCGGTTGGCTTCCAATTCAGGTTAGGGTAATTAAAGTTGTAATTAGGAGTCATAATATGAGTTGGCTGAGTGGACGGAATGCTATGCTTTGTTGTTTAGATTTGTGTAACATGGGTATGGCTATTAGGATGAAGATGGATAGAAGGAGAGCTAGTACTCCTCCTAGTTTGTTGGGAACGGATCGTAGGATTGCGTATGCAAATAGAAAGTATCATTCTGGTTTAATGTGTGGTTCATAAGAGGAGGGCAATAGTAAAGGCTAGGGCTGGCGCAATAATATATAGGGTAGTAGTGGAGGTTGCGGGTTTCGAGGGTTCTTTGGTAAATAGTTTTATTGCATCGGCGAAAGGTTGTAGTAACCCGTAAGGGCCTACAATATTAGGCCCTTTACGTAGTTGTATATAGCCTAATAGTTTTCGTTCAGTGAGGGTAAGAAATGCTATGGCGGCCATGATGGGTAGAATAACAAGTAGAAGGTTTGTTGTGAGCATAATGTTAAGAAGAGGAGTTGAACCTCTGATTATAAAGTTTTAAGTTTTATGCAATTGCCGGGCTCTGCCATCTTAACAAGCCCTGTTCAGACTAGGGCCAGGTGCAGTGACTCATGCTTGTAGTTCCAGCACTTTGGAGGCTGAGGTGGGAGGATCACTTGAGCCCAGGAGTTCAAGACCATCCTGGATAACATGAAAAATCCCCAGTTCAACAAAAAATACAAAAATTAGCCAGGTATGGTGGTGCACACCTCTGGTTCCAGCTACTTGAGAGGCTGGTGGGAGGATCACTTGAGCTGGGAGGTCAAGGCCCCAGTGAGGCATGAGGGCACCACTGCACCCCAGCCTGAGTGGCAGAGCAAGACCCTGTCTCAAAAATAAATAAATAAAAATAAAAATAAACCAAAACTAAGACTAAGAATTATGTATTTCTTTGTCACTACAGTTGCAATCCTGGGAGAAGGAATTGTACTCACCCCTGGAAAAGCCTGTATAATATATACTGTATCTACTTTTTGAAATCAGATCCCTACACTAGGCCTAAGATACTTGAAGCCACTTATCTTACCTAGGGTCCTTCTGACCTCTTTTGGCTAATGTCAGTCTCTTTCATGGAATCCACCTCCTGCAGGTTTCTGAGGCAGAGCTTATTTGTGACTGATGGGTCCTAGGAATGCTTCTCCTCTGGATGCTTTCCAGTGAGCAGACAGCGCTCAGGCCATCCTATGAAGAGACCAAGCTGGCCCATTCCTTCCGCAGGCTTTGGAATCAACTGGCAGCCCAAGACTCCATGACAGTTATTATGCAGCAGCTCCTGGATATATCCACCTGTATGCTCTCCTATGTTGTTGTTAATATAATTTCTTTTCCCTGGATTGCAGCTGTTACCATTCTCCCCTCCTTAAATCCAAGTGTGTATCTGATTTGTGTAGTCAAGTAATATTTTCTTTAACAAATTTTCACATGATAAAAACATGAAAAAGAGATGATTTTTAGGGGATCAATGAAGTTGGATTTTTTTGTCACAAATTAGAAGTATAGATATAATAAATTTACACAGAATTATTTTTTATTTTCTTTGAAGTAAATCGATTTTTTTTGTAAATCAATATTTACTTCAAATATTTACTCTGAAGTAAATCATATAAGTATATGACTATAGACAGATATTTGTCTTTAAAACTGTTCATTTATATATGTAGAGGTATTAACTTAATAAAAGCATTAATGAAGAAAAATATACAAGTTTATACATATTTGACAGAATACCTTGAATTACTGTTAATAGAAACATCTCTAGAAGTGTTTTCTTCTTTTGAGATGTTAGAATTTGGTCATATAACCAACAACATAGAGAATCACTCACATAGAGGAAATGTGATACTAGCCAAATAAATCCCTTGCATTATTTACAAGAAGCATTAATTATTTATCCATTAGTTTAATTGATTTGAACTATAACCAGGAATCAAACATAAGGGCTTTTTGCAGTAGGTTTAAGGCTTGAAGAATTTAATCTCATGAGTATAATAAATGAACTTGTTCTCCATATTACTCCATCTCCAGTAAGCATAGCTTGAGAGAAATTTCTATATTAACCCTGTCAATGTTCATATTATTTGAAATGGCATGTAAAACACACATGATTAAAGTCAAAATTATTATTTTATTATATCATTGAATAATTGAAAATAAAACTATTCACTAATCTGAATAAGACTGAATACAATACCTAGTTATTCTCTTTTACTGGATACCCTTTGTTTTTCAACATAATTGTGTTATTTGTTTGCTTGTTTGATTTTTACTCTTTAGAACCTGCCTAATATGTAGTGTATTTCTTGCAAACACCTTTAACTTTGATAAAGTAGGTACCACACACAACATTTTAAAATGCTATCTTTAAATATTGATAATACTTCCAGGTAAGAGGCAAAATGTATGTATTTCATGTTTCCAAATAAAGTCTGTTTCTACTTGTAAAACGTTATTTTTTTTGAAAATTTTCTTTTATTGGGTACTCAATGACTAATACATAACATAAAATATTATAACATTTTGCAAATTTTATTTTATTAATAAATGAAGAAATTGAGATATACTTTCATCTTCCTCTTAAAGTGTACCTTCCTAACTAACATGGCACCCATAAAACCAAATGATCCAGTCGTCATTTCTAAAGAATTATATGATATTCACATATTTGAATTGGTCCTGGGAATTTATAGTCTATGATGACTTTTAATCCAGGAAGACTTGATTCACAAGCTCCCTGCCATTCTAGGAAGGTTCTTGTTTTAGTCTGCACTACAGAAGTGCCCTGCAATCTCCCACTAATCGATCAACCTGAGCCTGCCTTGCCTCTACTCATATAATACAACCCAGGGAGTCTTCTGGGGCCAGAAAACCAATTTGCTTCTCTGTGAATCTGTAGAATGTTTGGAATTTGTCTGAGTTGACAGTAAAACTACTTGACTGACAAGGTATGCTGACAGATCCCCCCACCTCCGCACACACACACTGCACACACACAATCTGATAAATGGGGGGAAAATATATAAAGCTGTGGTAAATTCACTAACAGCCTAACTCGGTAGGAGAAGAGATCAGCAATTTATAATTTTAGCAAGAATTTTTTACTTGCTATCTCTATATAGTGGAGGAAGCTTTCTCTATCTTAATTATTTTTCAAAATGTAGTCTCTGACAAGGGCAACTTTGACAGATGTCCTCTATAAAGAAAAATGGTTGCGGTATGTTCTCCCAGAACAGTGCTTTCTGTTGAGGAAGCTTGATAACAAAAGCGCTGGAGTGGAATTTCAGGGCGTTTTCCTGTGTGCCACTGAGGAACACTGGTCCAGCGGCTTCCTCTGGTTACTGCAGCCATCAGTCTTCTTCCCTCTTTGTCAAGGAGGTAGTCTTCATCATGGTCCATATGTCTACCTCTCAGGGATATCAAGCATCTTTTTTTGTCTTAAATGATTTTTATAGCTTCCATTTACAACGTTCACGGAGGCTTACAGTCTCAGTTGAGATTCTTCAAATTTGTGTATTCTTGTGGCATTTGGGGTGAGATATAGTTAGATCTAGGTCATATTTAAGATCCATCTGAAAACTTTCTCACTATTAGTGGACGAATGCTGCATCTCATAAGATTCCCAGGAGCCTACAAGATCGTGGCAAAAACCGTGGCTGAAAATTCCAAATATAATTCCTCCCAGTTGCAAGTAAATGCTGAAGGCTTGTTCTGATTCTTCTGACTATCCTCCCACTGCCTCTGACGGGTTGTGGGTTGTCACAATGTTGGCTCAACAGTGCGGTTTGAGTGACTGAATACTGTAATGGGTATATGAAATATGGAACTTAAAGGTTTCCTCCTTTGCGCTGAGCTGGAGGTGTCTGGTAGGCTGCATGTCATGAGTAGGAGGTTCCATTGTGTGTTCTTGCAGCACCACATACTTCTCTTTTGTAGCACTACTATTTATAGCACTATTAAATTACTGTCTCCATAAGAAATCTGTGAACCTTATGAATGCAGAGAATGTACAATTTGCTCACCATAGCTTTTTTAGTACCTAGATACACTCCACTGAATCAATGTGTGTATGTATGAATGAATGATTTAGTAGTTCAATGTCTTATATTTCAGAGACTATGGTATTCATATATGTACATTTTCAAACCAGTATATTAAGTCCTGAAATAGTCCCCACTTATGCAGTCATATTTTAATTATTTGATTACTACTATAAATACATTTGATTTCTAATAACTCAAATGCAGATATCTCAAAATGCTAATAATTATATTAAATTTTCTTAAATATCAGACCTTGTGAACTACTTAGTAAATCGGGAACATATAAATTCCAGGGATTATTGGACTGCTTTCACACTACTTCATTTAGGCTAACTTATTCAGTAAATTACTTTATTTTGCACTTCCTTTACACTAAAAGAGATGAACATATCTTTATATTTCAACTTCTGTTTGGCCCCTTATGTCAAACATGACACACTGCAAAATACTGGTATGATCTACCAGATTTGTCAAAGGATAGTTGATAGTGCTTTCAACTGAACACACCCTTTGTAACTTTTAAAAAAGAGTAATAACATTTTATATGCAGTAAGGTACGATAGCCATTGAAAACACAATATTCTCCCCAGGATCACTGATATAATAGCACATCCCTTTTCAGTTGCTGAGATTTTTGTAATCGTCTCTTTCGTTCTTGGTTAAATAAAAACTTAAATGCTGTTTCCAGAATAAAAAATTATATATTGTCGATATTTCTCCAATACAAGGAATAATTTAAAATTATCAATCTTTTTTCAAAAATAGCAGTACAAGTGGGGAAGTAAATGTGGCCCTGAATACAGAATAGGTGAAATCATGTCATTACTTTTTTTCATAATCAAATGGCCCTGAAAAAAAAAAAAAAAAACTAAACAGTCTTCACTGGTTAACATGATTAAATGAAGATAAGGTTCTCTCATTTCCTCTGAATGGGCAACAAATAAATAAAGCACAGACGTACAAAACGCTCACGGATAGTTTGTACAAGAAGTTAGAAGAATAGTAGTGGCTGTTTTAAGTGTAAAAGAGGGAGAAGAGAAACACAGGGAAAGGGAAAGGGAAAGTAAGAGGGAAGGAGGAGGAGGGAGGTGAGGCCTCTCCCCAGTCATAAGCAGCCCTCTCTACATATGAGCATCCAGACACACCCACGCCCGCCGGAAACACCAGCCAGCCAGTCACACGCCTGGGCAAAAAGCTGAAATGAACGGCTTTTATGGAGCTATTACTTCCAGGATGTATAATGCATTGTGAATAAGCAATTACTCAAATAAAATCCTAGTTCATTCCAAATGTTAATTATCTATTTTTCTAGATATATGAAAAACAAGCTTAGTCAATTCCCCTTTTTGTTAATTAATGCATGTTTAGACATCTGGTTTATAATGTTAAGTAAAGGGGCTTGCATCGTTTTCCTGAAAGCTGTACTGACTCTGATATGCGAATGTCCCAGGAGACAAATAATTAGGCTCTCTCGAAACTACCACTCCCATATTTCATTGGTAGGGGCAGGAAGAGACAGATACTCTGTCCATGCAAGTGAATCCCTCTTTCTATACGTATCGCACATGGCCATGCCACCTTCTCTTTCCGTTTCTCCTAACCAGGCTCAGCCTGCACAAGAGCATCCCTGATCATGCAGAACTGAGTACAGATCTCAAAGGGAGGAAGGAAGGGGCTTAACTTCACAGCTACCACAGCGCCTCTCTTCTCACATCTCCTTTAGGAGTCTTTCTTCTCCACATTTGCTCCTTTCAGCTTCTTAGCTGCCAGTTCTATCATCTTTCTGCCTCTGGATTCAGGGAAAAGCCGTCAAAACCTTCTAAACCCATCTCTTTCATTTCCTAATCTTCCCTCGCCAACTCCACGCAGGTTTTCTTCTTTCCAAAGAAGGGTAATTTAAACTATGTTTCCATCTCCAGCTCTAAATTTTGCATTCTTCCAGCCCTATTTAGCTATGTCTTTAAAAAGAGGGAGTAACTAGGAAATATGGGGCTTACTTATGAAGTCAAAGGACTCGGCCTTTGCAGAGTGGATACCATTCTGAGTAGGCAGTGGAGCCATTTACATGAGGTTGAGCAAATACATGAGGTTGAGTCATATGAAGTGACCAGTATTGGACTGATTTTGACCTACAGTAATGGAGACTTCATATGGTCAACCGAATACATATATTTTTTTAGGTACAAGTTTAAATTCAAAATGAAGAGCTTATTGCTTGCACTAAGCCATGGTGGGTCTGATAGAATTTTGTCAGCTTTGACATACACAGTGCTGTCTGTAGGAACTTGAACTGATTGCATCATCATCACAATGTTTATCTCCTTAGTTTTCCTCCTTGGTAAGATCTGTTAACAGAAAAGCTATACTCTAAAATATTTTAGAAAAGTTTATTTTAAATCTCTTTTAAATACACATATTTAAAATATGGTGGTCAGATTACAGTTTGGTTTTACACATTTCAGGGAAGCAGGAGTGACAGGCAAGGATGTAAGTCAGTATGTGGAATGTATACATTGGCTTGCCCTAAAAAAGTGGGGGCTTACAGGTTATAAGTGGATTCAGAAATTCTTTAATTTTCAGCTAGTTAAAGGAGTACGGCTCTCTCTGAAACTTGCTGTCAGCAGAAAGGAATATCTAAGATTAGGATGCTATGTCAGAGTCAGCCACAAGATGCTGGGTCAAAATGCCCCGTTTAGCCAGATTGATGGCCTGCAGGCAGGACTTACCCTGGTCTGGCATCACCTTACATCGTGGTTATAATTTGGTATCTTATTGTCCATGAAATACATTCTATTAGTCTTATAATATCTATTTTAACATTAATTCTGGGCAGTTTTGTCTAAACTCCTTAAGGGAAGCGTTGTAATGAGCTGTATCCAACCTCCCTTCCCATCATGGCTGGTAACTCAGTTTTTAAGGTTTCTATGGGATCCCTTTGGTCAAGAGGGAGCCCATTCAGTGGGTGAGGGGTAAGGGTTTTATTTGCAGCTCACAAGTCCTCCTGTCTTCCGTGGTCCACAGTCCAGAGGACACAGGCTTCACTTGACCAGATGTCCTGACAATAGCCCACAAGGGTCAACACTATTTGCTTCTGTATTGGTGATATTCTTTGAGTTCTCTTCTGCTATCTGCATCCAGTTTTCACCGTAAGCTGTAACCTAGCAGGTAGAATTAGCCTTTAAAAAATTATTTTAAAATATGTTCTTTAAAACACTCTTTCTCAATGCCTTTTAGTTCTCACCTTATCACCATGGAGTGATAATGGCCCCTGAAACCATTTCCTTCATGGCCTTTGCTTGTATCTAAAATTATCTTGATTGTTTATATTTACTTTTATTCACAGTGCTCACTTTCCTTAATTCTCAAATAAACTATCTGAACGAACAGATTTTTTGTCTTATTCACTGCTAATTTTTTAGCATAGAGAACAGGACTCAACAAAGATGTATCAATGGATAAGTAGAAGATTAATTGACAAATACACTGACTTCCACTGGGAAACTACGGGGAGATGAGTATCCCTGGGTGGCTGGTAGACCTGCCTGTGGTCCTCCCCACCCAGTGTGCCCACCACCAACCCAGCCACTAAAAACCAGAAGGAGACTTGCACAACATCCACATGGAAAATGAGTTTCTCCTGCCTCAGCCTCCTGAGTAGCTGGGATTACAGATGCCCAGCAAATTTTTGTATTTTTAGAAGAGATGGGATTTCACCAAGTTGGCCAGGATGATCTTGATCTCCTGACCACGTGATCTGCCCACCTCGGCCTCCCAAAGTGCTGGGATTACAGGTGTGAGTCATCGCACCAGGCCCATAATAATTGTTTTTAAAAGTTTATGCAGAAATGTAGACAATATGCTGTTGGTGCACATACAAATATGCATGAGCATATACATATAATATACATGTACAAGATATGTACAATATATAGTACACGAATGTATATATATCTCATACATAGTATATGTAAATATGAATTGCATATGTATAATAAATATAAATGTATAGTGTGTATTTCACATGTACATACCAAATATATATACATATACATACACATACAATTGCAATGAGATTAAAATTTAATCTAAAAGACATTAAAAATTGAAAATTAAAATTTTGTATTTTTCTTACTTATGCATTGAACATATGACATCATGTAATGTAAAAACAAAGCAAAATTCTGACTTTTTAAAAATAAAAACTGTAATCTGACTTCAACATGTTGTGTTTCAGCAACTGGGAGACCAAGCCTGCCTCCCTGCTGGACTTTCTCCCTCCTGCAGTTAATGCTCATCTAGAGAGAAGACAGAGGTTGTAAATCACCATGACTTTATACCTCACTTCTCATTGCTGAAGGTTTTGCATTATTATTTCCATTGGAAACAACAGAGTTAAGGAAGAAACCAATGATTTTCCCCATAAAGGGGATCAAGGAAGTAATCAAAGGAAGTGACATTTCGACTGTTCCTTTAAAGAGAAGCATCTTTTTAACACGCAAAATGTAAGCAAAAGTGCAACTCAAGTGCTAGTAACCACATGGCTAAAAGCAAGGAGGCATACATGTTTTTGGCATCTTTAATGATCACAAAATACTAATAGTGGTAACACTTTTGGAAAAATTACTATGGGCCAGACTCTGTAATGACTGATTCACTTTGGGTTTCACATAAATCCAGTCCCCCAACATGGTAGGAATATTTTTCTTCTTTCTAATCTCTCTTTATGTCCCCTCCCGCACCCTGCTTTGGGAAAAGGAATAGTTGCATTTGGCAAACTCTGCAGAAATGTTAAGTGACATGAAATGTCTTTTGGGTGGGGGCAGTTAGTCAGTCTCTTTTTCCTTTCAAGACTCTGGGAGGTGTAGATCAGAGGGAAGCACTCACTGATGGGAGGGAAGGTTTGTTGAGGAAGCTTATGACTAAAAGCCTAAGAATAGTAGTTTTTCTATACTGAAATTTTAGGTGCATTTATTAACTACCACTACGGCAAAAAGGCATTAATTGAGCACCCATTAAGTGCAAGGAATACTAACAAAATTCAACATAATCCTTGCTCATAGAGATCTCCTGGTGGGGACAGTGTGTTGCACGTTGTTTGGTGAGCTATCTGTTCACATGCCTGGCTGGCTGACTGAATGAGGAGTTGATGCCTGTGCACAGAAGAGTGTATAATGCCTTTGTGGGCATCGAGAACAGAGTCGAGACCAATTAGAACTTCTATTTGCAATGAAATGAGCAGATACATATGTTTTATATCTGACCAAAAAAACAAAAACAGAAAAAAGAATATTTAGAAAGCATCACTGCAGGTGATGTAGTTTTTGTTTGTTTGTTTTTGTTTTTGTTTTTTTCTTTTAGATAGAGTTTTGCTCTTGTTGCCCAGGCTGGAGTGCAGTGGTATGATAGTTCACTGCAACCTCTGCCTCCCAGATTCAAGTGATTCTCCTGCCTTAGCCTCCCGTGTAGCTGGGATTACAGGCGCCTGCCACCACACCCTGCTAATTTTGTATTTTTAGTAGAGATAGGGTTTCACCATGTTGGCCAGGCTGGTCTCAAACTCCTGACCTCAGGTGGTCTACCCCTCTGCCTCCTAAAGTGCTGGGATTACAGATGTGAGCTCCCTTGCCTGATGTAGTTTTAATGCCAGTTTTTGCATTGCATACTCCATTACTGGAGCTTGTCTGCAGATGAGTACCTGCTTGCCCAGAGCATGGTTACAGGCACTGCACTGCAAAGGAGACAGTAGTGAGGATGAGCCACTCTGATCATTTATTTTGGCCACATGGAGGTGAGAGGAAGGAAACATTGCAAGAGGGAACAAGATATCGCTAATACAAAAATGCTTCTTTTTACTTGTCAGCTGAGATTCCACACATAGTGAGGTTTCGTTTTCATCACACAAGTGTTTGAGGAAGAAAAATTCCTGACAAGTCATATTAAGACTGTAAAATATTTTATTAAATATTAGTATTTTATTAAGGAAAGAAATGGTAATGTCAAACATTATACGAGAAAGAAAAAAATAGCTCAATGCAAATGAAAATTTGATCAAATGCATACAAATTGGAAACATTTTAAAATATGTTAATTAAAATTACAGGCTTTATTCCCATTTCATGATTTACTATCCTGGAATGCTGTTCACATGTAATGAAGGAGGTACTATTAAACAAAAGTGTTGAAAGATAAAATCCCGTTTACTTAGAGGCAGTGGTCAGAACGAATCACTTTGCTCCGGATTCCCGATTGCAGTACTTGGCAGCTGTTATTAAGAGCCTCACGCCCTTTCCTCATGTCTTCCCACAACTCAGTTCTTTTTCTCATTGTTGTCTGCATTCCAACCAATGTACTTCATCATCCTTATATCTGAGTCATCAGCACAGAACAGGGCATTCTAGGTGCAGGTCAGCAGAAGTGCCCTGAAATGGAGCGTAATGTTCCTGCTTCATGACATTATGTCCGTATTGTAGCTTAAAAGTGTACTGGTTTCCTTTTGGCTCAAGTCTTCAGACAAACTACTATGTACATTATTTGGCCTCCAATAAAATCACAACTTTTAGAACTTTGCCAGTATATCTTAACATATTAAAATTTACATACTCTCAAATAATGACATGAATTATTTATTGTTCCAGGCATTTGAAATCATATAGGTTAGCAAGGAAAATATTTTGTATATTAAGTATATGATGTGTTATTATATACTAAATCAAGAGTATTATTGTTGCTGTTGGAAAAATGCTCTATATGATGAGTGTATTAAACAGGGTAAATGCATATAAGTTTTTCCTTTTTCTTCCACAGTATAGACCTCCCTTTGAAGACTGGCACCCTAGCAAGGGAGATTATTTTCCAAACTCTTGAAAACATGTGAGGACTCATAATCTGTTACATCAATGGAACTTGAAGAGAATTGAAGAATATCACTTCTGTGCCATGGAGCCTAACGGAAGAGGTGCCCATCTACCCTCTTTCCTCATCCAACAGCTGGATGGAAGGATACCAAGGCTTTAGGAGAAGGCAAAATCCCATGATGGGAGAGGCCTGAGCACCTCACAGTGTGTGGAAACCAAGTCCTCACCAGGAACACATGCAGTAGGCCTATGTGTGCAAGGCATTCATCTCCATTGTTGGAGCTGACCTTTTGGGTTATTTTGTAACGGCAGTTAAAATTACCTTGTTAACACAACAGAACACTGTCAAAGGAATGCTCTATGGTGCCAACCCACTATTGCCTTGAAGCAGAGATTACTTCACATATTGGTCAAAGGTCTCCAGAGAAACAGTAGCAATAGGATAGATGTGATTTTCATAGCTAGCTAGCTAGATAGATAGATAGACAAATAAATAGACAACTAGACACAGATAGACAGACAGAGATATAAATAGATAGATAGACAACTAGACACACCAATAGATAGACAGAGATAGATAGATAGTTAGACAACTAGATGCAGACAGACAGATAGAGATGGATGGATGGATAGATAAATAGGTATAGACAGATCTAGATAGATATAGATATATAGATATAGATATAGATAGATATAGAGAGATAGATGGACAGATAGACAAAGAGACACAGATAGACAAATAGATACATAAATTCATAGATATAGATGGACAGACAGACAAATAGACACAGAGAAAGATACATAGATAGATTAGATAGAGAGATAGACAAATAGACATAGAAAGATAGATAGATAGATAGATATTTTAAGGATCGGATTGGCTTATGCAGCTATGGGGCTGGCAAGTCCCACATCTGTAAGGTAACCTGACATCTGGGAACTCAGCAGGATTTCTGTGGTAAGATCTGGAGGCAGAAATCCTTCTTCTCTGAAAGTCTCAGTTTTTGCTCTTAAGGTCTTTGACAGGTTGAATGAAGCTCATCTGCATTATCAAGGATGATTTTTATTTTACTTAAAGTCAATTGATTATAACATTTATAAAATACCTTCAGAGCAGAATTTGGATTAGTGTTTGACCAAAGAACTTGACACCATAACCTGGACAAGTTGACACATGAAATTAACCATCTCATCCCCTCCACCACCAGCTCACACAGAGGGACAACTCCATCCTTACCTTTGATCAGGTAGGAATGGGCACCTGACCCTGGGAAAATCCAGCTGGGGCCAGTGATGTACACCTTGCGACCTAAAAGGAAAAATATATGTTTTACCCGAAGTATTTTTTGCAGTAATTTTCAATTGGGAAATATGAAAGCTGGGTAAACAACCAGGAAGGCAAAAGGCGGGAAGCCTGTGTAACTTTAAGACAGGACCAAGGCAATCAAACTTATGTACCAATCGGCATTATGAGGAAGCAGCAAATAGAAGGTGTTCAACTACCGAAAAGAGCCTGGCTTCAGAGAGCATCAGAGATGACATAAGGTAAAAATGGAGACACAAGGAAAAAGGATGATGATACTGTCTCAACGTTAATTGCAGCTTCCATGAAATCTATCTTAATTGAAGCTTTATTTTCAAATAATCTGTATATCCTGAAAGCAACTGCTAGTGCTCAACTAGTGATGGCTTGGGTATCTGCTTTTCTTTCAAACAAAAAGCCCTAACTAAGAGAAGCCAATGGGAAAGCTTTGCTAGAGGAAGTGTTGTTTAATCTCAAGTTTGAGAAATAAATGGGTGCAGTAAACAGAGGCAAAAGTTCAAACACATTGTGCATTTTCCTCCCATTCCAGTCTGTGCTCCACTTCACAAGGAAAAAGGGAGGGAAGGTCCAAAAAAGAATTCTAAGGAGGGTATAATTTATGCTGTCAGCAATAGGAAGCCATTGAATAAATTTAATCCCTGGGAGATAGACAATACTCTGTTGACACTGATTAATCTTGAGTGAGTACAGGGTAGAGGTCATTCAGTTTTCACTTAAAAAAAAAATATTTATTATTTGTTTATTTATTTTATTTATTTATTTATTTTGTTTTGTGAGAAGACTTTTGCTCTTGTCACCCAGGCTTGGTTGCAATGGCAAAATCTTGGTTCACTGCAACCTCTACTTCCTGGGTTCAAGCAATTCTCCTGCCTCAGCCTCCTGAGTAGCTGGGATTACAGGCACCCCCACCATGCCCAGCTAATTTTTTGTATTTTTAATAGTGACGGGGTTTCTCCACATTGTGCAGGCTGGTCTCAAACTCCTAACCTCAAGTGATTCACCTGCCTCGGCCTCCCAAAGTGCTGGTATTACAGGCATGACCCAGTGTGCCTGGCTCAGTTTTCACTTTTAAAAATAATTGTCATTGGATTTTCTGTGAAGTAAGCATGTATTTTTTAAGTAAATACAATCAAAACAAAAATTATGTACTTATCTTTGTAAAATATGATACAAAGGTAAAAAGCAAAAAAGTGGAATGGTAAAAATGTAAGCAATGCCTTTAGAATTAATGAATGTAGATTCAAAGCAACCAAAATGTCAGACTGGATTTGCTTAAGATCTTTCTGGAATGTGTGGCTAGATTGTGGGGGTGTAGAGATGCACACAAGCCGAAGTATGAGTTAGAGTTGGCATCACAGTCTAGGCTGATGCAAGGCCATGGAGAGCCAGTCTGGGTTCAGGGCTGGTCCGGAGGATGACAGATACAAAGCATGTCAGGTAGGCTTGATGATGCTTTCCACCAGCTAGAGTGTGGGAGGAATGATAAAGGAAAGCTAAACATGGCTTCCAAGTTCCTGACTTCAGCAATCAAGCCGATATTAATGCTTTCTCTCAGAACATAAATGCAAATATGTTATGGATAGCCTACTTTAAAAGAAAAGGCAATAGGGTTGTTTTGAATTGAACAAACACATATATATTCTCAAGTAATTAGGAATAAGAACGGGAATTACAAACGTTTTTAAAACATTTTAAAAGATTAAGAGAGTTGTCCTTGACAGTGCTCTAAAATTTTGTTTATGAGAGAGCATATATGGGGGTTTATGGTTGTAATATGAGGAGGGAAGAGAGAATACCACAAGCTGCTCCTTGCTTACTTTTTATTCTTTTTGACAATTCCAGGGAATTACTGGATATTGAGTTGCTTGGATACTACCATGTGAAACGCAGACCTGCCGTGACCCCCATTTAAGTAGTGGAAGTTGGAGAGCTGCACCTCTGGAGTTGGCTGAACCTCCAATCAAACTGCCTGAAACCAGAGCTCTAGTGCTGACTAGTTAGGTATGTTCTGCTTGCTAGTGTCTTGATTGGAACACACTCCATTTTAAGTCATCTACATTTAACATAAATATTTAATCAAAGTTGTCAAGTGTGCTTTGAAGTATCAGGCAACAGTCACTTTTCAACTCAGGTGTCTAGACTAATCAAACTTTAAGAAAGAGTGCAACATTTGTAATGACACCATCATTTTATTGAATCATTCCAGTTAAATTTGATTTCAGTGCAAAAATCACAACATTTGCTTTTCTCTGATAGAAATGCAGCTCAGAACTATAATTTTCATTTTGATTGAAGGGTATACAGCTTGTGGTGTTTTGGGCTCCACACGAAATTCAAAACTATGTGACTCTCATTCACACCCACATTCCATGACCCTTCCTTTAAATTGAGAAAGGAAAGGGGAAACTTTTTTGACATCAATTCTCTACCTCCCCACTTTTGTCAGGCTAAATTTCTGCTTTGCTGAAAGAGGTAAATCTTTTGCTAAAGCTGTTGAACTGCACAGATAATACCTCCAAAATATTATTCTCGAAATATCAAGATAATGATGTTATTGGAGGTTATATCCTTCACTGACTCCCAGAGTTGAGGTGAAGATTAAGTTAGATGGTATACATGGATGCTATTGATGGAATCACTATTAGAAAAAAAGAAACTATAAAAATGTTCAACTTCCATTACAACGTTATTGAAAAGAGCATATGTTTGTTTGTTCCAGTAACTTTTCTAACATTCTTTAAAGAACATATTTGATTATATTGAGATATACACTTTTTGTTATTGCTTGACTCATGAAAGGGGTACCTTTGGACATTTTAAAAGTATACGAGTTTTCAGTACTAACAGATTGTTAAAACTGAGATGCTTTGGTTTGGGGCAGAATTATTATTAAAGAGTGGTAAAAATAAAAATCAAAAGAATGTTTTCAAACCTAAGTAGAGAAGGTTTGGTGTAGTTTTCCAGCAATAAGTCCCAGGAGAAAGCCTTGCCCAATATTTAGCCAATGGGGCAATTGCTCACTCAAGGCCTTGGTTTTTCTCTAGCCCAAGTGTATTTCTGTGACCAGTGCACGGGGTAGTGTGACAGGAGGCAGCCAGCCAGATAAAGCTATGGTGGTAAAGTAATGACATCAGGTTCAGAGAAAGAAAACTGCATATACTCATATGGAACAACCAGTAAATAGATCAGATCCCAAACAGCATTATTCACAAGCCACAGGCAGTGATCGTGTTCAGCATTGGGCTGCATGTTCTACCCTGCCAGGTACAGGCATTCCTGCTCAGTCAATTGAGGTCGGATGCTTTCCATCAGAGGGGAGTCTGGCCGTTAGGTTCCCAGGAAGTCGTATGAAATCAACAGAAAACAGAAAGTAGGCTTGTGGCATCTGTGGGTTCTAATGTGCAAAACTGTAAAATCCAAATGTCTGAAAGTCCAGAATCTGTGTAAGTTTGAGGCAAAGCTGAAGAGGAGATCGAACGACTAAGAGTGGGTAAGCTGGTGTCACCAGGCCAGGAACCGAAGATGACGTGGCAGTGAAGAAGTGTCCTGCAGGGCTGGGGCTGGACAGATGTGGAGAGGAGGAATCGCAGATCTGGAAATTCATGCAGTCAGAAGCTTAGGTTTCAAAAGGCAACGTATTTTAAGATGTGGTATAATTTTGTTGGCCAGTTTTAAGCTGTTTTCTCTAAATTGCGTAAGCTTCGGCAGATCCCCTAAACCTAGATACAGCCCTGAGTACACGTGTCTGGAGAGGATTGAGTGTTTGCGGGATGAGAATAAAGCAACTCACATCAGACTGTAGCCTCTTAAGGGCAAGGTATCCCACCAGTGCCTGTAAACAGCTGGCTTCTACGGAGACATGATGTGGACATTGACATTATCTGTAATGTATTCTGTAATTTAAGTTAATATTTACCATTTTTATCAACCTTGGCTTGAGGACTTTAGGCCACAGTGAAATGGCAGATTTAAAATAATGTACAATACTGGGCAATTTAGATGAAACATTTTATTTTTCATATTAAATTTAAAGGACAGGTTGACTGTCCCTTATCCAAAATGCTTAAGACCAGAAGAAGTATTTTGAATTTTGGATTTTTTTTTAATTTTGCAGTATTTGCATTATCCTTCCTGGTTGGGCATTCTGAATCCAAAAATCCAAAATCTGAATTGTTCCAATAAGTATTTTTTTTTTTTTTTTTGAGAGCCTTCTTGTCAGTACTCAAAAAGTTAGAATTTTGTACCATTTCAGATTTGGAATTTTTGGATTTGGACTATTCAACCTGTACCAATTTTGTACCTGCTACTATCCTACAATCTCATGTCTCCTCTTCCCTTGTGTGGCCAGCAGACTGTGAGTAAAAATCCATGGGGTATTTCTGTGTTCATGCATTTGTGGGATGATTCATCCCTAAAAGACAGCTCAAGGCCTCTTCAAGAATCCTCCAACTTTCTCATTTCCTGAAGTTCTATATATTTTCATTTGCTACTGAAAAATCAAACTAAATTTTATGATTTGCTGTTTATTGAAGCATGTATTTTTCTCTGGAACATTGTCATATGAGTGTGTGTGTATGCATGGGTGTGCATAGTTTACATGGGTATGCATAGTTTACACTGTACAATTTGTTTGTTGACTTATGTTAGTGTATTTCTGTTTTAATAGTTCCATGGAGCAGAGGTCTTAATTATATCAAGCTGATTCACACATTTGACATTTTGTATTTTACACAAACTTAGTGGTAATGGTGCTCTATTTTTTCTTAATTTTAGGTCACTGAAAATTATATTTGATTTTTGTAGTTCAGAGAGTAACTCCTTTATCAAGTTTGATATAAGGTGTTTCTTGATATCAAACAAAAATTATTAATATTGACCTTACATGTTTAGAGAATTGGGTTTTGGAATTTAATAAATATTTTCAAAAATCATAGGTAGATTTTACCAAGTATGTATATACACAGCCCTATATGATTTTGTTATTGATGCACTTTCTGAATGACTTATTCCCATGCATTTTGAGAATGAAAGTTTTAGAGGCATTAAAAAAAAAAAATACTAAGCAGCAGAATCCTATTGACTTGTCAGCCAAAGATGAACTCATTTTCTTCAACTCCTAATGCTCACTGACTAAAATCCATTCTTTGTTTTTTTCCAAAAAGTCAAGGACTAAGAAAAGATGTTTTTCAAGAAACACTGCAAGTTACAGGTTAGAGAACATTTAATCAATCCGATGATTGGAGATAATCCTGTTACAACAACAGTCTTATCTTGGTTGTTTCCTAACAGGAATGAAAGAAAATCTGAGTGAAATAAACCCCAAAAATTTAAATAATAAACTTACATTTATTGAAATAGTAACTCAAAAAATAGATCGAACTTGATGGGTATTTTGTGCTAGTTGCTAGGGATACAAAGATGATTAAAATAAACTCATATTAAAATCTGTTAAACCTGTAAAATAAAATGAATTAAAATCTGTTCTTTGAAGAGTTAGATAAATAAGCAAAATAATGATTAGTGTAGGAAAAGTGATAGTTTTGGGTTAGGGCAGGTGTGTAGGGAAGCACTTCTCAATTTCTTCTCTAAGTTTCTCACTTACTCTCCAAATGTCAATGTACCTCAGGATTTTATCCCTGGCCATTTTTCCTTTACAGACTATTAGCAAGTCTTGTGTGAGATTAGTCTTAATTGGCAGCTGTAAGCTGAGAGTGTCCACATCTCTATCTCCAGCCCAGATTCTCTGCTAAGGGCCAGTCTCACATATTCCACCTTGCATTAGCCATCTGCCAAGTAGACAGCCTAGACCCCTTTCGTGTTCATAATGGAGAAACAGAACTCATCATGTCTAACTCTTTCTCTCAAATTTATGTACTCTCTGATCTCAATAATGCATTCATTCTACACACACACACACATACACACACACACATGCACACATGCACACATATATAGCTTATGTCAGATCCAGAATAAGTTATTAAGAATAAAAGTTTAACAGAACAAAATATGCATTCATAGAGCTTATAATTTTTTTTACATAAAACTAAATTATCAGTCACTTTTCTGATAAATAATTTGAATTGTGGAGCATTCTAATCAAGCCTAATCAAGACAAGTAATAGTCATCCAGGTTACTTAGCAGACGTATTACTAGCTTTGATTGGGAAGTGCAGAAAGAACTCTTTAGTAAGCTGTATTCCAGTGATCAATCATCCCCCATCATATTTTATTATAATTGAAACCCTTATCATATCTGTGATTATTTGGACAATTTATTTGTTTACTCCAGTGGTTCTCAAAGTGTATCTCATGTATTCACAACACTTTCAACAAGTTTACAAAAATTGAAAACAATTTTTAATTATACTAAGCCATCGCACACTGCAATGGCTCAGTGCATGTTGGTGCAGTGGCAGCAAGCTGTACTAGCAGCTCATTGAACTCTTCATTTGCAATACTTGCAGTAAAACAAATGAATAAATACATAAAGCCAGTTTTACTTGAGAATGTTGGCTGTGAGTGGTGGCTCACGCCTGTAATCCCAGCACTTTGGAAGGCCAATGTGGGTGGATCACCTGAGGTCAGGAGTTCGAGACCAGCCTGGCCAACATGGCAAAACCTTGTCTCTACTAAAAATACAAAAATTAGCCAGGCATGGTGGTGAGCACCTGCAATCCCAGCTACTCAGGAGGCTGAGGCAGGAGAATCGCTTGAACCTGGGAGGTGGAGGTTGAGGTAGACGAGATCATAACACTGCACTCCAGCCTGGATGACAGAATGAGACTGTCTCAAAAAAAAAACAAAAAAAAAACAGTCTCATGATGAAGCACAAAAAGTTAATTTCACTGTATTTTGAGCTATTAGTACTGGTATTATTAATGTCCTGTGCTATGAAATAGAAGTCTGTGTTAAGCACTTCCACAGCATACCAGAGTATGACAGAATTCTTGAGGAAAAGTGCTCGTGAAATTAAGTTGTGAGCTGGACTAGAGACTTTTTCATAAAGAATTATCTTTGCTTGAATAAATGACTGAAGATTCTTTATTTTTTTGAAAATGAATAAAGCGAGCCTATCATAAAACTGATGGTATTTTGTTGCCAATAATAAAATTAAAGCTTTGTATTTGCTACCGTTGACAGCTTCCCAAGATTTAAAGTCTTTTTGATGATATTTGAGATGATACTAACAAATCCGATTATATATAGTGTAATCAAATGTGTCAACATTTGGAAGATCTTCATAAACCTGTGATTCATTATTTTTCAAATGACTAATACATGATTTTATAGAATCATGAATGGGTAAAAGATCCATTCAAAGTACAAGATGAAAGGATTTGTACATAACGGAGTCTGGAAATTTCGCTGATACGACTTCAGATCTCACATTGCAATTCATCTTCATGAAGCTACCTCCCTTCAGTGTAGTATCAAATAATAACTGAAAGGTTATTAAAATATGCCTACCCTTTCCAAGGTAGATTTTCTTTATATACTTCATCCAAAACAACATATAACAATATTTAATGCAGACACAGATATGAGAATCCAGCCATCTTCAATGAAAGTAGATATTACAAAAATTAGTAAAATTGTAAAACAATGACACTCTTTTCATTGTTTTAATTTCTTTAAATGGAGTTATTTTTCATAAAAATATTTTCATGTTAATATGTAATGACTTTCTTGTTATTTATAAATAAATAAATAAAATCTTAAAATGCCACAGTGTTAATTCTGACTACAGTAAATATCAGTAGATATAACTCACATAAACAAAAGTTTTTACAAGATCTCAATTTTTAAGAGTATAAAGTGGCCCTCAGTCCTAGGAGTTGGAGCAGTGCTCACTGGCCAAATACGCTGTCTCTCCCCATTAGAAGGTAAGGATCATGAGGACAGGGACCTTGCCTGACCGCCACCTCTTTTATCTCCACTTTGTGGAACACGGCTGGCAAATAGCACTGAGAAGCATTTCCTCAGCTGTCCATGCTTGCACATTTGGTTTTAATTCACCACACCCCAGTAAATACTGACCTGCAGGCCAGCAGCTTCTTTCCAGCTGTTGGCTGAGTCATTTTTACATGCCATGTCCAGGCCACTCAAATATCTCTTCTTCTTCCCTGGGCTAATCAAGTTCTCACAGAGCACATGAAAGCCAGGAAAGACGAGATGATATTTTAAAGCTCTACAAATATTATCTCTTTATTTAGGAAAAATGTACCTGCTGATGATCAGCCACAAAAACGGAATCCAAACTTGATTGGAATACTTTAAATTACCCTGCAGTTTTTAAGCATAGGATCCTGGCAGGACTTTTAAGAGTCCACTATATCTGTCAATTTCTTTGTCTAATTACCTTGAAGATCGTATTTACCTTTCCTACCTTTGTATGTTGTGGATTTGTAAGGATTGCCTTTCTAAGAGTTGTCACTTCTTATCAGTTGAAACTTCAGAAATGGTGCAGGCTCTCTTAATATATTCCTATTGAAAATTACTCTGCAGTGGTGTTGTAACCACAATTAATTGTTTGCAATTTGATTTGGGATCCACAGGAGGGAAAGGTGAAACATGATTTCCAAGTAGTTATGTTTACCATTATGGTTTAGTGGCATGTATTAGCCATACAAATGCAAAAGCGACATAACCTAGGGACTGGATTCTAGTACTTTATGCATAGAAGCAGCTAAGTGATTCTCATGAATGTTTACAGAGGTCAAACCCACCGTAAACCTTAAGGCAATGATTAGAACATATTGCCTGGTGTTCTTACAAGTAAACACCATCTAAGAGAGAGCAGTTTGGTATATGATTTTCAAAAATGACTGTTATTCATGTGAACACCCACTGGAGATCAAAGTGCATCTAAGCACAAATAAAAGTTTCTTAGTTTTAACTAGTAGTTAGGAGTTTTTAAAAGCTGTAACTCAGTAGAGAATGTTTAAGCAGAATGATGATCACAAAAGTAGTAGCACATATCTGCTGCAGGGACTAAATATATCTAGGACCTAATTTCTTTTTCCTTAAATCTGAAACATTGACAGATTTTCTACTATGTACTTGAGACTCAGAGTAGTACTACACGTGAGTTGCTAAGTGTAGGGTGATTATTTTTTAAATGTCTCTCCTAGAAAGCTAAAAAAAACAGAAAGAAAGTCACAAAAATAACTGTTTATAAACTGTGTACTTAAAAGGAAATTTGATTCTGGCCTTTTGCCTGGCTGGGAATAAGCTGGGAAATTGTTTCTCCATCCTAACAACAAGTGAAAAGCTGAGTGAACTGAACATCAACAGTCCTTCTTAGACCCACAGAAAAGTGAGGTCTCAGGACAAACCACTATGCCTAAAAGTGGAGAAACAGACAAACAGGTAATGAGAATCACAGCACAGTGAAGCAGAAATCTCTGTAGGAAACAGCACCAGATACTTCATGTTATACTTTCAACAAAAAATTACAAGGCATACTAAAAGGCAAAACATACAGCTTGAAAAGACAGAACAAGCATCAGAACCAGACTCAGATATGGCAGGGATGTGGGAATTATAAGGCTAGGAATATGAAAGAATAATGTTAAAGGCTTTGTTGGGAAAAGCAGGCAACATCCAAGAACAGATGGGCAATGTAAGCAGAGAGTTGTACATTCTAAAAAAGAATTAAATAAATTCTAGAATCAAAAACACTGTCATAGAAAAATTTTAAATGCTTTTAATGGGCTGGACATGGCTACAGAAATAATTTCCATACTTGAAAATATGTCAATAAGAACTTCCAAAATTGAAAAGTAAAGCAAAAAAAAAAAAAAAGACTGGAAAAATTAAAATAGAATATTAAAGGATTTGAGACAATTACAAAAGGCATAACATACAAACACAGGGAATGCAAGAAGAAAAAGAAAGAGAAAAAGGAACAGAAGAAATATTTGAAATAATAATGACTAAGAACTTCACCAATTAATGTGACACCAAACCACAATTTCAGGAAGTGAAGAGAACACCAAGTAGGATAAATGCCAAAAAGAAAAAAAAGGACAAGAAGAGAGAAGGAAAAAGCCCTACACTTATATTCAGGCATATAATATTCAAACTGCGGAAAATTCAAAATAAAGAAAAAATATTGACTGAAGCCAGAGGGAAAAATATCTTATTTACAGATGAGTAATTATAAGAATTACATCAGACATCTCAGAAACCAGGCAAGCAAGAAGAGAAGAGAGTGAAAAATTCAAATTATTGAGGAAAAACCACCAGTCTATAATTCTGTACCATGCAAAATTACCCTTCAGAAATGAAAGAGAAATAAAAACTTTCTCAGACAAACAAAAACTGAGGGAATGTATTGTCAGTAGACCTGCCCTGAAAAAAGTTGTTTTTAAAAAAGTTCTTCAGAGATAAAAAAAAATTATACAGATCAGAAACTTGGAGCTACATAAAGAAAGGGAAGCTTTAGGGAAGAAATCAGTGAAGATAAAATAAAATCTTCTATTTCCTTATTCTCAATTGAGCTAACAGACAACAGTTTGTTCAAAATAATAATAACTGATACATTCTATGATTATAGCTTATGTGTAAGTGAAATGAATGAGGGTAATGATACATGGCATGGGAAGGAGGAATTAGGAATATAATACTCTAATACACATATAAAACATGTAAAATAGAATGTCTCTATAATATTCCTTTAACATAAGAAAATGTGCCAGGTGTTGTAAGATAGTTAAACAGTGAGAAGTAATTTAAATTGGGTGGCTAGGGAGGGCCTCTCCAGGGAAGGGTATTTAGGATGAGACTGGAAGGATGCATCAGTTAGCCAGATGGAGAGCCATGAAGAGTGTTGTGAGCAGAAGCAAGAGAATGTATCAAGTACCATGCATTTTGCCTCATGAGAGACACCAAAATAGAAAGAAGCTATGAGATACAGAAGAGGAGCCCAGGGCAAGCTGGAGAAGGAGGTCGATTCAGTTCCCGCAAGGACTTTTAGGTAATGGGATGCTGGTGTGTTGAATTTTATGAGATGTGTTGACCATGGGTATGACATGATGTTAGTTATGTTATAAGATAATTATGTTTGCTATGTGGAGGATTGGTTAATTGTGACAAAGCAAGATTGAAAGTACAAAGAACAATTAAAAAGCTATTGTGTAGTTTCTGTGAAAGGTAGTAGCTATTTGCTCTAGGTACTTACAAGTGGTATGGAAAAAAGTGAATAGATTTACACACACATACACCTGACATAAAAACAGAATTGTTATTTCTTGGCTTGTAAATTTCTAGCCATATTAATTTTACTATAACATCAGCATAGAAGAATCAGGTGATGAAGATCAAATTTGAAGAGTCTAGAGCATGCTCAGGCCCTATCACAAAGTAATGGTAAATAATACTTCATTCTCGAACAAAATAACTGGAACTTTCAGTTTGGTTGTAATTTCAGTAGCATAGGTTCTAAGTAAAGTCTGTCTTTCTAGATAATCTCTGAAATCATCTTTTTCTTTCTTTGAGAATCTGCCTTTTAAAACTCTATTTCAAGGTTCTCTCTCATTTTCTTCTATTGGTGACATGGCCTCATTTTCTGTCAAGGAACCAACTGTTCTAAATTTCTTGAATCCCTGCCAATATCTTTGAATCTTTCCTATTTGTCATCTTCCAGATTTAACCATTTACCTTTGTCTTCATATGTTGCTCTTCCTACATACCTTCAATTAATTTTAAATGATGTAGTATTTCGCTTAAGTCCATGCTGCAATAAATACCCTGGTACATGCCCCTGATGCACTCGTGCAAAACATCCCTAGGATATCTCATTGAGCAATTCTCAGCTGGCTCCAGGAATTCAGAAAATACTATCCTGCTGTCTCTAGCTTCCATTAGTATATTGGGAAGCCCATTGTTGGTCTAATCACCATTCTTTCACGGGAAATCTCTGTTCTCTAGGCTGTTTTAAATTATTTTCTTTACTTTGCTTGTTTTGTAGTTTTATTCTGTTCTTTCATGTACCTGGTGTGATGTTTGTTAGCTTTCCTGAATTTAAAGATTCATTTTGCTCATTAATTCTAAACAATTCTCACATGTTACCTCTTAGACTATGATCCCACTCCATCCCTATCTTTTTTCTCTCCTCCTAAAACTCGGATGAGGAGTATGTTTGACCTTTTCATTTTCTCTACTATACCTTTCCATCTCTCTTTTATATGCTTATTTCCTTATCTTTGGGTTGTGTTCTACATAATTTCTTCAACTCTAACTTCCAATTCAGTAATTGTCTCAGATGCTGTTTATTATATTGCTAGACATTCCACTATGCTCAATTCCTAATCTGCCTTTTCATTTTTAATCAAAACCTTTGTTTATTTAAAAATCATATTAAGGAATCTTACTGTATAATCTATAACTGATCACTCAAAGACCTTCTGTGATGCTCAACCATAAAGAAAAACCTATAGACACACTGAAAATAGAATATCCTTACAGTTGCCTCAGAGGAAAGTCCTGTGCATAATTTCTGCCCATAGAATTAAATTCTGACCCTTCCACTTACTAGTGAGGTGATTTTGAAAAATTTGTTGACCATTCTGAGTCTTAGTCTTAATATCTGTGTAAGGTAGTATTAGTTCCTGTCTCCAAAGAATGCGGTGATGATTAACTTAGCAAACATACATTCAGTTTTCAGACCAGAACGTGAAAAACAGAAAACATATTTACAAAAAGGAAATCTGAAGAAAAAGAATCAACAACTGATTTTTTTAAATGTCATTTAAAAGCTACAGATTTCTCTAACAATGGCTCATTGGCTCTGTTAGCCTTTAGAAATAACTACGTAGCAAATCACTAACAGAGGTACAATTAAGTCAAATTATGAGTAACTCATTACTGCAGAAAAAATTAAATTGAAATTTTTAGAAAAAGCTATATGACAATAAAATTACCCTTTACTAAAATGTGAGAATATCTGCAACATTTAGATGGGAAATCAATAATACATGCTAAATCAAGCCATTGCTATGGCTGCTCACAATCCCACGCTGAGGTAGAATGCCCCTATGTGGGTTCTGGGAAAGAGGTTTGTTATTCAGTAGTGATGACAGCCAGGGGCCGTAGAGAAGGGAGAGACATCAAATGAGAAATGCATCCTCCACTCGTGAGCTGGGAAATAGACCTCAACACTGCAACTGTTGTTGTTTGCCCCATTTGGTTTTACGTATGTGCTTCAAGGTAGGTTAAGGTGGGACAAGAGAATGAGCGTTTGCTCTTGCACCTGTAATTAAAATGGCAGAATCTCGGAGTTTCCTGGAATAGAATCTCATGGACATTAGAAGCAGGGGCCAGACACCTCATATCCACAGGGAATATAACTGAGTCTGCTTTGCAAGAAACTCAACTTTAGATTCAAACAGCACAATTATCAAAACAGAAAACAAAGTTAAAATTCTTCCCAAAACAAATACCTTGCCCAGATGGTTTTATAGGTGATTTTTTTTAAACCAAATATCCAATACACAAATACTTAGAATTTTCTGTAAATTCTTCCAGAGAATAGAAACAAAAATACTCAGCAATTTTATGAATGTAGAAGATGCCACTCTTAGGTAATTAGTGTGAGGGATTTATTGTGTCTGTGTCCCAGTAGAAATATAAAAGAATGTTTGTGACAACGTTGGTTGCCATGGCCTCAAGGGGAAACAGTTCAAATGTCTAACAACTGATGAATAAATTTTGGCTTATTGACATAATATATGCAGAGGGGAAAATGGTGAATCAAAGCTAGACATCAGCCTGGACAAACTCAGAAATCTAATGTTGGGGAACAGAAAAAGAAAGTCACAGAAGGCCTGGGCATGGTAGTCCCAGCACTTTGGGAGGCTGTCCTGTTCTGAAATTCAAAGCATTTTTAATTTATTCAAAAGGAAAGACAAATAAAAAATATTTTGCTTACACAATTGGCTGAATGATTTGGAATACCTTTGCAGAGTGGTTTTAATTCAAATTCAGATTAAGTGGATTAACTGTGTCCTCTCTCACAGAGAAATACTTCCTTTATTCCCTCCATGTTGTACTCTAAGCATTTAAACTATTTGCTTTCAGAAAGCTATTACCTTTCTTGGCGTGATACACAATTTCCAAATATTCCTGGTCATGCTCGTAGATTTGAATGGGCCCAGTTGACATCCACATCTTATGTGTCTTCTGAGATACTAACTGAAGCTTGCTTCACTCTCTGACTCTACAGAGAATTCCGGTGGATGTCAGATGAACGAACTGGAAATGCAATCATTTAACAGTGAGCCAAAATAGGCCCTTTCCCTGAAAGTGATTTTTAGAAACAGTATTCTCTGAAGCAGAACATTCTGGAGTACACGTCCCTCAAAGCATTTGGATCCTTCAGCTTAAATGCATATCTCTCCCCAAAAGCCATTACATACCTTAAAATTCCAGAGTGCAAAAATTTGTTGCTTATAAATAGCATATTTATGTGTTAAATATCTGCAGCTTATGGGCTTTCATTCCTTTTTTATTCTTATTGCCCTGAAGACAATTTCTAAAATGATTTTAGAGATACAGAGTAGTAAATGAGGTATTCCTGAGAGAGAGCCTGAAGTGAAAGCAGTTCTGTTTGAAATGTCCCAAGTAATCATTTGGTTTTACGTATGTGCTTCAAGGTAGGTTAAGGTGGGACAAGAGAATGAGCGTTTGCTCTTGCACCTGTAATTAAAATGGCAGAATCTCGGAGTTTCCTGGAATAGAATCTCATGTCAACTTACTAAGAAACATATAGTGCACTTTTGGCGTTACAAGCCAACTATTGACAATGTGATGCAGATTTTGAATGAACAATTTGTTTTGTATTTTGACATAATATGCTTATAAAATCATAAACTATTTGTATTAAGAATTAAAATATTAGTTTCAGAATTTATTCATTTTCACATATATTAATTTTTCAGTAATCAGCACTTAGCTCTGTTTCCTGCTTTCCAGCATGCTAACTGGTTCCAAATAAAATCGAGAGTTAATGAAAACTATGTTCTTAACATAATGGTTTGAAGTATGTAATTTTCTTCTGGTTAAAACAAAATAAGAGAAATCTTATGTGAACAGTCTATGATCTGAGACATTTATTATGGCTTTATCTTAAAATAATTTAATGGGTTACTGTGTCTACTTCAACAGCTGCCTTGAGGCTTTGTTTGTTTGTTTGTTCAAATGGCTACCATCAGTCAAAGGAGACAGGCATAGTCAGCTCATTACAGCCTTAGCTGATGTACTAATGTAACTTCTAAGTAGGCTTAACATCACAAACTTTCAAAATGCTTAGCTATTAAACAATAATTTTTTCTTAGCTGTATTTAGAAAAAAATGAGGATTTTGATCCTTTCTATATGGAAATGATGACCTTTAGTAGAAGAAAATTCTTTCTATGTATTTACAATTACTAAACTCTACTGCTTACAAAACTTTGATTAGAAAATCATGTTTAAATCTTGTAGGTGGATATCTATATGCATATTTCTGAATTTGAATATGTGTGTATATATGCATAATGACAGAATAAAGTAACTTACATTTAAAATGTAACATCGATATACAGTATATAACAAACATATATGAATGTAAATATAATAGATACATAAACATATATACAAACATATAAATATAAATATAACATATACATATAAAATATATGTAAATACATATAAAATAAAAGTTTTTTTACATATAAAGTATCTTAAAAAGAGTTTGCTTCAGGCTAAATATTTTATATGAGTATTTATATTTATATTTCTACCTTTCTCACTTTAATATATTTAAAGTGACAGTTCCTTGCTATTTTTGCATAATATTTGAGTATTAATTTACTATTAATGTGTTATTTCCTTGGTATCTGTAATAAGAAATATATATCGTTGTCTTTACCCACAGGTCTTTATCCTGAGATAGAGTTCTTAAAATCCTTGCAGTAGGGCAGTAGGGGTGCTGGAGGAATCATTTGTTCTGTATTTGTTCTTTAACCCTAGTTTCTGACACAGAGCTCCTTTGTAACCTCCTGAGTGACAGGCACATCTTTTGTTCTAACAGCGTGGCTCTCAGTGGGCTACTGGATAGCCTTAGCGTGAGGGCTGGTTTCCCTGGGAACCAACTACCTGTGTAATGAGGGGGTTGGAACTTTCAGCCCCACTTTCTAACCTCTAGAAAGGGGAGAGGAACTGAAGGTTGAGTAGATCATCGATGGACAATGATTTAATCAACTATGACTGCATAATGAAGCCTCCATAAAAACCCGAAAGACTGAGTTCAGAAAGCTTCTGGATTGCTGAACACATAGAGATGCCTGGAGTTAGCACCAATCCAAAAGAGGGCATGGAAGTTCTGCTTCTCCCCACATTTCTTGCCCTGTGCATCTCCTCTCTCTGTCTAGCACTTGAATCCTTTGCAATGTCCTTTATGATAAATGGGAAGATGTAAGTAAGTATTTAGCTGAGTTCTCTGAGTTGCTCTAGCAAATTAATGGAACCCAAGGAAGAGTCCTGGGAACCCAGGTTTATAGCTGGTCAGTCAGAAACTTGGGACTGTCACCTGAAGTGGGGGCAACCTTCTTGGGCTGAACCCTCACTTGTGGGGTCTGGAGCTTCCTCTAGGTAGACAGAGTCAGAATTGAACTGAATCACAGGACACCCCGCCGGTGTTCATAGAAGCATTGCCTGTGCTGGTGGGAGAAACCCTCACAAACATTTTGGTAACCAGAGGTAAAGTGTTGCATTGAGTGTGATTGACTGTGTAAGAATGTAGGCGGAGAAAAAGGTTTTTTTTCTTCTTCAAATTAATTTACTATGAATGTGTAGATGTGTTGTTTCATTGAAATATTTCATATAAGTTTCTTCTGAACCTCTGAATTAAATTACATGTCAACTATATAGACCAGCTAGCTCTATGTGAAAGAGTTAAGTGCCATCCAATATTTCTTCTGCCTCTCTGCTGTCTCAGACAACCGATCCTGCCATCCCTCAGGAACCTTTAGACAGGTACTATGAGAGTCACACCTTGTGAGTGAGTATTTCCCTAAGTTGCTGTTGTATGTGTAATTATAAGACCATCTAAAACATGTGTACTCGTTTTAGAGGAATCTGTGGTTAAAAAGCTGAGCATGTAGAATCTGTTCTTTTCACTGAGAAATAATTTTAATAATCCAGAAGAACACTGCAGGCAGGGTTTGGAGAACAGCACACTGATGTCCCCAATTTTCAGGACAGCATATTGCTGACACCTAATCAGACACCCATGACAGGGCTGGGCATGTTATCATTACACAGAAATACACTTAAAGTGATTTTTAATTTGGGGTGTATTTCCTAAGTGTTGAACTTAAGTAACCCCTCAGTTGAAATGTTTAGTATTATCTGGAATTTTTTTTTTTTTTTTTGAGACAGAGTCTTGCTCTGTCACCCAGGCTGGAGTGCAGTGGCACGATCTCGGCTCACTGCAAGCTCCACCTCCTAGGTTCATGCCATTCTCCTGCCTCAGCCTCTGAAGTTGCTGGGACTACAGGTGCCTGCCACCATACCCGGCTAATTTTTTGTATTTTTAGTAGAGATGGAGTTTCACCGTGTTAGCCAGGATGGTCTCGATTTCCTGACCTCGTGATCCGTCCGCCTAGGCCTCCCAAAGTGCTGGGATTACAGGCCTGAGCCACCGCGCCCGGCCATTATCTGGAATATTAAGTGTCGGTGACTCAAGAGTATTTTAGATTGCATTTATTATAAGTGAGTTCTAACTGCCATTCAGTATTGTAAGAGAGCTCTCATTTTAATTATTTGTACTTTGCCTTGTACAAATAAACAAGTAAATAAATATGGTTTCTAGTTACACTAAAGCAAATTTTATGTCTAAATAATTTGTATATTGACTTATGATTATATTTATAACTTTTTGTTTAGAGACGTGTAATACAGTAATTTTACCACGTGTGTAATAAATATTTGTTTAAAAATAGAAAACAACAAAATGTAGGGGTTTTAAAATAAGAATAAGAAACAAGATAACTTTTGTTTTACCTTAGTTAGCTTTCTTCTTTCCTGTATTTTTTGTGAGTTTATCGATGATAAAGTGAATTCTCCGAATCTTCCTTGTAAAATACTTTTTAAAAGTACTATATACTTCTGAAGAGGCTTTATATATTTATTCGATTTTCATCTTTGCTTATTTATTTATGAAACACATGAAAATAGGTATAAAAGAAAAGGCATTATTGTAAAAGCTGTTTTGAATTTGCATGAGTGGATATGCGCTCCATTGTTTTAACAAGCAATGTATCATAAGCTTTTGTTTGTACATTTGTGGTTGCTTTTTGCCATCAAGTCTAAAGTATAGGATGTGGTGTATTCTGTTGTTTGGCTCTCACATATCCTTTTGTGTAACATCCTATATGCTAAGAGCAGGTTTTGCAGACTGGAGTGCATGACTCAGGCTCCTGGAACCTGGAAGTGGCTATGGCCAGGAGCACGTTGTAAGGTAAAGGCTGGCCTGGTGGACACTGCCTTCCACCATAACCTCAAGACAAATCACTTTATGTGCAGATTTGTTGACTTTCTGAAGTTGAATGAGACAGAATTAAGTGATTCTTATTCTTACTATTTTTCACTGATATCATTGAAGTCAACTCTTAATCTCCAATTGAAAAACATAATATTTTAGCTTTATTTGCCCTGCCTGGTCAGTTGTCCAAATGGTAATGCTTCAATCCTATGTCTTTTCATCTTGGTTATTTTCCTAATTATGATTGATTTGATATTTTGAATCTATGTGCAGCTCCCAGAAAATGTTTTAGCAAGTGGGAAATTTGTAAAATATACTAAAAATTCATAAATAATTTATGACTGTTTTGTAACAATGTAATCATTCAATACATGAGATAACTGCTTCTTTCTTGTTCTTTGTCTCTGCAAAATTATTATTTAAATATACTCATTTCTGCTTATAAAATATAACACACATTTATTTTGGAAAGGTTAGACAATAAAGAAAATATAATAAGCCAATATTTTTATCCAACATCTCTTTACTCAGAGAACCTCTGAAAACGTTTTGTGTAGAGCTTTTCAGTTTTTCTTCCTTTAAAGCACACACGGCTCTCACAATACATTGTAGTTTCATGTCTATATTCAGCTTTATTCATATAACAACATAGCATGAGAACTTGCCCCTGTGTTTATATATATCACAAGAGCTAGTTTTGCACAGAATTTAACTAAGAATTCTCCTCTTACTGGATTATGAAGCTATTTTATAGTTTCAACAACTTTCAATAATATGAAATTAGTCATGGCTCATAAATCATCCTGTGCATACTCAATTTTACACTTAGGATGTGTCTTGAGATATTAAATTAATGAATCAAAGTGCATGAACATTTTAAAGAATTTTTATACATATTAACATGTTGTCTTACACATGCACACACCTACACATAATAGCATATAATTTCATCAAGAAATTGGTCATTTCATCAACCTCTACTGAACACGAATAATGACCTCTACTGTATATTAAAAGTGAAAGGGCACAGTCAATTTAGAAATTAGGCCTAATGAGCCCATTAACCAAATGGACATTAATTTGGTTCTAAACTTGCTAACAAGCAACAAAAGGCACAGGGCAACCTTATGACTATATAATTTGTGATGCCAGAGACAGAAATTCAATAGCAATTCTTAGAAGGCAATCTTTCTAAAGAAGCTAAAAATGATTAGACATATTTATTATTGATACAAGCAGTTTTTATTAGGCAGTTTCTTTTAAAAATTGTGAATATGGAGTGCTGGAAACAAGTTAAAATGTCATTCCATAAAATGAATTTTCCAGAAGGTCTATGTAGTTTTCTCAAATTGCCCATATTGCTTTTGGTCTCTAAAGACAGATATGTAAAAAAGTAAATTTTAGTATAGAGTTCAAGTGCAGATGGGTTGAGCTTTCTTTCAAAACCTTGTCTTCGAAAAGCATGTCTCAAATGAGCTTCTCTTCAATAATGGGTGATGGCGAGTCAGAGATTATACACTGTATTTTCAGTGGAATCACAGAGTAAATTTATGCATAGGGCTTTTTTTTTAAAAAAACATAGAAGAAAGGAGTGATGTAAAAAAAAAAAAAAGCATTTTAAAACTCAAGAAGATATGAATTTCATCATCTTTGCTCCCAGAAAGAAAATGCATATACACAAGACAAAGACTAGAACATGACCCTGTTTTTTAAAACACAGCTGGGCTTTGGCTGCAGGTTCCAATATAGAGCTTGTGAATTAGATAGCTTGAGTGGACACAGCTTTTTGCCAAAATAGAGGTGTCCTGGGAGTATAGCAACCGGAGAACTAGGTGGTCATTTGTTTTTCCTCATGCTCTACTGACCTCAATCTTTCTCTTACAATGCTCGTGTTTAAAAAGTATTGTAGAATAGGAAAAGAGCTCAAGAATGAAACAGCAGGTATATACAATTCTCAGACTCACCCATCCTGGGCTTTCTCTATCATTTACATATACACTTTGCAAACAGTTCCAACTTTTAACATCGTAGCCGGCCTTCATTCAAAAGATTATTAGGTAGTTTAGAAACAAATTAAAGTGAGAAGGGGATGACACCAGAGTACAGCAATATTTTATCAGAGCAGAAGGGTTTAATTGGCTTGTCTATAGATTACTCCCATAGTATAGATTCCATAAGTACAGAAATGTTATTAGGATTGTTCTCTATGGAATCAAAGGTCAATAAAAAACCAGTAGTGCTATAGATCGTTTAATGTTATTCCTTATAAATAGAATGTTCTAAAGTAGAACGATGTATCTGAAGCTATTCAGTCCTTATGTGTCACAAATGATGTGACAATCATCATGCATATCTATTATTTTAAAACAAGTCAGCATCAATTTATTTCTTTTCTTGTCATAATGGGGGAGAAGAAAAGGTAAGTTTCTCTTAATTAGAAAAGAGAAATTGTCATCTATATATCTTCTAATATTGTATACACAAATTTATAAATTTGAATATTACTCATCATGATTAATTGGGGAAAATTCCCTTAAAGATTAAAGATTCAAGGATAAGTATTTTATGATTATTACATGCTGAAAAAGAATAGTCTTATATATGTAATGCTTCATTTTTAAAACTCTATTAAATTATTTCTTTCAGTGTGCTTTCATTATTTAAAATTCTATTTCATCCAGCAGAATCAACAGCTCTTTTTTCTGTTCTGTCTGTTCTGAGATTCTCTCACAAGCAGCTGCTAATTAGGAGAGCCTGTGGTCTCAAGCCTCTGCACAAAATCTCATTTGTCAGCACTGGGTGAAACAGTGCAATCCTAAGAAGACAAAGATGTATAAAAGAAAAAGAAAAATCAAAAACATGGATTATAGGGGAATGCAAGATTTTGTTTCTATAAATGTGCTGCAAATGTTTTACAATTTGTTTACCTTTCAATTTGGGAGTCAAATATTAGTTTTTAATTTAACTAGTTAAAGATATTAGTATTTTACTTTATGGGTTCATTCCTTATATTCATGATCAGAAAGGCTCCTGAACTTCCAGTGCAAATCAGCCTTCCTTTTATATTCTTATAATCTCCATTCCAAAGAGCTTCTCTGCGCGTGCTCCTCATCTCAGGCCAGACAACACCTGTTCACCAATTATTTGGCTCAATTATCTATAGAGTCATCCTTAACTCTTTTCCCTCACTTCCTACACCCAAAACATAAGCAAAGCCTGTTGGTTTTACCTTCAAATACACCAAAAATCTGAGAATTTCTTCTTACCATTAAAGTCACTACCTTGGTGCAGGCTGATGCTATCTCTTGTTTAGATTATCCAAGTAACCTCCTCACTGGGTGCCCTGCTGTAAACCCTGTGGTCCTACCCCTTCTGCCACCTCCTCCCATCAGCTGTGTGAGTGATCTCCTGAAAATGTAGCTCAGATTTCGTGTGATTTTTCACTAATAATCAGCCATCATTTCCTCTAAGTGCTTTGTTCAAACGCCCCCCTATCATCAAGGACCTTTCTGACGACTCAACATTATTAGTATGTCCTATTGCTCACTCTCCCAGTTACTCTGTTTTTTGTTTTTTTACTAATTTTTTTAAAAAAACTTTTGATTTGCAAAATTATTGTAAAGATAATAGAAATTTCCATATACCCTATACCAACTTCACCCAGTAGTAACATCTTATGTAAGGATGATACATTTGTCACAACTAATGGACTGCTATTGAATTTTAAGGAAATTCTTTACACTATTCAGATTTCCTCAGCCTTTTTCACAATGTCCTTTTTCTGTTATAGGATCCCATCTAGGATGCCACATGACATTTAGTCATCATATGTCATTAAGCTTCTCTTGACTATGACAATTTCTCAGACTTTCCTTATATTTGATTACTTTGACAGTTTTGAGGAGTAATGGTCAGGTATTTTGTAGAATGTCCCTGCAATGAAATTTGTCTGATGTTTTTCTCATGATTACATGGGGCTGATGTGTTTATTGGAGGAAAAACAGAGAAAAAATATCATCCTCATCACATTGTATCAAGAATACCTCTTATCAGTATGACTCATGATTGCTGGTGCTAAACTTTATCACCCACCTTGAAGTTGCTCTTGTCGGTTCTCTTCTCTGCATAGTTACATTTTTAAAACAATTGATTTTCTATATTGTATTCTTTGAAAGAAGTCACTATGGTCAGCCCACACTTAAGAAGAGGGAGTATGCATTCGGAATTTTTCGGCATAGAAGATTTATCCTTTCTCCATTTTGTTTGTTTTTATTTATTCAATCATGTATTTATATCTACATAAATATATGGATATTTATTTTATACTTAACATTAGACTTCAAATACTACTTCATTTTCTTGCTCCAATTGTTTCAAATTTGGCTCCTTGGAGCTCTTCATTTTGCTTCTGAGTTCCTTTGATATGCGTGTATCTTTGTGGGTCTTTTCTGTTTGTTTGTTAGCACTATTTTACTTTCTGGCACAACAAGGTAATCCAGATTCATCTTGTGGATTTCCTACCCCAGTACTAGATACAATCAGTCATTTCTCCAAGGATTCCCGATATTTTTTATTGGAGAAATATGTTAGAAACCAAGATCAAGGCACTCGACTGTCTCCAGGGTATTGTTTCCAGGCCCTATCAGCTGACAGAATAAAGAAATGTATGTGTATATACACATCTGAAAAGATGTATACAAACATATATCTTGGAAAGATATCTACACTCCCATGTTCACCACAAAATTATTCACAGCAGGCGAGATACGGCAACAACATAAATGTTCCCTGGTGTATGAATGGAGAAAGAAAATGTCATACACACATACAATGGAATAACATTCAGTCTTAAAAAGAGAAAGAAATTCTGCCATATGCAATACTATGGATGAACCTGGAAGACATCATTCCAAGTGAAATAAGCCAGTTACAGAAGGACAAATACTGCATGATTTAACTTCTGTGAGGTATCTTAAATAGTCAGACTTATAGAAACAGAGTAGGATGGTAGTAGCCAGGAACTGGTGGGAGGGGAAATGGGGAGTTGATGTTTGACAGGTATGAAGATGAATAAGTTCTAGAGAACTGTATGACACTGGGCCTAGATTCAAAAATATTATATTGTGTACTTAAAAATTTATTAAGTGTGTAGAGTTCATGTTATGTGTTTATACCACAATGAAAAAT
This sequence comes from Colobus angolensis palliatus, assembly GCF_000951035.1. NCBI lineage: Eukaryota > Metazoa > Chordata > Mammalia > Primates > Cercopithecidae > Colobus > Colobus angolensis. The sequence goes on from NW_012115910.1 coordinate 553,147, forward strand.
GAAATAATACAAATAAAATATTTAGATATATCTATATTTAAATATAAATAAAAATAAGTGATAGTGAAGAAAACAAAGAAAAAACATGGATTTTGACACATACTTAGTGTATTATATTCATCATTATATCATCATGTAGAATAGTTTTACAATCTCAAAGAATCTCCTGTCCTTCACATACTCAACCCCACCCTCCCAAATCCCTTCAAACAACTGATCTATTTACTGTCTGTATAATTTTGTGTTTTCCAGAATGTCATAGAGTTGTAATTACACAGAGTGTAGCCTTTTCAGACTGGCTCTTCCACTAAGCAATATGCATTTAAGATTTGTCCATGTCTTTTCATGACTTATTTATTTTAAAATTATTAATATTACTTCTTATAGATCTTAGTTTTTTAGGCCAGTTTTAGGTTCACAGCAAAATTGAGCAGAAGGTACAGAGATTTCCCATATCCTTCCAACTCCTCTATGCATAGCCTATTCCATTATCAACATCCCCCACCAGAGTGGTGCATTTGTTAGAACTGGTGAGCCTACATTGACACACCATAATTGCCTAAACTATGTACTATACTTTAGGTTCACTCTTGGTAATGTACATTCTAGAGGTCTGGACAAATGTATAATGACATGTATCCACCATTGTAGTATCATACAGAATAGTTTTATTCCTCTATAAATTATCTGTGTTTCACCCACACATCTCCCACTCAGCACCTGATACCATTGATCCTTGTACTATCTCCATAGTTTTGCCTCTTCCACAGGTGCATATAATTGAAATGATACAGTATGTAGCCTTTTCAGATTTGCTTCTTTCATTTAACAGTATGTATTTAAGTTTCCTCCATGTGTTTTCATGACTTCATAGCTCATATCGCCTTAGCGTTGAGCAATATTCCATTGTCTGGATGTACCACATTTTATTTATCCATTCACCTACTGAAGGGTATCTTGGTACATATGAATAAAGCTGCCATAAATATTCATATGCAGGTTTTTGCATGGACATAAATTTCAACTAATTTTGGTAAATACCAATACCAAGGAGCATGATTGGTGGGTTGTATAGTAAGAGTATGTACTTTTTGTAAGAAACTGCCAACTCTCTCATTCTGTAGGCTATTTACTCTGTTGATGGTTTCTTTTGCTGTGCAGAAGCTCTTCAGTTTTATAAGATCCCATTTGTCAATTTTTACTTTTCTTGCAATTGCTATTGGCATCTTTGCTTATTCCTATTTCCAGAATGGTATTTTCTAGGTTTATCTTCTAGTGTTTCTGTATTAGGCTGGTGCAAAAGTAACTGCTGTTTTGCCATTTCACTCTGTCACCCAGGCTGGAGTGCAGTGGCATGATCTCAGCTCACTGAAGCCTCTGCCACCCGGGTTCAAGCAATTCTCCTGTCTTAGCCTCCTGAGTAGCTGGGATTACAGGCACCTGCCACCACACCAAGCTAATTTTTGTAGTTTTAGTACAGAAGGGGGTTTCACCATCTTGGCCAGGCTGGTCTTGAACTCCTGACCTTGTGATCTACCCGCCTCAGCCTTCCAAAGTGCTGGGATTATAAGCGTGAGCCACCAGGCCTGGCCCAGCAATTACTTTTGCACCAACCTAATAGTTTTAGGTTTTACGTTTAAGCCTTTAATTCATCTTGAGTTGATTTTTGTAGATGATATAAGGAAGATGCGCAGTTTCAATCTTCTGCATATGGCTAGCCAGTTATACCAACATCATTTATTGAATAGGGAGTTTTTTTCTCTATTGCTTGTTTGTACTGACTTTTTCAAATATCAGATGGTTGTAAGTATGTGGCTTTATTTCTGGGCTTTCTATTGTGTTCTATTTAGTCTATGTGTCTGTTTTTGTAGTAATACTATGCTGTTTTGGTCACTGTAGCCTTGTATTAACAGTGGAATTTGGAGCTGAGTGATGTGATGGCTCAAGCTTTTTTTTTTTTTCTTTTTGCTTAGGATTGGGTATTTGGGCTCTTTTTATGTTTGATATGAATTTTAAAATAGTTTTGTTTTCTAATTCTGTGGAGAATGTCATTTGTAGTTTGATAGGAATAGTGCTGAATCTGTAAAGTGCTTTGGGCAGTATGGCTATTTATCAATGTTGATTCTATCATTGAGTATGGAATGTTTTTTTCATTTGTATGTATCATTTCTAATTTCTTTCAGCAGTGTCTTGAAATTCTTGTTGTAGAGATCTCTCACCTCCCTGGTCAGCTGTATTCCTAGGTATTTTATTATTTTTGTAGCTATTGTGAATGGCATTGTGTTCTTGATTTGGCTTTCAGCTTGGATGTTGTTGTATAGAAATGTTACTAATTTTTGTGCACTGATTTTATATCTTGAAACTTTGCTGAAGTTATTTATATCTAGGAGCTTTTAGGCAGAGTATCCAGTTTTCTAGGTATAAAATCATATTTTCTCCAAACATAAATAGTTTAACTTCCTCTCTTCCTATTTGGATGCCTTTTATTTCTTCCTCTTGCCTGTTTGCTCTGGCTAGGACTTCCAGTACTATGTTGAATATGAGTGGTATTCAGGGGCATCCTTGTCTTATTCTCAAGGGGAATGCTTCAAACTTTTGCTTATTCCATATAAGGTTGGCTGTGGGTTTGTCATAGATGGATCTTATTATTTTGAGCTATGTTCTTTTAATGCCTGGTTTGTTGAGGGCTTTTAACATGAAGATGGCTGAATTTTATTGAAAGTCTTTTCTGCATCTGTTGAGAAAATCACATGGTTTTGTTTTTAGTACTGTTTATGTGATGAATCACATGTATTGTTTTACATGTGTTGAACCAACCTTGCTTTCCAGGGATAAAGTCTACTTGATTGCAGTAGATTAGCTTTTTGATGTGCTGTTTGATTCAGTTTGATAGTACTTTTTTGAGGATTTTTGCTTGTATATTCATCAGGGATATTGGCCTGAAGTTTTATTTCTTTGTTGTGTGTCTGCTGGGTTTTGGTATTGGGATGATGCTGGCCTCAGAATGAGTTAAAGAGGAGTTCCTTCTCATCAATTTTTTGAAATAGTTTCAGTAGGAATGGAACCAGCTCTGCTTTATGTATCTGTTAGACTTCAGCTGTGAATCCATTTGGCCCTGGCCTTTTTTTGGTTGGTAGGCTTTTTATTACTGATTCAATTTCAGAGCTCATTACTGTTTATTCAGGAATTCAGTTTCTTCCTGGTTAAATCTTGGGAGGTTGTATGTTTCCAGGACTTTATCCATTTCTGTCTCTGAGGGATATTTTGTATCTCTGTGGAGTCAGTGGTAATGTCTCCTTTGTCGTTTCTGACAGTGTTTATTTGGATCTTCTCTTTTTTCTTTGTTATTATAACTAATGGGCTATTAATCTTATTATTCCTTCAAAGAACAAACTACTAGATTCATTGACTTTTGTATGTTTTTTCTCATCCTTCAAGAAGAAGTTTTTAATTTTAATTCCAGCCAAATTTGTTTTTCGTGAATTTTACCTTCATTATTGTAACTAAAATGTTAGCATGATACCCAAGGGCAGTAGGTTGCCTCATGTTATGTTCTAGATAGTATTTTCAGAAAAAAATTTGAGAGGACATTATACTTAAAATCAATAATACACTGTTAAAAAGAAACTGAGTGGGAAAAACATCTTACATATTAGGAACACAAATTCAAAAACATAGTAAAAATTATATTTCTGAAAATTGGATTAGATATAAAGAATATCAAACATGGCCATTCTACCATACCTTAAAATAACAGAAGGAATTCAAAATTAAGAGTCAAAATTTCTAGGATAGATGCAAGACATATAACAGTACTCTATATTGTAAGAACCTATGAGAAAATATAAAGAAGACAAAAGAAAAAGATGCCATCAAAGAAGCCAGGGAAGAAAACTTTACTGAACTGAGAATAGATGTAGTACTCAAATGGAATATGTCAACTGAATATTGAGAAAATTCTCACTTGATAGGATAAGGAAAACCAAGAGAGTCTCCTACAAACTTTCAGAGAGGAAAGAAAATAAACAAGCACTTGCAAAAGAACAACAACTAGCTTAGCACAGGATAAATGCAATAAGGCAATGAAAACATTATATAGAACTCATAGAAAAAAATATATAATTTTAATTTATTATTCTACATTCCCAACCAAACTTCCATTAAAGTGTAAGTTTAAGTCATATTGTGACTCAATAGGAACACTACAATGCACAAATTTTGGAATCGGAAATACATTTCTCAATTTAGTAATAATGTAAATAATGCAATAATGAAAAAATTTTAAAAATAATAAAATAAGAAAGTCATGAGGTACAATTTTAATAATGAGAAAGAAATACACACTGATCATACTTACCTCTTACATATAGCAGTAGAGGGTTGTGTTGATGAGTTATGACATACATTCTACAGTTTTTTCTTGTACATACTAGAGTGGAAAGAGAAGGGGACCATAAAAACTTTTATGTGTCTGCTTGTGTGTTGCTTCTTCTATAGGATAAGACTTGTTATAAATTACTTAGGAAGTGCATTTATAAGACACTTAGGTAAATGAAGCCTGGAGCCAAGCAGAGGTTATGCAAGGAGGGCAAGAGGGAGAAGGTGAGTAGATGTGGGTGTTAGAACAGCTGTATTTTGTGGCTACTTTAAGCTGATTATCAATCTAAACAATTAACAAAGTATGCTCGGATAGAATACCTGACGTGTGAGATTCTGAGGGATTGATGTTTGACATGATGCAGAACAGCACTGCACCTAGACTGACCAGATGAGTCCTACATTGGACGAATCTGGCAATCAACTAAAGTGGAGTTTGGATCCAAAAGTTGCAGGGCAGCTGTGAGGCACTACCACGGCCTTTAACACCCCCGCATCGTCCTTCCACCACACCTGGGAGAAGTCATCTAGGTTTAATCTGAACCACAAGTTACAGTATACGTTAGCTAACGTATGAGTTGATGTTTTTTAAGTATAAGAAACATACTTTTGATCATATAATTGTGATGCTTAGTGCATTTGTCAAGCATATTTGTAAAGTGAAAGAGGCATGATGCACAAATTGCTGACATAAACACAAGTAATAATCTGGAACTCAAATTTCAGAAGATTTAAAAAAACTCACATGAAATAAGGGAAGGAAATAATTCTACATTCTTCTATTCTTGCTTGCATGGATTAATTTTTGAGATTGTTAGAAAAATAAAGACTGATAACAATTAGTAAAATATGGAAAGTATCCATTAGGAGAAAAAAATATCATCCAGAGCAGGCAAAGATTAGTTGTAGTCTAGCAAAAGCTGAGAGATGGGAAAGGTAGAAGTGTAAAATATATGTAAGACAAAGTAAGAGGAGAATTAAGAAGTACATACTTATTTGGTTTAAAGGCAAATAATTTCTAATTGAATAGTTTTTTTAAAAGAGATACACATTACATGCAATGATTATATTTAAACCATAGAAAGACTAGTGTGAGAAGGTGATACTAGTGTGAGAAGGTTTGGATATGTGTCCCCTCCAAATCTCATGTTGAAATGCGATCCCAATGTTGCAGGGGGGGCTGCTATGTCACGGGTGATTACATCACAGGGACGGATCTCCCATGGATGGTTTAATGCCATATCCTTGGTGGTACGTGAATTCTCACTCAGTTTACGTGAGATCTGGTTGTTCAAAACCCTAGGACTACCCCTCACCACTCACTCTCCATGTGACACGCCTGTTCCCCCTTCACCTTCCACGATGATTCTGAGTTCCCTGAGGTCCTCACCAGAAGCAGATGTTGGCATCACACTTCCTATACAGCCTGCAGAACAGGGAACCAATTCAACCTTTTTTAAAAAGTAAATTTCTCAGCATCAGATATTTCTTTAGATATAGCAAAAATGGCTATAGGCAAAAGGACATATTTGGGATGTAATGGCCCAGAAAATAAACCACCTGTGTTATTTTTTCCATAAAATTAAACAAACAAAGAAAAAAAAAAGCAAAACAAAATGAACCATTATAGTTTAGCTCCAAAGTTCTGGGAGAAGTTTTCTCTGTTTTGTCAGAATATAGAAATGTGTTTTTCATTTTGACTTAAAATATTTTGTACTCTGAAAACTTAAAGTTAACCTGCATAAGTATGTATTTTCATTTCCAAAATGAACAAAATAAAGAGGAAAAGGAGAGAAATAGAGAGTGAGGGAGAGAGTGCAGAAATGTCTCCATTACCCTGGTGTGTAGGGGGAGAGCCTAGTTTTCAAAATTCAGCATTAATTTAATGGTAGATCAAAAGAGCAAGAGAAATGGAGCAAAGACAACCAATTTGCTGTAATGTCTAGCCCCATTACTCAGAGCTAGATTTGCTTAAATCCTGAGCTTCAAGGGAAGATGGGCTTAAGGCTCTGTGAACCTATGTGTAGGGAGCACCTGGCACATTAGAACCAGCCTTGCATGCAATTTCTGTAAATGGCACCACTCAGTTCTGTTAGAATTAAATCTAGTTAAAAGTCTATGAAATATCAGACTTCTTTCAAATCTTAGCCTTATCATTACAGAATCCTGGGTTGTTTCTTTTCTATCCCTCACTTTCTCAATAAAATCCCTTAACATCTGACTCTAATTTTGTTCTACTCTTTTATAGTAAACCAATTAGATAATCCATTAAACAAATGGGAGGAAATAGCATTAATGATATGTTGCACTTGCATTATGAAGTTAATTGGATTAACTAAATTAGCTCTTTTATATTCAAGCTTGCATATGTTTTTAATGTTGAAAGCAAGAAATCATCAAAAAAACTCCCATTTCTGTGATTTTCTCTCTTCATTATAAAGCAGAGGTCAGTGACACCACATACTGTCAACAAGCCTAAAGTTTAAAGAAAACAGAGAGAAAAAAACAAAGTCAAGGAGAATACAAAACAAGCAAGAAAAGAATCATAGAAATTTAAACAAGATATAGGATCTGTAATTTCATCTAACCTTGCTTAGGGAGTAAGAGTAGCAAAACCGTGCAGCAAAAATGATTCTGGACATTTTGTCTGGCTTCAAAATAACATGACATTCCTGGGTAAGACAGCATTGGGATCACGGATAAATTCAGGGTCCATAGTTTTCTGTGGTGTGAAAGAGCTTTGCGTGAGAGTAAAACCCTACTCAGGAAATCTTGGATACCTTGCCTCAAGGCCCGGATCAGCCTTAAATTCAAGTTATTCAGACACTACCAACTGTGGTTGTTTCATGACACAGCCCAAGTTTCCCAGTCAGAGTTAATGCTGGAAATTTCGAGTCCAGGTGGAAGCTAAAGTGTCCTGACTACCCACCGGAGAAGCCTGATTATTCACCTGCACATCAAAGAGCACATTGCACTTGGAAATTGTACTTTCTAAAGCATGTAGATGATCCATTCCATGGAGCGTTCAAAAATAATAGTCTGGTTCTAAAATTTGTATTATAATATTCAATTATTTTATATTTAGAAACAAAAATTGTTTTTGGATTGTATTAATTAAAATTTTCTGTTAAGTGGCAAACTTGGAATGTCTGTGAGTATACAGTTCTTGATTCAGAGCAATGCTAGTCATCACCAAGGTACACAAATACCCGTTAAAAGGTAAAAAGAGGTAAAAACTTATGATATGCAATACTTTCATTTTATTATTACTGTTCTAGTGAATAAAGCTTGGTGTTTTTAGTCAAAGAATGAATCTGACTTTTAAAGAGGAAGGTAGTAAAATTAAATGATTAATTATGTATAATACTTTCAATAATTTGCCTAAAAATTCAGAAATTAAGATGCAAGTCTGAGTTGTAAATAATAAAAGACTTCAGAAATTCAGAATTAAGTGTGTTTCTGTATTGTAGATAATTATAGGCTTTTTTTTCCATAATTGTCACACAGTATACACACACATATATTAGCATATGCAGTTACGTTTGAACATTTGCTTTATTTACATAACATATAGGATATGTACATCTTAAAACAAATCAGGGATCTCAGTCAATTATAAATTTTTTATCCAAATGATTGCAACTCTCAACAAATTACTTTTTTCCTTCAATTTTTTCACGTAAATAAAACCTGGGTTATGTCTACATAAAAATATAGTAGATTGCCCAGATAATAATAGAGTAAAATACTAATTCTGCTTCTTTTTGTTCCCTCGAACTAATCACATGCAAAAAAGATCACAAGAATCAGTAAACTCTTTTTACTCTGGAACTGGGAAACATTCATAACCAGAATTCCATTTATAAGAGAGCTCTGACAGTGCTTTGGAAATAGGTTAAATTGCAGAAATGCTGAGAGAAGACGGAAGCCTCCTGGGTCACAGATAGACTAGGCAGAGTTCAGTGTCCACATGCAGCGGGAATGCTCTGTGAGGCAGGACCAGTGACCCCCGACTCTGAAGTTGCAATCATGTGGACGAGGGACAGGAGCTGCCTGAACCTCCTGTGCCATTGCTGATAGATGGATGTGTTAGCAGATACCATAAATGAAGAGTTTTATAAGTGCAATATTACATTTTGGCAAGAGTGGCTTGAGATTAGTCCTTCCATACACTTACCTTCTGAATAAATGATTCTAGTAAAGTGCAATTTGGTGAGGACTGAACTCTGATCATTTTGTCTAGCTCAAATTCTTTTCTAAGGGGCCTGGGGAGTCACACCTTACATACCATAAAATCTCATTAAATAGGTTTTGTTACTGTTGTTGTTGTTTGTTTGTTTGTGTTTTGACTTGGAATATTGTGGGTGACTTTCCAACCTGACTCTGCTATGGCAGCACATGACGGCTAGCAGACTCCTTTTACTCAACTTACGCATTCCCTTCTACTGAGCCCAGGTCTTTAGACAAAACTGAACTCTTTCAACCAATTGCCAAATAAGAATTCTCAAACCCACCTATGACTTGTAACTTCCCACTTCAAGATGTCCCACCTTTCCAAGTTGAACCAATGTATACCTTCCATGTATTCATTTATGATTTTGCCTGCAATTCCTGTCTCCCTGAAATGTATAAAACTAAACTGTAACCCCATCACTTGGGTGGTCTTTTTTAGGACCTCTTGAAACTGTGTTACCTGAGCCGTAGTCACTCATATTGGCTCAGAGTAAAAATCTTAAAATATTTCAGCAGAATTTGATTTCTCCATCATCACTGGCAATCCGACCTTAAAATGTGAATCCAGCTGGAATCCCACACTGAAGATATGCACTGGGTGTTCTCATTTTGTTCATTTTGCTCCAGTCTCTATCCTTTACCCCAAGCCCAGCCCTGGGAGGCTGACTTCTGTTTGCTGTGTTCTCCCTTTTTGGTTCCAGTTAATTCAGTCAGCAGCAACATAGGTAGAAGATTAGGACGCAGGAGAAAATTAGAGCTGTGCTCCTCCAGGGAAAGGTAATCACATGGAGCGGCTATGTGGTATGTGTGCTTTGTGTGATAATGTTTAAAGGATACCTCCTCCCACCAAGTGGAATTATTTGATGGTGTTTTCTACCCACTTTGCCAAATTATAAGCAAGTAGTTCTTAAGAAATATAAACATATTGATACAAAATTTGCTTTTGAACAAGTTGTTTTTGAAAATCCTAAAAAAATGTGGAAAACGTGCTTTTACCTTCAACCTGTTTACAAGTTGCTTTTGTAATGTAAAGCAGTGCAACTAAGTGGCTTGTGTTTGAGACAACTGAAGCACTGACAAGGATCTGTGAGAAGACTCCAGGGGGCTCCTTAGCCAAGTTTCAGCACAAAGGCTTCATGACCATCGCGGAATGCTGACAAAGCATCAGTCTCAGTACATCTCACAGAGAATAGAATTTCAGCGGATCATCACACAGACTGGAAGCAATTCCAAACTCCTCGTGCAGACTAGAGAAAAATGTTATACAATGGATGCATGTATCAAGACATCACATTGTACCACATAAATGTGTACAATTACAAAGTATCAATTCAAAAAACTTAAAAAGAATAGAGAAATGTTGTTAACAGAGGTCACTGGAACACAAGCTGAGGTCGGCAGCTGGGGCGGTGAAAGACTGATTTCCCTGACAGCATAGTGTTATCACCTATCCTCATCTCCTTCCGTCTCCCTCATTAGCTCAAGAACATAGTCATTGTACTAACGAAGTGTGTATGTTATTAGAAACATAGCAATGTATTGCCTATATTTTACAGCCCAAAGCCAAGGGTTTTACATTTAATTTTGCAATAATAATAAAAATAAAACAGTCAAAGAGAAATTTGGTTTCAGACCAGGTGTGGTGGCTTGCATCTATAATCTCAACATTTTGGGAGGCTGAGGTGGGAGGATCACTTGAGCCCAGGAGTTTGAGACCAGTTTGGGAAAACAGAGAGAGACCTCACCTCTATAATATTTATAAGTAAATAAATAAATAAATTTGACTCAACATCCAAATAAGGTGCATAAAGTTAAATTCATAATATATATATGTATATATACACATATTTTTTGAGACGGAGTCTCACTCTGTCGCCCAGGCTGGAGTGCAGTGGAGTGTTCTCGGCTCACTGCAAGCTCTGCCTTCTGGGTTCACGCCATTCTCCTGCCTCAGCCTCCTGAATACAAAATTTTATTTTTAAATGACTTTTTAATTACATAATTAACATATGAAGAGACACAAGCAAATAAGCACAAAATCCATTACAGAGGATGATTAATTCTCTCTGTTGGCTTCCGATCAAATTCTAGTTCCATATTTATTTTCTGGAGCTGATCATATATGTTAGTTTCATATGATACATTTAGACACATGTCTATGCATACGTGTACTGATATAAATACATGTTACCGTGTGTAGGTGTCTTTTTAAAGGACATGTTATATGTTGTAACATATACATATTTTTTATAATATATTTTGGGAAGCTATCCAAGGAAGTTTATATGCATCTACCTATCTATTGTCAACTGTGAAAAAGTATTCCATAATACAAATACAGCAAAATTTAATAGCCGAAAATTAGTATTTAGCATATATTGTATATTTTGAGTACATATATATATATACACACAAATGTATTCTCAAAATATTTCATTTGTTTTGAATTTTGTGAAATCCTTTGTTCCAAAACTTTGTTGCTTAAGTAAATTAATAATAATAATTCATTTTCATTATGGCATTTTTGCTATTTGAGAAAGACTTTTCCTACCCCCAAGATTCTATATCTGTGTGCTTAGTAAATTGCATTTTTTTGTTTCATTAATTGTATTCTTCACTATTCAAATTATATAAATACTTTCTATATATTAATATAAATAATTAACAATGGAGTTATAAAAATTAAAAATAATAATAAACATAAATGATCAATTTACATAAATCTCAACCTCATTAGAAAGTAGGATAAAAATTAGAACAATAATGTAATAATACTTTTCATTGATAAAACAAGACAGTTTAAACTTTGATCATATTAAGTTTTGATTTATGAAATATTAAATTAATACAACCTCTCTCAAGAGCAATTTAGAGTAAATTATTTCTCTCTGCAATATAATTTCTAGTTTGATATCTAGAAATATAACTACACAAAAAAGCACAAACAATGCTATCTATTTAACAATTTTTAATAGCCAAATTTTAGAAGCAATGTAATACCTTTAACAAGAGAATGTTAAACTGTTTGTGTGATTATGCAGTATTTGTCTTTCTGTGACTAACTTATTTCACGTAGCATAATTTTCTCTGGGTTCATCCACATTGATACAATGGCAGAATTTTCTTCTTATGTCATATTTTCTTTAATCATTCATCAGTGGATATTTAAGTTGTTACCATATCTCAGCTATTGTGAAAAATGCCACAATGAACATGGAAGTTCAGATATCTCTTTAAGATAATGAATTTATTTCCTTTGGATAAGTATCCAAACTGGGGTTACTACATTATATGGTGATCCTATTTTTAGTTTTTTGCGTAGCCTCCGTATTGTTTCCATAATGGCTGTACACATTTACATTGCTGTCAACAGCATATGAGCTCTTCTTCACATCCTTGTTAACACTTGTTGTCTTTCATAAAAATATTTTTATTTTTGATGCATTACATTTGTATGTGTCTATGGGGGTACATGTGAAATTTTGTTACATGCATGGAATGTGCAATGATCAAGTCAGGGTATTTAGGGCATCAATCTCCTGGGTATTTATCATTTTTATGTGTTGGGAACATTTCAAGACTCCTCTTCTAGTTATTTTGAAAAATGCATCACATCGTTGCTATCTAGTTATCCTACTCTGCTATCAAACATTAAAACTTGTTCGTTTTATCCAACTATGTTTGTACCCATAAACCAACTGCTCTTCATCTCCCCTTCCTTCAAAACCATACACCTCTCCCAGTCTCTGATAATTATCTTTCTACTCTCCACCTCCAAGGGATCAAGTTTTTTTATTTCCCACATATGAATGAGAACATGGGATATTTGTTTATCTGTATTTGGCATAATTCACTTAACGCAATAATGTCTAGTTTCATCCATGTTGCTGCAAATGACATAATTTCATTCTTTTTTATTATGGCCAAATGGTATTTTATCAGGTTGTATATATATTATATTTTCTTTATCCATTCATGCATTGATAGACACTTAGATTGATTCCATATTTTTTCTATTGTGACTAGTGCTGTAATAAACAAGGAAATGCATGTATCTCTTTGATATATTAATCCCTCTTTGTTTCGATAAATACCCAGCAGTGGGATTGCTGGATCCTATAGAAGTTCTATTTTTAATTTTTTGAGATATCACCATACTGTTTTTGATAGTGACTGTACTAATTTAAACTCCCAGAGTTTTCTTTTCTCCCCGTCCTTGCCAAAATCTGCTATGTTTTTTCTCTTTGAAAGTAGTCATTCTAATGATTAGTGATATATAGTGTTTTCTCACATATCTGTTGTCAATTTGTATGTTTTCTTTTGAGAAATGTCTATTCATGTCTTTGACTGTTTTTAATTTTTTTTTTTTTTTTGCTGTTGTTATTTTTATATTCTGGATGTCAGTTTCCTGTCAAGTGAGTAGTTTGCAAATATTTTCTCTCATTCAAAACGTTGTCTCTTTACTCTATTGTTTCTTCAGCAGCAAAAGATTTTTAGTTTAGTCTCATTTGTCTATTTTGTTGTTGTTGTTGCCTGTGCTTTTGAGGTCTTAGCAATAAAATCCTTGCCTAGACTAATATCCTGAAAGGTCTTACCAGTAAAATCGTTGCTTAGACTAATACCCTGAAGAATTTCCCCTTTGTTTTCTTCTAGTAGTTTTATAGCTTTAGACTTACATCTAAGTCTCTACATCATCTTGAGTTGATTTTGTATATGGAGAGAGATAGGGATCCAGTTTCATTCTTCTTCACATGGCTATCAAGTTTCCAAAGAAGCGTTTATTGAAGAGAGAGTTTTTTCCTCAATGTGTATTCTTAATGGCCTTGATGAAGATCGGTTAGCTTTAGTTTAGTCATTGTAACAGGTGAGGTGATATTTCATTTTGGCCTTAATTATCCCTTGCCCATTTGTTTGTCTTCTTCTAAGAAATATCTATTTATGACCTTTGTTTATTTTTAATCAATTGTTTGTCTCTTTTTCTATTAAGTTGTATGAGTTCCTTATTATATTTTGGATGTTAACACCTTATTGGATATATGGTTTGAAAATATTTTCTCCCTTTTCATAGGTTGCCTTTTCATTTTATTGTATGTTTTGTTTGACATACAAAAACATTTTAGTTTGATGTAGTCCCACTTGTTCATTTTTGCTTTGGTTGCCTTTGTTTTGATGTCATATCCAAAAGACAATTTTTGAGACTAATACCAAGAAGTTTTTCTATTTTGTTTTCTTCTAGGAGTTTCACAGTTTCAGATATTACATTTATGTCTTTAACCCACTTTGAGTTTACGTTTGTGTGTGGTTTAAGACAAGGGTACAATTTTATTCTTTTGCATGTGAATATCCTGTTTTGCCAACACCATATATTGAAGGGACTAACTGTTCCACATTGTGTATATTCTTGGAAACTTTTTCAAAGAGTAATTGACCATACATAAGTGGGCTTATTTCTAGGCTTTCTATACTATTTCACTGGTCTGTTTTTATGCCAGTACCATACTGTTTTAATTACTATAGTTTTGTAATATAATTTGAAATCAGGAAATGTGATGGCTATAGCTTGGTTGTTGCTAAAGATTCTTTTAGCTATTCAGGGTCTCTGGGGTTCCATTCCGATTTTAATTTTTTCTATTTCTGTGAAAAATGTCATTGGAATTTTGATAGGGATTGCATTGAATATGTCAATCACTTTAGGTAGTATGGATATTTTGTCAATATGTATTCTTCCAAGCCATGAGCATGAGATATCTTTCTATTTATTTGTGTCTTCTTCAGTTTTGTAATCTATATTTTAAAGTTTTCAGTGAACAGATTTTTACCATCTTAGTTAAATTTCTAGGCGTTTTATAATTTTTTATGTTGTGAGTTTGTTTTCTTACCATATTTTTCAGATAGCTCTTTGTAAGTGTATAGAAACACAACTAATTTGTGTATGTTGATTTTACTAAATCAACTGAATTACCAAATCAATTTTACTAACTTTGTGGATCTAACATTTTTTTGGTGGAGTTTTTAGTGCTTTCTGTACGTAAGTTAATGCCATCAGCAAACACAGAATATTTTACTTATTGACTTCCAATATGGTTGTTTTTTATTTCTTTTTTCCCCCTTTTTGCCTAATTGCTTTGGGTATGATTTCTAGTATTTTATTGAGTAGAGGTAATGAGAGTGGACAGCTTGTCTTGTCGATAATTTTAGATAAAAAAATTTAGCTTTTCTTCACCAAGTATGTGCTAGCTATAGTCATATATGTTCTTTATTATTTTGTAGTACTTTTCCATCTATACCTAATTTGTTGACAGTTTGTATAATGAAAGGGTGATTAATTTTATCAGATGCTTTTTATGCATCTACTGAGATGATCATATGACTTACAATCCTTCATTCTATTAATGTAGTGTATTACATTTATTAATTTGCATAGGTCAAACCATCCCTGCATCCCAGGGGTAAATCACTTTTTGTTTATCATAATGTATGATCCTTTTAATGTAGCTTTGAAT
This sequence comes from Colobus angolensis palliatus, assembly GCF_000951035.1. Taxonomy (NCBI): domain Eukaryota; kingdom Metazoa; phylum Chordata; class Mammalia; order Primates; family Cercopithecidae; genus Colobus; species Colobus angolensis. The sequence continues at coordinate 568,260 of NW_012115910.1, forward strand.
TTGGCTTAGCAGTATTTTGTTGAGAATTTCTGCATCTATGTTTCCAGGCTGGAGTGCAGTGGTGTGATCTCCACTCTCTGCAACCTCTGCCTCCCAGGTGCCAGCAATTCTCATGCCTCAGCTTCCTTAATAACTGGGATTACAGGCAGGTGCCCCCCGTGCAGCTAACTTTTTGTATTTTTGGTAGAGATGGGGTTTTGCCATGTTGGCCAGGCTGGTCTTGAACTCCTGACCTCAAGTGATTCACCTGCCTTGTCCTCTCAAAGTGCTGGGATTACAGACATGAGCCACCCCACGCCTGGCCACTTTGTCTGGTTTTGACATCTAGGTAATATTGGCCTTGTAAAAGGAGTTTGGATGTGTGTCCTCCTTGACAACATTTCAGAAGAGTTGAGAAGGACTGGTTTTAATTATTTAAATGTTTAGTAGAACTCACCAGTAAAGCAGTCAGATCCTGGGTTTTTCTTTGTTGTGGGTTTTTTAATTACTGATTCAATCTCTTTATTTATTATTGCCCTCTTCAGATTTTTTTTCTTCACGATTCATTGTTGGTAGTTTGCATATTTCTAGGAATTTATCCATTTATTCTAGGTTATCCAATTATTGGAGTATAATTGTTCATAATAGTCCTCTATATTTGTGATTTATGTGCTATTAGTTGTAATGTTTTTCTTTTTTTTCTGAGTTTACTTATTTGAGTCTTCTCTCTTTTACAGCTGGGACTTCCATAATTCATATATCAGGTCTCTCAATAATCTAATAAATTCCATAGGCTTTTATTTTCATCCTTGTCATTCTTTTTTCGTTTTCTACCTTGACTGGATGATTTTATCCACAGGGTTCCATATTTTCCATATGCTTCCCAAATTCTATTTTTTTTATTTTTTGTTGTCCTCTGGATTGTTTCATGTGACCTGTCTTTGAATGTATAGATTCTTTCTTCTGCTCGATCCAGTCTGCTGTTGAAACGCTCAATTGCATATTTTATTTCATTCAATGTATCCTTCAGCTTCAGAGTTTCTGTTTGATTGTTTTTATAATTTCTATTTCTTTGTTGTATTTCTTGTTTGTTAATACATTATTTTTCTGCTTCTTGTTGTTCATCTGTATTCTTTTGTAACTCACAGAGCTTCTTTAAAATTATTTTGAGTTATATATAAGGCAATTTATAGGTCTCAACTTTTAGTGTTTGGTTATTAGAAATTTGTGCTCCTTTGGTGATGTCATGGTTCCTTGACTTTTTGTGTTCCTTTAAGTCCTGCCCTGTTGTCCTTGCATTTGAAGAACAGGTAACCTTCTCTCCTCTTTACTGACTGGCTTCAGGACACAAATGCCTTCATATCTCAGCCTGGCTAGAGATTCTTAGGCTCTTTCTGACCTTTCCTATGGATTATCTTCTCCACAATGTTTGATCTCTTTTGAAAAATAATTTTTGTGATCGTATGCCTTCTCTCAATCCTGCAAAGCCAGGCTGGTTGCTTGAAGTCTTCAATTTGTTTTTCCCTGGAGTGGTGCCCTGCAATACATAACTTTGTGTCCTTCTTCCCATCTCACAATGTTAAGCCCACTGTCTAAGCATGCTCGAGAGCTATTTGTAGAGGCTCACAATTGCTCTCTGCTGTGCTGTGTGGGGAGTCAGCCATGGGGTGACAGGGAGTGAGGTGTGTGATGCATTGGGTATGCCCGTGAGACCTTGGCAGGTCCTAAGGTAAGTTTTTTTGAAGTGGCTAATGTGTGGACTTACTGATGTAGTACACTAAGTGGTTAGTAGGATCCAGCTTTGATTGAGTTCTGAGCCTCTGTTGCTATGTCTTCTCTGTTCTCCGCTTCCACCCCCTCCCAACCATGATGATTACCTCAGCCTTCTGGGTGGGATGAGAAAAAGTGGATTTTAGGGGCAGCATCTCTCATAGCTGGGAAAGCTGAGTGCTCACTCACTAGATTCTCACTTTATACTGTGAAGGAAATCGTGTGTCAAGAGCGTTTGTTGACACAGAACTGTGCTGCCTGTGCGAGGGGTGACAGGAGTAAAGTATCCTCTTCAATCCATCTGTTCTCAGATTTTTTTTTTGCTCCAATAGTGTGTTGGATTTTCCTGATTTGACTCCTGGACTTTCACATAGGTACTCTTATCTGCCAATGGCTGTCAAAATTGATGCTTCTGTGCAGAGATAACAGCAAAATGCTCCTATTCTGTCATCTTGCTGGTATTACCACAACTAGCAGTGGTTTTAAGCATCTTCATTTTATCGATTTAATATTATTTTAATTTTGTTTGCATTAACTCACTAAATCGCTTTAACTCTGTATTTTCACAGAAATCCAAAGCCTGAGAAATTCGCAGTTTACATTGTGAATATTCAAGTAACAGTGAAATACGGCCAGGTGCAGTGGCTCACACCTGTAATCCCAGCACTTTGGGAGGCCGAGGCGTGTGGATCACAAGGTCAGGAGATCGAGACCATCCTGGCTAACATGGTGAAACCCCGTCTTTACTAAAAATACAAAAAATTAGCCAGGCGTGGTGGCAGGCACCTGTAGTCCTAGCTACTCAGGAGGCTGAGGCAGGAGAATGGCGTGAACCCGGGAGGCGGAGCTTGTAGTGAGCCGAGATCGTGCCACTGCCCTCCAGCCAGGGGGACAGAGCGAGACTCCGTCTCAAAAAAAAAACAAAAAAAACAGTGAAATAAAGATAATTCAAGTTAATATGTAGGTTCCACAATAATTTAATATATTTTTAAACACATTACTCACAAGAGAGAAATACTTTACTCTGAGGGTTATAGATACCTGAATTTGGATTTCAGATCTAATACATTTGTTGTTCATTCTTATTAATAAAAAACTATGTGGGAGAGAAAGTCACTATAAATTATTCATCAAGGAAGGACAAAATTAAGAAAACACACTAGGAAGTATTAACACATATGCTGTGAATGTGGAAGAAACTTGGCAGGAAGTCAGCTACAAGCTAGCCAGACTGTCTCAGGTACAAGGGGCAAAAACCAGGATTCAGTATTTGAGAGTGAAGTAGTTAGGACACTGGAAGCTATGGTTAAATGCTTCTTACTGATTCAATTTGAAAGTGACATAGAATATAGGAGAACATGCCCCATGTCTTCTTTAAAAGCATTGAGGCAAATTTCATTATTTTATTAAGAATTTATACCATTTTGGCAGTCCTCTATGCTATGACAGCACTTGATTACTTTGCTATGACAGCATTTGATTTCTCTTCAGTTTGCCCACAACACACAACAAAGGAAGATGCAGATAGTGAGAATGAGGGAAATCCTAATGAAAAATAATGTAGATGACAGATACAAACAAAATAGTTCACATTGTCATGTCAAAAATTTAATACTGGACCCAATAATAGACTATATTGATAGCAAGTGGATCTATTTTACTTTTCACTCCTTTCTGTGTTGCTGTAGCATAATTTAATAGAAGGAAATACGTTTAACTTTTTAATCATAAATGTCTATGTATTTGAAAATGTTTCTGAACTGCTCAATATAGTCACATCTAGGTAGTTACAATAATTGTAAAAATAAGTAATATAAGATATAAAATTTTAAATAGTTTAACACTAAATAACCTATTTTATTTATTATTTAATACTATTTTAATGTTAAAATAACCAATCATAATAAACAAAAAATATTAGTCACACTAAAATTCACCTTAATAAATATTGAAGAATTTAGAAGTTTAAAAAACTCTCAGGACAAGCCAGGCATGGTGGTTCACACCTGTAATCCCAGCACTTTGGGAGGCTGAGGCAGGCAGATAATCTAAGGTCGGGAGTTCAAGACCAGCCTGACCAACATGGAGAAACCCCGTCTCTACCAAAAATCCAAAAATGAGCTGGGCATGGTGGCACATGCCTGTAATCCCAGCTACTTGGGAGGTTGAGGCAGGAGAATCACTTGACCACGGGAGGTGAAAGTTGCAGTGAGGCATGATTGTGCCATTGCACTCCAGCCTGGGCAACAAGAACAAAACTCAGTCAAAAAAAATAAAACAAAAAAAAAATCTCAGAACAAAAAGTTGTTACATGACTACAAAAGGTGTACTTTATGTTGAAATTCCTAAGATAGTATGAACTTTTTTATTCCTTTTGAAAATACCAAATGTAGTTGTTTTTATAAATGCTTTTAATAGAGTTATTTTGGAAGTCGAGATTGTTACATATTTTACCTTGGATATTTAAACCCTTTTCTGTTGCTTTCTCATTTAGTAATGATAAAAAGCCTTCATTTCTTGTTTCTGTCTGCGAAGCTTTTAAAAATTTCCTGGTATATTGTTGGCAAGGGACCATTAGAATACTAATAATGGTGGAATAGTAACTTTGATTTTGAAATTCTATTGCTTAAGATTTTGTTGCATTCCCTTAACATGCTAAATATTGAAGCATGTTAGTACAATAATTACAAACATTTCCTTGAAGTCATTTTATCTGTCCACATTTCAAATAGGGAATTGGCTTCTGAATATAGAGGCTTCTGAATATAATCAAAACTAGTTCTTTTGATTATCCTCTGAGTGCTAAATTTTAAAGCAGTTTTTATGAAAGCCAGTGGAAGTTTTTTCTGGTACCAATTCATTTTTATTTTGACTTGATAATGAATGCTTATGATCTTGATATGAACCTGAAGCAAAATACTTGAATGCATAGTATTTGATGAATTAACAGCACGGATAAGAATGCACTATTATGTTGTATGGATTTACCTTTAAAATAAATCAGTAAGTATTTAAAGCAGATAATTATCTTTTTATTAAAATGCAATATTATTCTGTTAGTCAATTTTCTAGAAATCATTCTGAATTGCTCTTTTTGTCATTGTGCCAAATTATTTGTGACATAGTAGAAATAATTATAGGAAGTTATTCATTTTGCCATTTTACTTTTAAAAATCACACCGTATTAAAAAATTGGTGTCACAGTTCATCTCATGTCCTAGCCAAACGAATATTTTCTCCCCAATTACAAACAACGTGATTTAAACTTCCAGGATAAAACTGATCTAGTCAGCAGTGGATTCTCAAAATATTCTTCCATCTGGGCTGGGCATAGTGGCAAGCAGATGTAATCCCAGTGCTTTGGGATGCTGAGACAAGAGGACTGTTTGAGGCCAGGAGTTCCAGATCAGCCTGGGCAATGTAGTGAACCCCCCCTACCCTCCATCTTTAAAACAACAACAAAATGCAGCATCTGTAGACTTAGCTACTCCAAAGGCTGAGGTGAGAGGGTCGCTTGAGCCTGTGAGGTCCAGGCTGCAGTAAGCTATGATTGCCTCACTGCTCTGCAGCCTGGGCAAGAGACTGGGAACCCACCTCAAAGAAAAGTGCTACCACTTGGGAACGGATAGGAAAAAAAAAGCTGAGAGTCACAACAAAAAAGGTAAAGGTTACCTGTGCACTTATTTCTAGATTTTGGAAAAGATTTCCTCCAAAAAAAGGGGCAGTGAAGGAGGAAGCAAACACACAATTAGCTGCTGAAGGTCTAGTCCTATACGTAGGAGTGATTTAGACTTCCCTGTTTCCAGCACTCCAGCTTAAAGATTCATAAAACCAGGCAGCCACACCTTCTCTGCATTTGGGATGCCCACAGTCCTGAGTCCAATGTTACCCATCGTGGTTCAGCGTCCCACATCTATGAGGAACTCATGTTGAGGGACAGAGCACAAGATGGGTAGAGAAAAACAGGCCTGCCGCTTGCGTTCTGGGACCCATAGCAGGGGCTCCTGGAGCTCCCCGAATATTTTAGACCACATGAGCCTCTGGAGAGAACAGCTAAATCAGGAACAGCCTGGTTCCATAGAAAGGGAGTCAGCAGCAGAGACATTGTTGTTAATCTTAATAGGGGGAACTGAGTGCTGGAGGGTTTGGGGTATCGTGGAAAGCAAGGAGGATCAGGATAGAGACCCATGATGTTGCCCTTCAAGGAAGAATGAGGTTGTATTTGTGTGTGTGTGTCTTCATGAAGCATTTTCCCCCTAACTCTAGTCTCCTATCCACATCGACAGTGAGTCCCAGCAGCAGGCAGGATTTGGGTTCTGCTATAGTCTAGATTTTAGCCTCCAAACATCATGTTGAAATGCAATCTCCAGTGTTGAAGGTGGGGCCTAGTGTGAAGTGTTTGGCTCATGGGGGTGGATCTCCCATGAATGAATTGGTGCCGTCCCTGCAGTGGTGAGTGAGCTCTTACTCTATCAGTTCCTGAGAGAGTTACTTGGAGAGCTGGTTGTTAGAAAGGGCCTGGCATCTTCACACTCTTTCCCTTGCTTCCTCTCTCACCATGTGATTTTTACACATGTGCATTGCCCTTCACCTTCCATGGTGCCTGGAAGCAGCCTGAGTCCCTCATCTGAAGCCAATGCTGGTGCCATGCAGTACAGCCTGCCAAACCATGAGCCAAATACATGTGTTTTCTATATAAATGACCCAGCCTCAGGTATTCCTTTATAACAACACAAGTGCTGAAACAGGTGCTTATAGAAATATATCTTTCCATTAATCAGTAACCAGGTAACCTGGAGCTGTAAGGAGAACAGACGCTGGAACAAGAAACAGTGGGCCAAGGTTCAAAAAAGTGGTATCTGATATTTGAAGTAAAATGAGAGAGCACTGGTATTAAAAATACAAAAATTAGCTGTTTGCTTAGGAGCTTGATGATGTGTAGACAGATGTTTAAAAAGTCAGAAAAAAGGGAAATACTATGTGCCTGCGAAAAAAATGCGTACAAGTTGTGGGCAGCTTCAGTGTGCTAAATCAGTATTAGTTATAATGCTTTCTATTTTCTTATGTAAATTTTTTGTATCTTTGGTGTTCTCTTCGAAGAACAATTATTTTTAAAATGAAACAGTTTCTTTAAAATGTGGAGGATTAAATGGTTCTTAAGTCGTTTAAAAATGCAATCCGTATTTAATCTAGAGAAAACATTTGGTGTCTTCTTCTTCTTCTGGTAGAATCCTACAGTTGCATGTTCTTCATGCGGTGTGATTGACGTTGTCTTTACAAAAAATCTATCTTTCCTTTTTATTCATCTATTCTACATAATCTCCCTGTTGTAGAAAAAAAAAAAAAATGGGTTCTTGCCACATGACCAGGATAATTTAGGCACCTGAACACACTGTAGGGTGAATAGGGCAGGGGCTGTTGGGTGAAAAGGAAAAGAAAGGAAACAGGGACTCTTAGCAAAGTGAGAGAGAGTCCTGCCTGACAGATTGAATCCCAGGTTCCCACACAGGAACAAGGAGAGACCACACTCATCCTCGCTGCAAATGGCATGAACTTCTGGAGGCTCCACCTTGTCCTGCCAGTGTGCAGGTAGGTCCCTTTTTACTTGGCTGTTTCAACACCTAATATTGGAAAGACTTCCCTAGTTCACAAGACAGTATGTATAACTTCTTATTTAATCTTTGCAACTGTACTGAGACATAGGTAAAGTGGGACTGACTCTCACTGCTTTAGAGATGAGGAAGCCAATCAAGAGATAGAGGAGGAGATTGCCTGGTAACTCAAAAACTTCCCTTAAAAAAAAAGCTGACTCAGATAGCTTCATGAGTGAATTCTACCACGGATTTAAAGAAAACCAGTCCTTAACAATCTCTTCAAAAAAAAAAAAAAAAAAAATTCTACTCTATACTTCCCAACTCATTCTATGAGGTCATCATTACCCTGATAACAAAACCAAAGACATCACAAAGGAAATAAAGGAAAATGAAATAAAAATAAGAAACAAAGCTACACCCCAACATCTTTTATTAATACAGAGGCAAAAATATGCAATAGACTACTACTAGCAAATAAATTCCAGCAACATACAAAAATCATTATATAACATAATCAAGTGGGATTTATCCTAGGAATGCAAAATCGGTTTAATATCCAAAAGTCAACTAATGTAGTATACTATATTAACAGAATGGAGGGTATATTAAATGTCTCTTTTTATTTTTCTGTTTGTTTGTTTCTTCTTTTTGATGCTTTCACATGTGGGCCTTGTAGATGCTGGAGGAACTGCTCCTCCCAGGGCTACCCACTTCCTAGAGACAGCAAACCACCTACCTCCAAGAACACATTTTCTGTGGAAAAAACCCACCCAGCGCCCACACATCCACCCACCTTTTCTCTTGGTCTGTCACTATTCCCCAGGAGCAGGTGTCCAACAATTAGATTGCTGGGACAGTTCTTAAGCCTCAGAGCCTGCTAACATGATTCAAACCATCCAATTCCAAGCCTGCTTAACCTTCCTTGCCTGATTTTTGTGGGAAGCAGAACAAAAGTCGCCACCCACTTTTCTCCTCAATCCCTCTGTCTTCTGACAGACCCCATTGCGTCCCCGTGTGCCCTGCATGGCAAGCCATCCATCCTGCTTCGGAAACTCTGAGGAAACTAAACTTTTTGCTTCATGAAAGTCATTTTCACGTTTGTGTGTCTTACTTGTGAAAGGAAAATATCTTGGGCCCCTTTAAGCTGGGAACTGCTCAGGGCAAACCTGCCTCCCATTCTATTCAATTCTACCTCTTTTTACTGAGGTAGATGCATATCTGATTGCCTCCTTTGGAAAGGCTAATTAGAAACTCAAAAGAATGCAACCATTTGTGTCTCACCTATCTGTGACCTGGAAGCTCCCTCCCCACTTCCAGTCTTCCTGCCTTTGCTTCAAGTTGTCAAGCCTTTCCTGACCCAACCACTGTATTTCTTACATATATTGATTGATGTCTCATGTCTCTCTAAAATGTATAAAACTAAGCTGTGCCCCGACTACCTTGGGCGCATGTCAGGATTTTCTGAGGCTATGTCATGGGAATTCGTTCTCAACACTGGCAAAATGAACTTTCTAAATTAACTGAGACCTGTCTCAAATTTTCAGGGTTCACACACTATATATGATTTTTAAAATCGTAGGCATCCATAAGACATAGGGAAAAGCCACATGATTATCTCAGTAGACACAGAAAAAGCATTTGACGAAATCCAAGTATTTTATCATGATAAAAATACTCAACAAACTACAAATAGAAGGGAATTCTTTCACTATTATAAAGACAAAAACACCCACGGTTAACACCACCAGGCTTAATGTTGAAAGACTGAATGTTCATCCTCTCAGAGCATAAACACAAAGATGTCCATTCCTACCACTTGATTCAGAATTGAATAGGGGGTTCCAGACAGGACAATTCATCAAGAAGAAGTAAGAGGCATCCAGATTAAAAATAATGAGGTAAAATTATCTCTATTTGCAGATGTCATGATCGTATACATAGAACATGTTAAGAAATGTACTAAAAAAATTTTTAAATATGAGTTCAGCAGGCTGCACTATCAGTATACAAAAGTCATTTTTGCCTATACCCTAGCCTATTAGTTTCCTACCATTGCTATAACAAATTATTACAAGTTTGGTGGCTCAAAAAGGACTTAAATTTATCATCTTTTAGTTCTGTAGTCAGAAGTATGGCATGAATTTCACTGGGCTGAGATCACAGAGGCATCAGGGCTGTCAGCCTTCCTGGAGGTGCTGTAGGATAATTTGTTTCCTGGCCTCTTTCAATGGTTATGGGCTGCCTATATGCCTGGCTCCATGGTTTTTCCCTGCATCACTCCAACCTCTGCTTCCATTGTCCCATCTCCTTCTCTCCCTCTAGGAGTTGGCTGGAAAATGGGAGTAATTAGTCCTGGGTACGAGGTTTCTTTTTAGAGTGATACATGTATTCTCAAATTGATTATGGTGATGATTGTCTAACTGTGGATACACTAAAATCTATTGAATTGCACACTTTAAATGGATGAATAGTATGATACGTGAAATTATATCTCAATAAAGCTGCTAAAAACAAAGAAAAAATAAGGACATAAGCATGAATAGTATCTTCAGATAAAGAAATACAAATGAATATCAATTTCTGCAAACTGATAATTTTCACAAAACTCACTTTTATTATTCACAACTATAAAATTCCTTTATAAATATTTTAAATTCACAGTGAAAATGGAAGGCATGATGAAAGAAAACAAAAGGTAGAAATCATTGAGAAAAAAATATCACCAAGAAATAGTTATAGTTCAAATATTAGGATATAACTAGGATTTTCTATTAAGATTTTTTGTAATGAAGACAAGTTGAGGAAATCTTATATAAGTTGTACAGATACAATTGTTCAAAATTCAGTGTAAATACGTTTACTTTGGTAATTTTAAGCGTAATTTAACACCTAAATGAACAATTATTAGAATAATCTCATGTGTTAGTATGTTTAAACAAAATGTGCAGAATATGACAAAAAAGATCCATGATATTGCAAGCACTTATGAAAAAGAAAGAGATAAGCCTCATGAATTGATGAAATATTTTAATTGTGGTTTTAAAATTTGGCATTTAAACCTGCTAAGGTCTAGGGCAGCTCTCAGCAATCGGTGAGAGCATAAATGTTATTATGGTTTTTAAATGAGTTATGAGCAACAAGATAAATGAGTGTGGCTTTCCAAATGCCTGGGTATAAAGTTTCTCATTGAGACACTGAAGGAAATTAAGAGGGTAGTAAATTTACAGCATAGTAAGATAAATTTTTTTTTTTATGCAACAGATAGTCACCTTGTAAAATTCATAGCCACAGTAAGATAGCTAAATAAATATTTAGTCTTGGTAATTTTATGAGTAATAATAAAGGTTTATGTTAACAAAGACATTGATAAAAGTGCTGGCAAACAGATTGTAATAAGTGAGCTGTGATAAAAACATAAACAGAAGCTAATATATTCATGAAGAGACATTTGGTCCTGAAACATACCAAAGGGAGAGATTTGAGATTGAGATGTGCTTTTGGCTACACTGAGTGATAAGGTTATTAACTTATGAGTGTTCATTTGCCTGTGTCCTATCCTAGACATACCAGGCTAGAAATGTTTATTTTCTTTGTACCATTCCTTAGTATATATGGGTGACTTTCTCACCTGAAAATTACGTGGAAAGGACTTGGCTTAACTGACGAACTGTTACATGGCAGAACAAGAGGCTCTTTATTGTTAAGAGAAGATTATTTATCCAAATGATGTTTTGGAAAAATATTTAAAGGAGGGAGTAGTATAAGAACATTATAAAGACAAGTATTTTCAACTGAATGATTTTGCTGAAAACTTGACTTGGAAGGTTTAGATTAACAGAATATAGTATCAGACAGTATATTTTTAATTTACTTTTTCAAAATATTCCATTAGAATAATCATGAAAAGTATACCAATCTCCAAAATAGTACCAAAATGTATAGAGAATATTTTGGGCCAGAGCCCATCTGTAATATTTACTAATTTTAACATTGATGGTAACAGAATACTAAAATTAATAGACTAATAACTATGTGTTTTTGCATCTGAAACAGAATATCAGTGCCCCCAAAATCATAAGAGCTAACATTTATTTACTACTTACTATGCACCAGCAGTATTATAATTATTTTTGCAAGTATTAATAAATAGAATTCTATAAGGTGCATAGCAGTATATCACCATTGCAAATTAGGAATGAGGATCTCAGCAAGAGGGTAAAATAGGAAGCCTTACTCCCCATTGCATAAATTTTAACTAGCAATGACACACAGATAAGAACATCTTGGTGAAATTGGGAGTAAGCCTGAGTCACCTGCATCATCCACAGAGTTGTATATGTATATAAAAAATGCATGGAAAGGGTAAGATAAATAATCCCACTTTGATCACATTATAGCTCTCTCCCAGGAAGGCACAGCACAACAGAGAGAATTTCCTAGGATCATGATTACTATGGAGGAAAAAGAGAACTGGAAGTGGAAATCCAGACTCTTAGCCTTCTGAAATGCTTCCCAGGAACCCCACTTCAGTCTCATCTGAAGAGAAACACAGTGAGGAACAGCACAAATAGGTCACCTGGGGTCAAGTAGAAACAAAGTGAGAAGGTAGAGCCTGCAGCAACCACCATGAAGATCTTGGTGGTAAGTCTTTGTAGTTGGCAGCAGTGATTCCTGATCAGAGGTACCAGCTAACAGCATGGCCCACGTGCAAAACTGAGCTGGTCACTCTCAGAAGTAGAGGGATGTACTACCTGTTTGGACGAACGGAGGCAAGATGGTGCACTTCCGGGTTCTTCATCCCCCCTCCCAACTTTTCCCGCGCGCGCGAAAATGCAGCCGGTGACCTGGGAAGGTGCAGACCAACTGGGCATGCACCAGGTGACGTCAATCCAAAGAGACCAAGATTTACCTGGTCGCACCTGCGGAACGCCCCCGACATGCCCGTGCCCCGCCTATTGCCCTCCCACTCCCTAGAAAAGCCGCTCTTGGCCCAGGTCCCACGCGGTCTTCCTCCAGCCCCACTGAAGTTGGGATGCAGGAACCCCGCCCGAGAGCCCCACGAGGGGGGGACTCTGTTGGCCTTCTTTGCCGGAGGCCGACAGACTTCTTCCCCACACCTTAGGTTACCAAAATAAACTTGCAGTTTTGCTCCTACACTTGCCGACCTGCTGGTTCTTTTGTGCTCGCTCGGCTGGTCTTAGAAAAACAAATCACTACCTGGCTTACAATCTTAGATAGCTAGTCTCCAGGACCAGCTCTGACCCTGTCCTGGGGCCCTAACCAGGGAGGGAGATGGCCAGTGCAGCAATTTCTGGCAAAGATTAGGAGCTAGATCTGCCACACCTGGAAATTTAAACAATCCGCAGATAAGCCTCAAAGCCCACTCCATGGTCCAGCCCAGACAGAGAGGCAAAACTCAAACATGCATTTCTAATGTGCATAGCAACCGGTCCCATCCATTCCGATCAGCAACTCCACCTAACCTCAGGGCCCCTCTTGCAATCCTGTCCAGCTGCTGAACTCAAAGAGTAGTGCCACCTGGCCAGGCAATGCACCCTATGGCCAGCTTAATCAGAGGTGATTTTAGGGCCCATCCAGCAACTCAGCCTTAGTTTTGCTGAATAGCAGATCTCAACCATGTCCCCCACCCAAACCCAAAGCAAAGACAGCAGCCAGGCATCTAGAGAAACTAAAAGCAACCTCTTCCTACCCAGGGCCTACCAGCTGGCTTATCCAGAATCATAGGCTACACTAAATAGTGAAAGACTATCCCTGCCAAAGAACACTTGTAAAAGCTGCAAAAGGAGCCTCCTCAAATGTGTAGATATCAGAGCAACAACACAGGGGTTACAAAGACTCAGAAAATCATGACACCTCTAAAAGAAACTAACAAAGATCCAACAATGAACTCTAAAGAAAGGGAGATCGATGAAACAAAAGAAACGTAATTTGAATAATCCTTATAAATAAGTTCAGTGAACTACAAGAACACATGGGTTAATAAATTGAATAAAATTTGAAAAATAATGCATTTATAAAATGAGTTTGACAAAAAATAGAAACAATAAATAGAAATCCTAAAGATGAAGAATAAAATGACTGAACTGAAAAATGTAATAATAGAAAGCTTCAACAGCAGCCTTGATGAAGCTGAAGAAAAAATTAGAACATTTAAAATTATTCTGGCGGAGGAGCAAAAAAAAAAAAAGAATGAAAAAGGCTATGAGAATCATGGGGGGAACCATCCAGAGATCTAACTAACTTATAATGAATCTTCAAGAAGCAGAAGAAAGAGAAAATGGGCCAGAAAGCATATTTAAAGAAACCATGACTCACAACTTCTCTAATCTGGAGAAAGGACAGAGGTTTCCAATCAAATTCAACCCAAAGAGAAGCTTATCAAGATATATAATAAATTATCAAAGACAAAGAAAAAGTTCTGAAAGCAGTGAAAGGTAATAAATACACCACATAAAAAGAGGGTCCCAATATGACTATCAGCAGATTTCTCAATGGAAATCCTGCAGGGCAGGAGAGAGTGGGACCATATATTTAATGTGGTATGGTGAAGGAACAAAAAACCTGCCAACCAGTAATATTTTACCCAGCAAAGCTATCTTTTTGAAATGAAAGAGAAATAAAAACTTTCCCAGATAAATAAAATCTAAGGAGTTCATTATCACTAGATCTGGCTTAAAGGAATTGCTATATATATATATATATATACACCCAACATCTAAGTACCTAAATATATGAAGAAAATATTAAAAGATCTGAAGAGGGTGGTAAACTGCAATACAATAATAGTAGTGCAATATCCCTCTTTCAGTAGTGGACAGATTATCTAGGTAGAATATCAATACAGAAACATTGGACTTGAACAACACTTTGGATCAGTAGACTTAACAGACATGTATAGAAATTTCTATCCAATAGCAACAACATACACATGCTTCTGAAGTGCACACGGAACACTCTCTAGGAGAGATCATGTTAGGCCACAAGTAAAGTCTTAGAGCATTTAAGCAGATTGACATCATATCAAGTACAAATGAGGAAACAGAGGGACAAAGAAGAAAAGGAACCTGCCCAAAGCCTTTACATATAATAACTGGAGGAGCTTTAGTCCAAACCCTGGAAGCCACAGTCTGTGTTTTCAACCACTCCTCTGTACTGCCTTTTTGAAGGTATTCACCCCACCCCACCACACTTTAGCTTCTTGCTCTCCACCTTTCCTCAGAAATTCACCTTCTGTGCATCTAAATTGATAAGAAGTTGAAGAAGTTGGGGCGGGGCAGCTTGGCAGGCAGGGAGCAAGCAGATGCACAGCACATGGGAGCTCTTTTCAATTTACAGATTCAGACCTATCTGTGTCAGACATAAAAATGTTTTCTTTTAAATTTAACTATTGTTTCTAATTGATTTATTCATGTTTCTTTTTTGTGAAGTGCTACTGCATAGGTTTCATATTTTCTATTTCCTCTATCATCTTTGCATTAAAAACATAATTATCATTGTGAACCTTGATTCACATGTCTTCTGTCACAAGGCCGATTAGAGATACTGTATGTTGTAAGCTACTTCTAATTTGGATTTGACTTTCTAAAATTAGTTTACTACTATTTCTTCTTAATTCAGCTCCTCATGTTTCTTTCTGGCTTTCACCTCGGTTTGTTGCCTTGCTATACAATACCCAACTTGTTTCTGACAGACCCCTTCATCCTCCTTATGCCACTGAGTAGCCACTTTGCTGTCTGGTTATCTGGGATATCCCCTTCAGCTGAGTACACATCTCTGCTTCTCCTGGGCGGGGTTTAGTTTCTCCTGTGCTGTCCATGGTATTGTGCTATTAATTTTCAGCCTTCAGCCATCTGTGGATATAAGAACTAAGTGACCCAGGGGCACAAAGAAGTGCTGTGAAGAATTCTTCTGGTGCTGCTCACTGCCCAGCTAGAGGTAGAAAAAGTCCTTCTTTCACATCAAAATCTCTCAGCTCTCATTGTCAGCCCAACTTTGTGTTCCTGGAGCAGAGTCCCTGTGGAGCAAGCAAGATGGTCTCAAGACACTTTCTGGCTTCTTTAGCCATGATCAAGCTGAGATGAGAGCAACCCTTCTTCACATATTTCCATGGGACAATATTCCTAAAATCTACAGGTGATAACGCAGCTGACGCTTCCCACCCACATCTCCTCAGCAGTTGCGGTTCCTGTTCATGCCAGGCGTGCTATGCCACCCATGACCATGAGTACTATTTTCTTTCCAAGGCAAGCCAACATCCCAGAGAGGTAATCTCCCAGGTGGCATCCCCACCCAATGACCAATGGCAGTTGGTGGAAGAATTATTTGACTTGCTATTTCCCAGGTCAGATAATACTGAGGCATGTTCAGCTCTGTCTGCCAGATTTCTCCAGAAGACCAAACTTCAGTTACACACAGCAGGAAAATGCTCACCAATGCCCACTTCCTTGGCCTCTTTCCCTCCCCAGTTCTACTTTCCCACCCCCAGGCCCCCAACTACTGCTTCCTTATATCACTTCCTGGATCAGTTAACTCTTAGTATGCAACACATGACCCCAGTACTTATTGGCCTTAAGCAATTTCTTGTATCTGTGGGTTTGCTGGGTTCTGCCGGGCAGTGTTTCTGGACATGTGGTGTCAACTAGGCTCAATCATACAACTGTCTTCATTGGAGTGCTCAGCTAGGCCTGGAATACTGGATAGCTGGAATGGCTGGGGCTTTTCCTTGTGATCTCAGCATATTGTGGTCTAATCCAAGCTTCTTTACCTGTCAGCTTGAGTCCAAATGGATCCAAAGAGTACAAACAAGAAAGAAATTCTGTCATTTGCAACAACATGGATGAACCTGCAGGCCATTATGTTAAATGAATTAAGCCAGGCACAGAAGGACAAATACTGTAATTCACATATAGTCTCACTTACATGTGAAATCTTAAAAAGTTTAAACTCATATACGGGAGAGGAGGAGGATGGTTAGCAGGGGTGTGACAGGGGAGGTTGGGGAGGGTTCACCAAAGGATACACAATTTCATTTAGACAGGAGAAATTCATTCAAAAGATCCATTATACATCATGGTGACTATCGTTACTAACATTTTATTTTTGAAAAATGCTGAGAGTAGATTTTAAGTCTTCTCACCAGAAAAAAATGATAACTATGTGAGGTAATGTATATGTTACTTATATCGCTTTAATGTATACATATTTTTAAAATTTATGTTGTACATGATAAATACATACAATTTTTATATGTCAACCAAAAAAAAAAAAAACCCCAAAATGTTAAAAAAAATTGCTGTGAGAAATCCTTCCGGTCCTGCTCTTAAAGCTTGGGCCAAAAGCTTTTAGAACACCACCTCTGCTATTTGTTATTGGTCAAAACAGGTCAGGGAGCCAGCCCAGATTCAGAGAGCAGAAACAGGCTCCATCTTTTGGTGATAAGAGTGGCATGTCTGCACAGGGATTCAAATAATGATTGGTAGCCATGTTGCTGGCAGTCTACCATGCCTCCCAAGTAAGTCATTGGATGGATCTGAATGCCTGTGTCAAGGCTCTGCTTCTGAGGGAGCCCAGCTGAAGGAGGCATCTTAAATAGGTGGTGCTGGGCCCCAGGTGCTCAGCACTGGAGACTCACATGCTTATTTCATCCATGATAGTCACTCCCAGGCTTATCTCATGTCGACGTGGTTTATCTGCTGTAGCACAGCACCAAGACTCCTCCACTTTGCCCTAGACCATACTTACCTCTTCACAAGCAGCTGGCATGACAGAGATTCCTGCCTCCTCTCACCTTAAAATCAGGAGTCTAGGCAGCACCAAATGATGCCATGAGCGTTTTCCTGAGCCAGCTGCTGGAGAGAGCCATGAGACATGTAGGGTGGATAACAGTATTGAGGAATGAATTATTCCAGGAATGGGGGACAGCACCCCTGGGACACATGGGAAGTCACTAAATCTGAGAATGGATGGGTCACTGGTGACAATCTGGCTCCAAGGTCTCTCTGTGGAGCCCTTATATCCCTGAGGGAACAGACCTTAGAAATCCCAAAGCAGTACATTTACTGAGAATGGGGACACAGAATTGCCTTCCTGTTCTTATCTGTTAATTCCTTCTCATGTTTCTGAAACCCCCTTTTTTGATTTTCCTACTAAGAAAAAGGAAGAAGGTACAAAAGACTCCCAACCTCTAGGATGCCAGGCAAGGGGTTGAAGCAGCAGCCTTTTCTAATACCATCTGGGTTTTGGGGGGATCTGGAGAGGGCACTGGCCTCCCTCACAGTCCTGTGCTGTCACGTGAAGGCTTGAGTTGTTTGTTTATAAAATTTCTGCTAGGAAAGAGTGTAGACAGTCAGTGGTGGTTAGTGCAGAGTTAATAAAGGGCAGCCTACTAAAAATGAATAATCTAACTGGAAATCATGAAGGGGCAGGCATGGCTGCTCCAGTAAGGCAATTATAATGAGATTGCAAAGAGGCAGCTTTGCGTGTGAGTGTGGAAGTCTAAACATTCCAAGCAGCTGGAAAAAATGGGACTGGGAAAAAAGGAGGAGGTAAAGCAAGACAAGAGAAGAGCCTGGTCAAATTCTCAGATTTAAGAGTGCACCTCTGGTTCTTAAATGTAGGATTTGCTCAGAAGGAAATAAATGGAATAAACACAGAAAGCCCAGATGGGAAAGCAGGCTTAGCAGAGCCTGGGGATATGGCAGTACACCTGTCTAGTAGTGCCTCAAGCTCCGTCAGTCTGGCTTGTTACAAGAATGAATCACTAGCCATGCTCACTAGGTCAAGTTCCTCAGAGGTGGGTGAAAAGACAGAATCAAGAGAGATGTAAGGAAGGGCAAAAGAGGATCAGCAAAAGAATGATGAGTTTCATCTAGAGATTAGCCAGTACTTCTTTTCTTATAGCAGGCAAGCAGGCATCTTCCTCATACTCTTAAAATGGATGCATTCCTGTGCTGCCATAAAATGCCTGAAAGGAAGCCATCAGGTCAGACTACTCCCCATTCTTGGAGATTTTGTCCTTCTTGATATCAGTTTTGGGGTCCAGCCCACTCTCTGACCTGGCAGAACTCTGGTGCCCTTGGTTCCAAGGGTGAGAGGGGAGAACATAATCTCTTATGGCATAGCTGATGGTGTCCCTCAAATTTCAGTTGCCTTGTATTTGCATGAATTCTTGGGACTGTTCCATGGTAGAAAATCCTGTTCCATTAGCAGAATCCTGGCCTTCAAAGTTGTGAAGTGCCTTTTAGGTAGGATGAAAATGAATGCTCCAGCCAATAACCTACCCTCTGCTCCTATTGTGACTCTAAATGATAGAGCACTGACCCCGGTTACTGTGGAGAATGATGTGGGTACCTGGGGCTCAGATTTCTCTGCATGGACCATAGGATCCTGAGGGCAAAGGAAAGGATGTGATGTGGCTTCCCAGCAGGGCTGAACTTGGCCCCACCTCCACCCATCATTCGGAGCTTCCTCCCCTCTGGGTGAAACCTATCCTTTGGCCATTGCTCAGGCAGGAGCTGGCCTAGGTCTAGCCTGATCAACAACTGGAAAAGTGCTGTTTGCATTAGTGGACACAAATTCAGTTAGAGCCCACTTGATTTGTGCAGAAAACAAAGGTGGGTTGAGGCAACTAGCCCTCCCTCTTTTACTTTAGATAAAGAGAGGTCAACAAATTTGTGGCTCCAGTAGAAAGAATCATGTTTGATGACGATATGGATTGATGGTAAAAAGTGGTATCTGATCAATTACATCAAAAGACTCATTTGGGGTTGCGTAGAAATGAGCCTTATGAGACAGACCCTGTTCCTATAACTTCCTGTGCCACTAAGATCATACGGGGACACCTAAAATCATATGGCTTTGCATCTGGGCCTAGAATGGCTAATGTATCTCTGCAGGTGACTATCAGGTGTGCCCTTCCAAAAGAGAAGCTACAGGGGACAAGTGTCCCTTTGATGAGGTACAAATCCATAGTGAGTCCTGATGGGCTGTGCCAAACACATCTCTCCACAGAACACAAAGAGAATGGGCACTGTACACTCGCACACTTGCAGACATCTGTTCTCTGTCCCATTGTTTCAGCCTGTAACAAATTAGTCCCGCTTTGTTTTTGTTTTTGTTTTGAGACTGAGTCTTGCTCTGTTGCCCAGGTTGGAGGGCAGTGGTGCAATCTTGGTTCATTGCAAACTCCTTTACCCAGGTTCAAGTGATTCTTGTGCTTCAGCCTCCCCCGTAACTGGGATTACAAGTGTGCACTACCACGTCTGACTAATTTTTGTGTTTTTAGTAAATATGGGGTTTCACCATGTTGGCCAGGCTGGTCTCGAACTCCTGCCTTGGCCTCCTAAAGTGCTAGGATTAGAGGCGTGAGCCTTCAAGCCTGGTTAGTTTCACTTTCATCTCAGGTGTAGAATACAGCTCTGCCCAACCTCATGATAAAATCTTCCCTTGTTCACTACCTGTTTCATCGATAAGAAATAAAGCTAATACACTCAAACTATGAGTGATTTTCTAATTTCTCAATAAAATTCAGTGCATGAAAATCTACAAATAATGTGTATGCACTCCTCCCAGTCTTCTAGACTATATATCTCAGGGTGGACTAAATGACCACCAGTCTCTTTCTTTCTGGTGTCCTGTGGCCTGGATAGGACATTTCCAGCAAGACGCGAAAGAAGCAGTACTCCTAAACTGTCAGGTGGCTGCCTGTTCTTTGAGTGGCTTAGAACTGAGGTTTCCAAGCTGTGATAAAATATGAGGTAACATGACATAGTCCTACATTTTCCTGCTTTATTTCCACAATGTTGCTATTATATTTCAGATTATAAGAAATATAGGCCACTGGTTATTATTTTGGTTTTTAAAATCTTGTCTGTGTTGCAGTTAGGAAAAAAAAAAAATCCTCCCCAACTCTGGAAAATCCTGACTTCTTATCCTCATTTTCCGTAGTAGCTGTGGTCGTGTGCTCCTTGAGACTGCTGTGTGGGGGTGATGGAGGCCCAATCCCAACAGGGTCTTCACTGACATGGAGTTGGGGCCTGGGGGCAACAAGGATGGGTTGGGGGCCCCTTTTGGGGAAGTTCAGGCTCCCGAATCAACCTTTACTGATGTTACCCCGTAAAGTTAAGTTACTGAAAATGAAGGTATAATGTTTTTGTGACCAGGTTCGTGAACCAGCTGGGTTCGTTTGACATGGCCCCTTGGGTTGAGAAACTCTCTCTCACTGCATGGTGTGGGGACACGGGAAGATTGGGGGTTGGATCAGGAAGAGCCCAGCCAGAAACACCAATCCCCTTAGCAATGCCCTACCAGGAGGTCTTGGATTTGAAATACCAGTTCTTCTGCTAGGAAATAACAGGAAGAACTATAATGTCGGCAGACACACCTCAGGATGTGATTCCAGGAAGAAAGATACCCTAAAGAGAAAATGTTGCTGCATGCCCGTTATTCTAGGGTATAAAGAAGGATTCGGTGTTGGTGGTCCTTGCCATTCTTATCTTTTCATCCTCTACACTAATCTCTCTTCCCCCTTTCCTTCTCAACCCTCAGTTTCCAGGGACTGGGTTCCTGGTTCAATTCCCAGGCTTGTGAGTGCGAACACCCCTTCCTGCCTCTTCCCCTCTCCTGCTTTGTCTTTCTCCTGCTGGTTTCTCTTTCCCTTTCTCTTTTTCTCTGCAGCTCTCTTGTCCAGTCCCACAGCCTCTCTATTTTTAATGTTTCCTCAGGGCACATTTCAAAGGTTGCCCTCTTTATGTGAACATAAATATCAGAGACTTTTATAATTACAGTATAGGAACAGCGGTGTCTATTGATCATTATATCATTCCTCTTCTCTCTTGGGTAAACTTGAACAAGGAGAAAATCCTGGAAGGAAATTGGCTTCTCCATTTCTAATGTAGATAAGAAGTGAAAAAGAAAGCACAGAATTCAAAGATTTGGGAAGTGGTTCTAATACACTTATTTAGTCACTTCAAAAGTAAAACTTTAAGTTTTACTTTTGAAGTGACTAAATAAAGGATACATGTCAAAATTATCAGAAGGATACATGTCAAAATTAATTCAGATTGCAATCACATGTAAGCTACTGCATCTCTGTTTATATTAATGCTTTAGAAAACTTGGTTAAGTATTGATGTTTATTCACTGACATTAACATGCTATTTTGTATTAAGAGGCATTTCCTTATCTTTTCACACATACTCAAATCATAATTTAATTAAAAGATAAGTATCTGTGTTGAAAAATTATAACATTAGCTACAATTACAATGATTTTTTAAAAAAGGTAATAAAGTTCCCTGAAAACATCAGGTTTATATTGTAAGGATTCAATAGCAACACTGAGTAAGAATCAAGATATATGTTGTTATGTTGACTGAAAGATTAACCCAGAAGCCTATTCCTGATTTACACAAACCCTAAAGTGACCAAATTCTGTTTTGATTATTATATGTTTTTAAATCCAACTGCCTTTTACCTATAAATTTTATAAATTCAAATTTTCAAACATTTTCTTATGTAATATTACAAAGAATACTATTTATGTAAAAACACATTTCATGGATTTTTAATCTTTAAATAAACACTTTCTGAAATGCTTTGTTTTCAGAATATGATAGGTACTGATGATAAAGAACATTCATCAATTCTCACTTGCACAAAATGATCTCACCACATTATTTGCTAAACAAGTATTTTACTTGGTCTCATCTTTGAAAACAAGGAATGAGGAAATATATATCTGATAGTATCTTCAAAATATCCTCAAGTCTGAGACCTCCCCTCCTGGAAGATGAAGCAGACACATGTTTTGTTATTCCTTCCTACTATGTTCCCATAGAAGCCCTGCGGTATATATATATATAAAACAAGTCATGGCATACCAATCCACAGAGACCTGTGGAAGATTCTGAAAGGTTAAGACTGGCTAGGGACCTCAGGACACACAGAATGACATGATCCTGTGTTCTCTGGATTTTCTTGTTACCACCATGCTGAACAAGCTGGTAACTGGCACAGAGAGAAAACCCCCAACCCCTCAAGAACTGCCAGTTCTCTTTAGCCAATGGTTGAAGAAAGGAGCATTCTAGCAAGACAGAGTGCTTTTAAATGATAATGGCTACTCTAGACAAACATCACAGAACACACATTGGCTCCACTCCTACCTGGGCCACAAAGGCTGAGTGGGGAGAATAGTCTCCCACCCTAAAGAGGCTGCAATAAGGTACCTTTCAGCCTCCTGCTGGGTGATGCCAAGGGAGGCTTCATGGAGAGTCAAAACTAGAGTTCTAACCCAGGCAGTAAGACAAGAAAAATGTCACACAGATTCCACAGAAAGAAACTGTCTCTGCAGAGGACATGGTCATTTACACAGAAAATAGCAAGGAATCTGTACAATAACTCCTAGAATTATTGAGTTCAGCAAAGCTACAAGATCCAAGTTCAACAATGTTTCTCTACAGTAGCTGTGCACATGTGGAACCAAAATTATAATAATACAACTCACCATAGTTTAAAACATGAAATAGGTGTGATTGAGTTTGGCTATTTGTCCCTGCCCAAATCTTATTTTGAAATGTAATCCTTAGTGTTGGAAGACCAGCCTGGTGGAAGGTGTTTGGATGCTGGGGGTGGATCCCTCATGAGTGACTTGGGCCTTCTGCTTAGTAATAAGTGAGCTCTCTGTTCACACGAGATCTGGCTGTTTTCAAGTATATGGCACCATCCCAGCCATATACTCTCTCTCTTTTGCTCCCGTCTTGGCCATGCAATATGCCTGTTACTGGTTCACCTTCCACCATGATTGTGAGCTTCCTCAGGCCTCCCCAGAAGCTGATGCTGCTATGCTTCCTGTACAGCCTGCAGAACTGTGAGCCATTAAGCCTCTTTTATTATAAATTACCCAGTCTCTCGTCTTTCTTTATAGTAATGCAAGAACAGCCTAATACAAGGTGCAAATCCAACAATACTTATACACAAATTATATGCTGAAAACTATAAAACACTGATGAAAGAAATTCAAGATTTAAGTAAATGGAGACTATTCCATGATTATGCAGTGGAAGATTTAGCATAGTAAAGATGTCAACTCGTTAAAAAAAGATATACAGAATGAACACAGTTCCTGTCCAAATACCAGAAACATTTTTTATAAGACAAGTTATTATGAAATATATATGAAGAAGCAAAGAAACTAGGATAGCTAAAACAATTTTGAAAAAGGTACTAGGATAGCTAAAAAAAATTAAAAAATAAAATGAAGTAGGAGGAATCAGTCTACCCAATATGAAAATGTACAGTAATAAAGATTGTATGTATTTGTGGAAGGAGACGTACGCAGATCAAGGGAATAGAATAGAGAATCCAGAAGTGGGCCCAAGCAAATATACCCAAACCAAGTTTGACAAAAATTCAAAAGCAATTCAAAGGAAGCACCTTAGCTTTTTCAACAAATGGATCTGGGGTAATTGTACATCCAGAGGCAAAGAAATGAATAAATGAAGAATTAGCAGCAGCTCCACCTAGGTCAGATCAGAAATTATATAAAAATTAATACTGTACAAAATTATTATATAAAAATTAACTCAAAATGAATCACTGTGTAAAATGTAAAACTATAAGACATTTAGGGGAAAAATCATGAGAGAAAGCCTTCAGGATCTACTACTTAGCATAGAATTCTTAGATTTAACACCAAAGACACGATCCATAAAAGAAAAACTAGGAAATAGAATTTCATCAAAATTAAAAAGTTTTACTGTGTAAAAGATCATGTTTAAAGGATGAAAGGGCAAGCTACAGACAGAGAAATATTTGTGAAACACATGTCTAACAAAGCACTAGTATCTAGAATATATGAAATAAATTATCTAAACTCAACAGTAAACAATAAAACAATCCAATTAGAAGATGGGCAAAATACATGAATAAGCAAGCATATCAGTGATAAGAATATAGAGATGACAAATCAGCACATGAAATGATGCAGAATATTATTAGCCATTAGAAAAATGCCAGTTAAAACCACAATGAGATATTGTTACATAACTTTTAGCCTGGTTAAAATAGAAACTGTGACTACAGCAAATGCTGATGGAGATTAAGGAAAACTAGTGATATTATTTGGATTTGTGTTCCTGCCCAAATCTCATGTTGAATTGGAGGAGGGGCCGGGAGGGAGGTGGATGGATCATGAGGATGGAATTCCCCCTTGCTGCTCTTGTGATTGAGTGAGTTCTCATGAGA
The DNA here is from genome assembly GCF_000951035.1 of Colobus angolensis palliatus. Lineage (NCBI taxonomy): Eukaryota > Metazoa > Chordata > Mammalia > Primates > Cercopithecidae > Colobus > Colobus angolensis. The sequence continues at coordinate 592,864 of NW_012115910.1, forward strand.
TCTGAGGGTTTAAAAGTATGTGGCACTTCGCCCTCATCTCTCTCTCTCTCTCCTGCTTTGCCATGGTAAGACATGCTTGCTTCTCCTTTGTCTTCCGCCATGATTGTATTTCCTGAGGCCTCCCAGCCATGCTTCCTGTGGAGCTGTGAGTCAGTTAAACCTGTTTTCTTCATAAATTACCCAGTCTCAGGTAATTCTTTATAGCAGTGTGAGAACAGACTAATGCAACTAGATTACTCATAAATTGTTGTTGGAAACGCAAAATAAAACAGACACTCTGGAAAAAAATTTGACAGTTTCTAAAAAACTGTGATTTTCATATATTATTATCATATGACTCATCAGTTCACAGAAAGCCTGTACACTAATGTTTTTAGCAGTTTTATTCATCATAGCAAAACTCTGGAAGCAGTCCAGATGTTCTTCAAAGTACGCTGTGGTACACCCATAACACTGACTAATAGCAATGAAAAGAGACAAACCATTAGTTTGTACACAACCTGATGAGTCTCCAGAAAACTATGCTGAGTGAAAATAGCTGATCCCAAAATGTTACAGTCCACTTACATAATATTCTTAAAATGGAACTTTATAGAAAGGGAGAATATTTGCAGTTGTGAAATATTTGGGATCTTGACCTCATTAACAATGTCTTGGCTGTGATATTGCACTACGGTTTTGCAAGATGTTACCATTGGGGGAATCTGGGCAAAGGGTACACAGGGTCTCTCTATATTACTTCTAACACCTGCATGTAAATGTACAATTATCTTAAAATAAATGCCTTAATTGAAAACTTTGTCTCTTTCCATTCTATGCCTGCATAAGGCTGAATTTTCTTCTCAGTGCAGAAGCTAATATGAGAATCCAGTTGACTATTTTTAAGCCAGGCTTAAAAACCTTTTCGAAATTTAAAACAATAACACTGTTCTGTTTTATATACTTTTGTTTCAGAAAGTATGCTTATTTTTTAAAATATGCTTGTATGGTAACATGTAATGATTATTAATTGTCAGTAATTTATACATAAATATTTAGAAAATGTGTTTATTTTCACTTCTGGTACAGTAAAATAATAATAGATACAATCTAACAATTCAAAGGACTCAGAAAAGCATAAATTTTGAGAGCTATTGAATTAAGCATTGGTCAATGCTCATAAACATATTCAACCTGTAGTTCATTTTGATTCTGTGGACATATTAAAATATATTATTCTCCAAATTGTAATATGTAATTATTCTCCAAAATATAATATGAAATGTGATGATCAGAAGCTTAAACACCGGAGCCCCATTTAATTTAAACACAGATAACCAAATATTCCCATACAGAAACCATAACAAGATTTTTTAAAAAGATGTCATGTTAACTCTGCCTAATTTTCTGATTGGAATTTGCAGACTTCATAAGCACTTATTTATCTAAGCATTTTACAGTCAAAGGCCCCCAAATAGCAACAAATTGCCCCAGAGTCAGCAGAGATATTAATGTTACTCAGTGATACATCTTTCTGATGAGGTCTTAAATATTGATTTTTCAAAATGCATTATGCAGGAAGATGACATTTTTACCCCTGAAGGCAATTGGCAAGAAAATTGCAATTATTAGACCCCCTGAGCACCAGTTTTTCTTCCTGTGTGTTCCCCTGCGTATTACAAAAGATTCTCATTGGTGATTTTTCTTTCCTTATCTTGCCCCCTTACCACAGATAAATTAGTTCACAACAAACATAACAAATTCAGGGGTCAGCATTTTGTTAGCAAGTGTTCAAAGTGAAGTTTTGCTTTTGTGGTAAGTTACCATGAAGAGAAGTCTGGAACTCAGACTGGGCTGACATTGACCAATAGGACTTGTCTCTGATGATTCTGTGTCCACAGTGCTCTCTGCTTGCAGGGCCACTGTGATGGCCCTTCCCTTGTGCATATCTTTCTGGCTTTCAGGCATGTTCTACCCCATGTGATAGCACGGGGGTATGCCACCCAGATCTTACCTCTTCTCCAGGACCCAGACCTCTTGGGTCTAGGGACTGGGAATGTCGACAGCTGTGAACTTGGGGATTTCCTCTCTAGAGGATTATTTTATAGTGACAAGCACTGCCACGGCCAAGGTGACATCCCCTCTCCAGAGGCAGCCCACCTCCAGTGACAGGTAAGTAGGGGCTGGAGAAAGGCCTGGCTCTTTCACCCCGTTCAGGACAATTGGAAGGAGGCAAGCATCCGGGCTGCGACCTCCTGCAGGACAGGCTGAGGCCCCTGTAGAGAACCCCTTACAGCTCAACCTCTCCCTCTGCCCCTCCTCCTCCTACATCTTGGTCTGTGTGTGTCCCCATCTCAGAATCTGCTTCCTAAGTCTCTTGACCTGCATGCAGCACCTGGGTGAATGTTGGATGAGGAACACGATGTTGATATAGCTTCAAAGTACTGACTCGTAGATAATTAATACTGATGAATTATGACATACTTATTAATAACTTTACAGTAAGGAAATCCGACTGACACTACCTTAACCAGGAGGAGAAAGGTGCATCTGGATAAGATGCGCTGAGCAGAATGCGTCTCGTCTGTGGTATTCCTACCAGAAATGCAAATTGCATTAAAACTTTAGTATTAATATGGAAAATGTGTCCCAATTATTTATTATTTTTTGTGCTTTATAACAGGGTTCCATTACACAACCATTTTTTTTTTCAACTAAACTACTTAATTTGTCAGCATAAAACACCAACTACACCTGAAATGAGGCACATTCTACATGGGAACCAGCCTGTGTTCTTCAAAGATGCTCCAGTTATTAAAGACAAGGAAAGACAAGGAAACCATTCCAAATAAAAGAAGACAAGAAAGGCACTAATGGCGTCAAACCCTCAAACCGATGTTTACTACTTACCACTATTTTTACAATGCTAAGTTTATTTTAGTATTAATATTAATGTGGAAAATAGCAAACAAAATAAGACACATTCCCAAATGTTATTTTTTGTCCTTTGTAACAGGGTTCCATTATACAACCATTTTCCTTCAACTAAAATGCATGATTCAAGTCTTAGGTTGTTTAATTGTAAAATCTTTCATTCTGAAGCTTTATTATTTTGTCACTTGTCACTCCTCACCTTGGTTTTCTACTCAGATGGTGTTGTGTCTCTTTTTGTAACTTAGTTTTCAGGCAGTTTTTCTGAGGGACTTTTTTTCTCAGGAAGATTCATTAGCTAGTTGTCCTGAGTTTGTGTCTTTAATTTTGGACATGTTTTCCCCTCGAGTAATATCTACCTGGTTATATAATTATAGGGCCACAAGAATTCACATATCTCTGTATTTGGATCCTAGTGCGATTTGTGTTAGGCATGATGCCCTTCTGACTTTAACTTCATTCATCCATTCAACTAAGAAATATTCAAAATATTTATTAGGCCCCAACTATTGTTTGGTTCTGTGTTGTTTTGGCAATATGATGGCAAACAAAATAAGACACTATGTTTTCTGATTATACACTTAAAAATATTTCATTTTATTCTTGAAATTGCAAACTTTTACCAAGTTGTGTGTTCATGTTGGTATACTTAATATTGATTGCTCATCTCTTTCAAACTGCAAATTTACTGTTTCCTCCTGCTCTATAAAGTTGTTACTAGTTTTATTCTTCTTTTAATTTATATTTCTAGTTTATGCAGAATAGATGTTCTTGTTTTAACTATGCTGTCATTAATGTATTATACTTTTATTCTGACATATTTAACTTTTAAAATTTTTTCTCTGATCTGTTTCTTAGCATCCAGCTTAATGTCCATTGGTCCTACATAGTTTTATATAAAGCCATTGTGTAATTGTTCCGTTCTTAGACTGTTTCCTTTTTTATAATAGTCAGCTGTTCTCCATTATGGCAAAATTTCTAAAAATTTCTTATTTTGCTGAAGAAATTTTTATAAAAGAAGAACCTAGTCTGATTTCTTAAAGTAATATAGCCCTCCATAATTTTAAATTTCTTTTATGTGACCTTTACACAGAGTTATTTGTCTTCATCCCATATTTGAAATGTAGATGGTCTTGACTAGTGTGAATACAAGCTAAGGGGATCTGAATACGTAAAATTTTCAGTTTACTTCTGCTCTTTGCTGTCCCACAGATCTAGCAGTGCAGGTGCTTGGGGGAAGGAGTTCATCTACAATCAAGGGACTCATGGCAAGGCTCAGGTAAGTGGTATTCCTACACATTTGCTGTGGCATTCAGAGTTAGGGAAGTGCTAATTTTTGGCTGAGATAATTGTCATAGCAGGCCAGGCGTGATGGCTCACGCCTGTAATCCCAGCACTTTGGGAGGCCGAGGAGGGCAGATCACGAGGTCAGGAGATCAAGACCATCCTGGCTGATGTGGTAAAACCCCTTCTCTACTAAAAATACAAAAAAAATTACCCGGGCATGGTGGCGGGTGCCGGTAGTTCCAACTACTCGGGAGGCTGAGGCAGGAGAATGGCGTGAACCCAGAAGGCAGAGCTTGCAGTGAGCCGAGATTGCACCATGGCACACCAGCCTGGGCGACAGAACAAGACTCCGTCTCAAAAAAAAAAAAAAAAGAAGATATTGTCAGAGCACCAATTCTTCAACAGATATAGGTTTAGCCTAAATTTTACTTCAGAGTTTTTAAGCTTTAAAAAATAATTATAATAAATACCCCCTTAGCAAAAATGCTATAATCAAGAGAATATACTTTGAAAACAAAAAAGAGCAGATGACTAAGAATGTGTGATCAAATCCGGATATGACAAAAATCAGTATTAAATATACTATAGTCAAAATAACAAAAAAAATCAAATTTAAAATTTGAAGATATCATCATCAAATGATGATAAGAAGCAACATGCAGCCTGTCCTCACATGCTCAGTTTGAAGGCCAGGTGATGTCTGCCACTTTTCCCTTTTGTAATAATAAGTGGTTCATTTAGTCTACCCTTGTAGAATTATAAGGGGTCTCAAATAGCAAAAACTATAATGAAAAAGATAAACAAAGTTGAAGGACTCACATTTTCTGACTTTAAAAGATACTACAAAACTACAGTAATCAATATCAAGTGGTACTGAACAGACATATAGACTAGAGAGGAAGAATTGAGTCAAAAAATAAATCCAAAAATCTATGGCCAACAGAGTGCAAAGACTATACAATGAGGTAAAGAATGTAAAATAATGAAAGCGATCCACTAACCTCACTTCATATACAAAAATTACTTCAAAATGGATCAACAACCTAAATATAAAAACTAACACTATAAAACCTTTAGAAGAGAACACAGGGGTAAATCTTTATGGCCTCTATTTAGCAATAGATTCCAAAATTTGACCCCAAGTCATGAGCAGTAAAAGAAAAAATAATAGATAATTGGTCTTCACAAAAATTAAAAGCTGTTGAGCATCAAAGGACATTATCAAGAAAGTGAAGGCAATCTACAGACAGGGAGGAAAAATATTTGTAAATCATATACCTTATATGGGTTTAGTATCCAGAATATATAGAGAACTCTTTCAATAACAAAAAGACAAGCAATCCGACTTTTAAAAAATGAATAAATGACTTGAATAGATAGCTCTCTAAAAAAATTATCCAAATAGCCAAAAAGCATATGAAAAGATGTTCAGTTAGCCAGGCATGGTGGTGCATGCCTGTGGTTCCAGCTACTTGGGAGGGTGAGGTGGGAGAATCACTTGAGCCTGCAAGGCAGAGGTTGCAGTGAGCTAGCCTGGGTGACAAAGTGAGGCCCCGGGTCAAAAAAAAAAAAAAAAAAAAGAAAGAAAAAGGACATGTTCAACATCACTGTTGATGAAGGAAAAGCAAGTCAAAACCACAATGAGTTACCACTCCATACCTAGTAGAGTGATTAAAATCAAAATAAGGTAAAATGATAAGTTTTTGGGAGGACATGGAGAAACAGGAACTCTCACATACTGCTGTTGAGAATGAAAATGAAATAGCCATTATGAAAGACATTTGGGCAATTCCTCAAAAAGTTAAATATAGAACTGCTGTGCAACTCAGCTAGTCCACTCCTAGGCATATACTTGAGAGAGACAAAAACTTATATCTGTATGAAAGTTATACACAAATTTTATAGCAGCATTATTTATAACAGCCAAAAGGTGGATGTCCCAGATGTTCATCAAGAGATGAGTGGATAGACGTATCGTGGTATATAAATACAGTGGAATATTATTCATCTTTCAAAAGTAGTGAAGTACTGACACATGCTGCAATTTGGATGAACCTCAAAAGCATATGCTAAGTAAAATAAGCCAGACACAAAAGATCAGATAGTGAATGATTCCTTTTACATGAATGTAAATATCCAGGATGGGTAAACCCTAGAAATGAGGCAGCATGTTAGAAGTTGCCAGGAAATGGGGCGAGGCAGAAATGTGTATGGGTTGTCCGCGTGAGTGATGAAAATATTTGACATTAGAGAGAGGTGGAGGCTGCTAAGCATTTTGAATGTAGGAACTGCCACTGAATTGTACACTTTATGATGGTTAATTGTATGCTATGTGAATTTCATCTAAATTTAAAAAGTGCAAGAGATCAGAAAAAGTAGTTCAAAAGAAATCTTGTTTTCTTACAGTCTCCTTTATGTTACTGAGTAGTACGTACATACAGTGACATTCTGAACATCATTAATTTTGAAAAAGAAAGTGATTTCTTTCCATATAATGGTTACCATTATAATACAGAAACTGTGTTATTAACATAAAATTCTTTTCAATCAATTTTTAAAGCCATACATAATTTCTCTGTCAAATTAAGAGTTTTTCTCTGTCCAAATAGTTCGAGGTGTTATGATCTATGAATGTTTGTACACACTTTTACCATTTGAGACGATATAATAATGCAAAATTATCAGTAACTTCCTCTCAAATGTTTACAATGTAGAATAAAACTGAAGAAACTGAACTTTTAAGGTAATTTTAAATTAAAAAAATAAAACATGGTATGCAAGTGTCCATTCATTAATTCTGAAGATGTTATTGCTCACTAATTACCACAACCGATGTATCAAGTGGTAGAAAATCATCCAATTGCATTAGTCTTCTGAATCTTCATACAATTTGGGAAGATATCAAAATGTGAAAAAGAAAATAATAACATTCTGTTGCTGTTTTTAAGATAGAAAAAAATTGAACTCTCTCTGTTCTGACTAGAGTTACTTCACATGTATACTGCCAAGTAGAATATTCCTTTTGATGAAGTTCTTCTTTCCCAGTCCTTTATAATCCAGAGACTCTCCTGGTATTTGCACAAAGAGAAAGAATACAGCGTGGAAGCTGCTGTCTACATGGGTCACTGGAACTCGGCAGCCTTCAGGACGTGTTAGAAGAGAAACTACTATGCATGAGCAACTTTATAGACCCCAACTGTGATTGCATTTAGAGTTGAATGTACACATTTTATTTCAGGTACAAAAACAACAAATACATCCAACCAATGTAGAAGGGGAGTTTCAGATTAAGCATCTTTATTTCTTAAAAATAAAGCTAAGAAAAATAACAATTCTTTCTAAGGCTATCTTTAGAAATGTGCTTATGAGTATAAATGAGATTGACAAATAGAAAATACAGAAGGTTGTTAATTTGAACTGAGCTCCTGCACTAGGCCCCAATGTGCCAAACCAAAATGGAGTCACTAATGCTAAAGACCCGCATCACCAAAGCAAAGCCAAGTTGTTTATTTGACCTTCTGAGAAGTCAAGAGATGATAGTCAAATCCCCAGAAAGGCCACTTTTAAACAGGCATGATAAGGAATCCCCTCTGCTTTAGCTCTTACAAAGAAAATGACCTGAAATATCTGATATTAACCTACTTTTTGTTTTATGATGTGTCCTGGTTCTTGCTCAAGCTACCTTACGAAAGCCACCTGTCTGTCATGCCCACTGTAGCACCTCTCTATTTTTAGATGAGATGCTACCTGAATAAAAAATCAAAGCCACCTAGGTCATTTAATTAAATTTGTTATAATTGTGTCTTTTGACAATATCATATGATGAAAATAAGAATAAAGTATGTGGTGGCCTCAAATGCTTTAGAATTTTCCTAGTAATAAATGCATACATTTAATAGCTATCATTTTTGAGGAAGAGACTCTTTTTACTCTGCTACAAATTCTTTGACCTTGAAAATAAAGTCACCCTATTGAAAGTAATTTAATCAACAAATGTGTTGAACTACTTGGAAATGAATTTCTCCCTTTAATTTGTGAAACATTTCCCTTTTGCTATTAAATCTCATAACATGGCATTTGCATGAAAATCAATTGTAGCATCTTAGAGGTGACTTTGAACAAGTCTCCATTGAATAACTCTGAATGTGAGCTTCAGTGAGCAATCCACAAATGTTATCTTCATTACAAAGTACATGCAATTATTTTTTAAGATAGCATTGCCCTTAATTCTACAACATTATTTTATTTTTGTAAGGCGAGGACAGTACCTTAAAATTTTAATGAACTTACCCATATAAACATTCTAGGATAATAACAGATGGTGCCAGTATTTTTACATAATCAGACCCAAGATAGGATAAACTAGTCATGTGTAACCAACAGATGTGTGCTTATAACAAACATACTTTGGAAACCGCTTCTTCTCTGCTAGATGCACATGGATTAAATATTTGTAGACACTTGGCTTGAATTTGTAATGTTTCTCCGGACTATAATCATGGTAGATAGAATGTTTTTAAATAACCTAATCTTTGTTAAATATCAAACTTGCCTTTTTATACATTTAGCAGCTATGTTCCAACTTTGTACAATATTTAAGCGGCTGAAATTGAATAAGGTAAGAAATAAGATTCCAACCTAAAATAGACTGTCAGGATCATCCCCTTGCTTATTGGGAAATGTTATCAATGTTTGCTCAGTTGTCAACTTTGACCTTAATCTAGCAGCAATGGCAAATCTGACAGATACCCGAAACAAGCAATTGCTTGACATATTAGGAAGCATTTTAATTTGACAGAAAGGAACAAAAAACATTTTCTTTAATAATGTGAACTGTCAGAGAACACAGACCAACACTGACCCCTGAGGATTCATTGTTCATTCAAGATGGTTTAGGGCAGTGCTGGGTTCTGGCAGAGCTATACTTCTATAAGCCAACTACTCAGATTTAAATAATAAAACTGGTATGTTTGCGAGAAAAAACAAAAACGAAAACAAAAACTAGTGTTGTCATATAAAATGTTAGGGAAGTTGTTGCCTAGTAGATTTCCTGATGCCATATGTATACCAAGCCTGCCGATGCAAAGCCACTGGGAACCTAGGCTCCTGAGACCACAGACAGGAGTGACTAATCCTATAAAAGAAGACTAGCCCTCCACCCGCCCCTACACATTGCCACACTGTGAACTGCTGGTTCTACAGAAAAAAAAAACAAAAAAAAAACAGTTGCCAAGAAAGGCAGTCCGTTGCACTCCAGTCTTGAAGACAGAGTGGTGCATAATTACCTAAACATTCACCTCACCATGAAGAAAACTAAGAATTGTCTGACATTGAAAATCAAGATCCTAAAAGAATAAATTTATATCTGAGTTTCATTGTGAGAAGCTAAAAGGAAAGAAATTCAGGCTGAGTAACATTCTAGCCACTGTAATGAAGAAATATCATTAGTTCCTTAATGAGAAGGAACAGAAGACACATATTTGAATAGACCTTAAATCCTTTACAGTCCATTGTACAAGTCTTTATCACCAATTGTCTGTAGTTTTCATTGCAGAATAGGTGTTCCATCTCTACTTGTTTTTGTAAAATTGGAAGTGAAAAAATTCTGCACATTTCTGTAAGTACAGACAAATATTGGATAAAATATGCCTCTTTGATTAATAAAATCAACCTTCTAGCTCCCACCCTGGGCAAATCAGTTAGAAATTACCTTTTCATTGTGGCTTCTGAGATCTGTGCAGATAGAGCGTCATTCACTAGGTAAGTCAAGGTGCCAACTCTGTTTATTTATCCATTTACTTGTTTTCATCACATTGTCAGTGAGCTAAAGAATGTAGTATTTTGTTATGTTTTAAAGTACCCAGAAATACATAAAATTGATCAAAGTGTATGCAATTTTTTTATATCATAAAGAAGGTATTTAGGAACAGGGAGAAACTCAAAACAGTACATTCAATATTCAAACAGCAGTCCTATTTTAAAAGACAGATTGAAAAAGGAGAAGCGAAAATAGTTAAATAAGTTCCTCTTTCAAATATAGTAAATGAATTAAAAGGAAATGATAAGAAATCATAAATAACAAAGTGAAACACTGATACTTTTATTGTCTTGAAGCAAGAAGGCTTTTCTAAGAATATCAAAAGGGAAACCATATGTAGGAGGTAGAAAATTACCATTAGCACAGTATAAAGTTAGGTGATAACTTGTACAGGATACAGCACATTTAACAAGAATGGCATCCTTAATGCAAACGTTCTTACACCTCATTTAGAGAATATACCCCCCCCAAAAAAAACAGGCAAAATTGTGAACAAGTATTGCACTAAAAAAGCACGCTTGGTTGAGAAAACTTACAAAAATAAATATTCAAATACCTTAGTAATTGAAGAACACAACTTAAAGCAGCAGTGAAATTCTGTTGAGGTACAACTAAATCAAATTAGCAAATACACCTGAAAAAGAACAGAGTCAGCACTGGCAAAGAAAGGACAATGGATTCTCCGACACTGCTAATGGCCTTGAATATTGGTCAATTTTTCCAAGAGTTATGTGGCACTGTGCACAAAATTAACATTTAAAGCTGCTTCTAGGCATTTGTTTTAAGGTACTCTTGTAGCTACTAGTAGCTTAGTCAATCTTGCTATGTCCAGGCAATTGAGTAATTGGGATTACCAGAAACATTTATAATATCATAATAATAACTTTTCTTCCCCTCAGGAACTAACAGTGATTTTTATTTTACATTTTTCCTTTCTCCATTACTATGAATTTATTCTAAGAAAATGACCTGGCATTTTTATGTGTAACAATCCAAAGCTTCCTATAGGTGTCACATTTGGAATCAGTTAATAGGTTATGATGCACGGCTATAAAACAGCCTTTGGAAGAGATGTTTCAACTTTCTCATAGTACATCATTATCATAAAGTATATGCACAGGTTTTTGCACACATAGTCACGTTCAGTTATATGTTATACAGAGAAAAATGGCTGTGAAATGTACAAGACAATTTTAGTTGGGGATATGTTTGAGTAGCATTAATTGGGTTCTTTCTGTCTAGTTTTAAGTACTTTCTAACTTTTATAAATAAAAATGTTATTCCTGACAAATATGTATTAATATTATGTTGTATATAATGTATATAATATAATGTTGTACTAATACACGTTTAAAGGTTAGTTTTAAAAAACAGACTAAAATTTTTTCTGTACAATATGAACAAATTTATATTTAATTTTGCCCATAGATTAAAATACAGCATAATTATTAAAGATTAATTTCTTTATATTTGTTCACATTTTTAATGTAAAATTAGGAATATGTGAAATAAAACAAGAAAATTTTTCTTCAGAATTAAAGTGGAACAAAAGCTCAATGCAAAAGCCCATATTTTATCTGAAATCCATACAGCATTTCACTGTACCCACATTTATTTCAAAGTAGATACATAACTAACTTTGTGATGTTTTAGAAACGTTGCCAGATATCGGTTTCTAGAGTCACAAGATGAAAAATCTTGCTGGCATGATTTTTATCTTTTTATTACGAGAAGATCATTATGTGGATTCCTGACCCTTAGAATTACCGACAATTGTTTTGGGCTGTCCATTACATATTTACATGATTCCAGAGATTTGCTGAAAACATACAGCAGCAGAAACCAAGCAACATATTTCCAACGTGCTGACTATTTAAATGAAAATAAAGCAGATAAATTTCAAACAAGAAGAAGTCTCATTAGCCACAGCAACACATACATGGTGATGGGTCTGCTTTAGCTCATTGTAGTTCTGTGATGCATATTGTGATAATGAACTGAAACACAGCCCTTAACTTAATTACAAGGTCTTTGGTAGAAAATAGCACTCTCGTGTCATTGGACAAGTTAAATTGACCTATTTAAAACACTTACAGTATTCATTAGACACCCCAGCATTATTCAGCCTTGACGATTTTGGACAGTATTGCGTATAGCTTCATTTGGAAAAAGTAAAGATTTTTTATGACATTCTGTAAGGGAGAAACAAGAATATAAAACTCACAGAATACTCTGAACCATTTTTCTTTCTCATGATTTCTTGAACAATAATGTTTTTTATTTCTGCGTCTTGTTTTAAGTTTATATATGCCAGTTGGAATACATGTTTATATGAAACAGGTTATGATACACAACATTGCAGCCCTTCTTACTTTCTTCATTTTATTTCAAGCTATATGAATCACGCTATAGTTTGGATATATATTCCTGCCCAAATCTCATGTTGGATTGTAATCTCCAGTGTTGGAGGTGGGGCCTGTTGGAAGGTGATTGCATCATGGGGGCCGATTTCTCATGGTTTAGCACCATTTCTCTTGGTGCTGTCCTTGCCATAGTGAATGAATTCTCATGAGATCTAGTCCTTTAAAAGTATGTAGCCCCTCCTCGCCTCGCTCTCTTGCTCCTGCTTTTGCCCTGTGGCGTGCCTGCTCCTGCTTCACCTTCCGCCATGATTGTAAGCTTCCTGAGGGTTGCCCAGAAACAGTGCCAGTGCTATGCTTCCTGTAGAGCGTGCAGAACTGTCAGCCAATTAAACCTCTTTTCTTTATAAATTACCCAGTCTCAGGCATTTCTTTATAGTAATGCAAGAATGGCTTAATACACATCATTTACTTATTAATTTCTTTTTGAAAAGATTTGTTGATGATACATTCAATTAACTACCTTTACGGATTCTTACCTGTTCTATTACTTTTCATTCTATTTTTCATTTGGGTTTGCAATCATATCATGTACCAGCAATGACCAAAAATTCCTTGGAGATTTTTGAGGTTAACTGTGAGGCCAATTACAGTTTGGGATTTGTGTTTTACACTTAAAGAAAACATACTTTGAATCACTGGATACTACATGTACTTTGCTCAGAAATTGACTTGGATTTTACCTGTACTTAAATAACTTAAATATCCATTTCACTCTACTTTTAACAAAATGCTTTTTTTCACCTCTAATTTGAAAAATAATTCATATTTATTGGAAAATACTTCAAGTATTACAAGAACCTAGTTAGAAGAAAGCAATATGACTTAACAAGCGACCTAAAAACAAATTGACATAATAATGTGTAAGTTTCAAATTGTTTACTCTGAGATATTCATAAACATGAGATCCTTTAAAATGGGATTATATTACTCAAATCATTTGGTATACTGCTGTTTTAACGTAACTGCATGTTGTGGACACATCGTCTTAACAAATAAAATATAGACTTACCTCATTCTTTCAATTACTGAGTAATTTTCATTTGTGTGGATATATCTTGCTTATTTGTTGTAGCCCATAATTTAAATATTCAAGTCATTTCCAAATGTTGGCTTAGGCTCTAAGGAAATATATATTAAAATGTGTGTATGTATATATATATAGAGAGAGCGTGCTATATATATAGTTATAGGCATATATAAATATACATATATAATTCTATACATCTATGCATACATGTTATATATAATTGTATACATATATGTTATAAATAGTTATATACATATATGTATGTTATATACATGAATATATTAGTTACATATACATCTATGTAACATGTTACATATAGTTATACACATACATATAGTTATATACATACATCTATATCTACATATGTATATATGTATACATACATATTATATATACTTATGAGTAACTATTATATAACGTGTATACATATATGTACATAATTACATATATACATGTATATAACTACATATATATGTATAGTTATATATGTATATAACTATATTTATATATCCTTAGAGCCTAAGTCAAAATTTGGAAATGACTTGAATACATGTATATAACTGTATATTGTGATGTATATAATTATATATGACATATATACATATATAACTGTATATCTGTATATAAAACAATATATAGTTATATGTATATATACAACATATATAACTGTATATTATATATACATATATAACTATATCCATATAGCTATATACATATATAACTATATACATATATGTATATAACTATAACGTATACAGTTATATACATGTATATAACTATAGTTTTTATAGTTTAGCACCATTTTATAGCATAGTTTAGCATTTATAAATGTATAGTTTAGCATACATTTGTATATACATGTATATAACTATGTTTATATACAGTAAATATAGTATATAACATATATAACTATATATGTGTGTATGTATTTGTATATATATGCATATATAAATCTTCTCTGTCTCTAGCTCTTTTTCTCTCTGTTTCCCACTCTCCAGACACACATATGATGAAAGGAATATCCCCCAAGATCAGAAAGAACACAAGTAGTAATGGCTTACCCTGCAGTAGCCAGGGTAGTGATGGGTAAGGGAGCAGAGACTGAGATTTACTATTCATATAGGCTTACAGAAAAAAGACTCATACCTTCATGCAAAAAACAAGAAAGAATGATAACTGAATATAACGTGCATTTAAAAATAAAAAGTAATGAATTACCCCGATGGCTGGAAGATTCACCTCAAACTATGAACATCTAAAAGATGTAGGGTTACCTTTTAAAATGATGGCTACAATCCCAGTACTTGATTGTGCAATGAAAATTATTGGCATAATTACATATCTTAAATTCAGCTTCTTTGGGTTGAACCTATTAGAAAAATATTGAAGAATTAAATCATTTACACAACAGAATATACTCATTACAATTATTCATAATATGAAATTACTTATGTATAATTAAAGCAGAAATTCTGATGATTGATATTGGTGAAGAAGTAGGTATAGAAATATTTTTTTTAAACCAGATGCTTCTTAAAATCAGTGTTAGTTCATAGCAGTAAGTGTAAAGACTAATAATGGAAAACAAAATAACAAGACTTTTAAGGAACAAAATTTGTGGAAAGAGAGCAAGACTGTATTGAAAAAATTAATTCTATGATATTAAACAAGGTGAGAGAAAAATATTAGATGTTTACATGGAGCTTACGGTAATATAAACAGAAGATAAAGTAAACTTAGGTAAAGAAAGAGAAATGCAGCTGTTTGTTATATAAACTTTCCAGAGTGTCTACTCCACTCTGGTGGATTCAACTGTTGATTAAGGATTAAACAGTGAGCAAAACAAAGTATTTTCCCCTAAGAATTTACAACACGGTGAGGGTGACCCCCAAGAAGCATATATTACATAATGCCTCAAGTGAAGACAAGGGCTGTTGATAAAACAAAGTCAGCCCCAGGGGTGGGGAGATCCCCGGGGCAGCAGGCAAGGAGACCGCTGCTTTGTACAGAAGGGTCAGAAGTTCTCTGGTAAAGTGACATTTGAGTAGAGGTCCTGAGGAAGTGAGGGTCTTGCTGACAGAGTCTATGGTAAATGCAAGAACCCTGGGGCGAGGTGATGCTTGCTGTGTCTGAGGCGTGGCTCCAAGCCCATTGGCTAAAGAGGAGTAGCCAGTGGGAAGAAGCACGGGAGATGAGATCAGAGAGGCTGTGGCAATGGATACCACTTCTGATGGCTCTCAGACGTCAGTTCCTTTGCCTGACAGTGATTCCTAACTTCAGCTGCACATTGGAATCATCTGGGGGAGTTTGTAAAACTATGGATGCTTTTGTCTCCTTCTCAAGGATGGGTCTTGGGTATGGCCTGAGCATTGAGAATTATTATTTTTTTGTTTCCCCAGGTGATTATAATTTGCCGCCAAGATTAAGACCACTAGTTGAGAGGGAAGGAAAATGAGAGAGATCTGACAAAGGGAAGCCAGGTGAAATAAGAGGCAAATCAAAGGAGAGTGATTTCTGAAGGACAGGTGAGGACTGGGTTTTGAAAGGAAGAGGGGTTAGCTGTGTCAAATGCTGCCTGTCTTAGATCCAGCTGGATGAAAGCTGATTTGATCACTGGAGCTGACAATGTGGTGATCATTAGTGATTCTGGTAAGAGCTGTTTAAGTGGTAAGAATGAAATCCTGATTGTTGTGGGTTCAACAGAAAAAATAGGGGCAGAGAAGGCGAGCATGCTAAGTATATACTATCTTTTCAAAGACATTTCCGTGGAGCTGAACAGAAGAATTTCCCATTGCTGAAGCAGAATGTTTGCTTGTGAATGCTTCTTTAATATGTACCATGTTTTCAATAATAAGAATGCAGTAGGCAGAAAAATCTGATTATAAACCTGAGTTAATAATTGTAAATTACTTTAGAACATTTCCTGGCTCACAGTAAATGTTTTACACATATTTGTCTAGTGAATAAATTATTCAAGAGAATGGGTAAGGAGGGGGAAATTCCAAGGGAAAAAAATCATTGAGTAGCTTAAAAGATGTGACCTAACTCAGTGTCGGCAAACTGTCTTCAGATGGGTGCTCAGAGTTTTCCTTTTTAACCGAGTATTAGTTATGTTACATTTAGTGGTAGGACTATAAAGACGCTTTCTTCAGAATTTTAAAATCTAAGTGAAAAAAAGGCAAAATCATCAGCTGGAATATGGGGGTGGAGTTTTGGGGTTCTGAGAGCATGGAGAAAACATGAAATAGTTTCAAACTCTAAGAGGGTGAATTGATTTGGATAATTCAGTAGGATTCCCAGGAGGCAGTGAGGACCCATTGGAGGATTTTGTCAGGAGTCAATGTGAAACCATCCAGCAAGGTTGTGTGTCTCTCTCCAAAGGCATTGGTTTGCCTCTCTCCATAGGTGTTGGTTTGCATGTTTTATTTTTATTTTAAAAATACATTAATATATAGAGCTCTCCCTAATTTCATTTTAATAACCTGTATAACTTTCTATTGTGTGAGTATATTAAAATTTATTTCCCCTGCGTCAAATGGTAGGTATTTGTACTGTTTCAGTATTCTGGCATTAAAAAGAATGCCAAACTAATAACTTGACTTGTGTCATTTTACATTTTGCCAGTTTTTATTTGGGAGCGTGCTGGGTCAAAGGATAAATGCATCTGTTACTTTCCTAGTTGCTTTTTACTTGATATTTGTACAATATCAAAGCATGAAACACTGTCCTAGAAAATCATATAAAAAAAGAGACAAATACTTCCAAAAATTTATGATAATCAACCTCACATAGGCTCTCAACACTACTCAGCAAGCCTACTAGTTTTCTCTGCCTCTCTCATCTCTTCGCACCTACTACGCCCAACCCTTACATGACCCCTCATGCTCATGGAGGGACCACAGCCTATTCTCCTGATTCATGGGGAGAGTCTGAGCTTGCAGATGGAGACTGTCTGCTGCTGCATCTCCAAATGCACCTGCATTTGGAGGTACATCGCCTCCAAATAAAGTCCAATTATGCTCCGTTCTGCTTTATAAGAAACCACTCATTATCAATAACCAATTCTCTCTATAGTCTCTAGTAAACTTATTTTTCAATTGAATCATTCATCAGCATCTAAATTCTTAGAGTTTTTCACATCTGAAAAATGATCTCTGTTAACTTCCCTTAATTTCCGTGATACCATATTCCTACTGTGTTTATATTCCTTCTCATCTAGTCCTTTTAGTACTATTTTTCATATTCCTTCTCTTCTAGCTCTTTTAGTACTATTTTTCATATTCTTTCTCTTCTAGCTCTTTTAGTACTATTTTAAGGCTTCTCTTCGTCTAGTAGACCATTATGTGTTAGAGCTTCTCAAGGCTGAGTCACCATCTCTCTTCTCTTTTCATTCTTTGTCTCCCTAGGCCAATTCATCTATATCCACAGCCTCACTTATTCCCTAAGCACTGATGATACCTGAACCTAAACATTCACGTTTCTGGCTCAGAGGTCCTTCTCCTCACTCCTGACACTCTTATTGACTTCTTAGGACACAGTCTAAATCCTGCCCCTGTTCGTCTACTTCCCAGTAGCTAAAAATAATTTTTATGTTGTAAAGAGTATCCATATGCATAATAAACAAGTAAATAAATAAATAAATAGAAAAATATGCAGTAGTGACCATTCATGGCATGCACAGCCCCAAATATTTATTTACTACCTGGCCTTTAAGAATCTTGCCAAACCCTGTTTTAGATGACTCAAACTCTCATAAAAATCAGTACATTAAAGCTGGATTCATAGTCTAGATCCTCCAGCTTCCTACAGCATATTTCCACATGAATGACATCATTATTATTCATGGATATAAATCTCAAACCTAGTGCTTATACCTGCACACCTCACTCTCCATTACCTCCTATATCCAATCTATCATCATGTTTTATATTTTAAATAATTCTTTAATACATCTACTAGTATTTATTTCAATGTCATCATCCTTTACACATTTACATCTCTAGCCTTCCCATGGCCCCTGCTCACCCCATCTTCGTCTGCCCTTTATGGTCCTTCTAGGAACACCTTTCCTCCACAAATTGCTGATCATTTAAACCTTCTTTAATACTTCTCAGTGGATTTCAACTGATTACAGGACCAAGAAGTGGTCATGATCCAGTTCTCCAGGCTTAACCCCCACCTCCCTGCCCCTCCCATCTCACGCTGGCCTCACCTGTTTTCTTTCTCCAGCTTCATCAGGTTATTTCCCTCCAAACGCAGGGCATTTCTGTAATGATTCACTGTGGTTGGAATCTTTCACCAGTAATGTTCCTCTTTGTTTATTTAATTCCTCCTGTTCATCACCTAGATTGCACCTAAACATCATTTCTTCGAAGACTTTCTTGACATTCTATTTAGGTCACGTTCATTTACAAAGTTCTTCTTCAATATTCCCATATGTGAATCTGGGCTAACATATCTTCCCTCTTGATGTGATGAAGTTTATGAGGGCACGTATGTCTGTTTGCTTACCATTGTGTTCCCTGAACTTAGCACTGTGCCTGATAACCATAGTACTGAAAATAAACATGTCATCAATGAATGGATTGAGTCTCTGACAAAAATTTATTATAGAAAATCAGTTGAGAAATAATAATGCAGTAAGTAATTATGTACAATGGACTAATGATTTTTTAAAAAACACAATTAGGTATTTGTCTCATACCATCATTCAAAATAAATCCAGGAGGGTAAGATAGTTCATACAAAGTAAAGTGCTAGGAGGCAATGTGTTTGTGGATTATTTTCTAAGCATGATCCCAGAGGCTGAAAGCAAAAAAGAAATAATGACAAGATTTGGCTGCATTGAAAATTTCAGAAAACCACACACAATCCCTGTATTAGTCTGTTTCCATGCTGCTGATAAAGACATACCCAAGACTGGGCAATTTACAAAAGAAAGAGATTTAACTGGACTCACAGTTCTACCACGTGGCTGGGGAGGCATCACAATCATGGCAGAAGGCAAGGAGGAGCATGTCACATTTTATGCAGATGATGGCAGGCAAAGAGAGAGCTCGTGCAGGGAAAGTCCTATTTTTAAAACCATCAGATCTCAAGAGACCCATTCACTATTACAAGAATAGCATGGGAAAGACCTGCCCCCATGATTCAATCATCTCTCATCGGGTTCCTTCACAACATGTGGGAATTATGGGAACAAAAGCATGAGATTTGGGTGGAGACACAGAGAGTCAAACCTTATCAACCACATACAAACTTCTGCATAGAAAAGATCAGTAAAATGCAAATTTAAAAACAATTTATATTACAGGATATTAATAGTCTTTAAACATGTAGAACTCACTCCATTGCCTTATTTGTTACAGGATTTCAGGTAAAATCCTAGAAAATATAGATTACTGTGTTTACCTATGTGGCTTTATACCTCTATAACTTTCACTTGGAACTCATTTTATATTAAATCTATCAATGAATTTTTAAGAATCAAGTTAGACTGATAGCCCAGTAGTAATCATGAATGTGGGGAGGAATTTAGAAGTTAATTTCTCAGCTCCTTCTGAAATGCATTATTTTTTCTGAGATTGTATGAACTGCAGATGGAAACAGAAAAATTCACTCTATTCAATGGATAATATTCAACTGCGACTTCTTAAATGAATAGAGTGCTTTGAGAAACACCCAGTGAGGCCTGCCTGTTCTGTTTCCCAAGAGACCATTCTTTTCCTACAGAGAAATGATCCCATCTTTTGAACCATGGATCATTAAATTTTCTGTGTTCTGTATCTTAAATTCGCTAAAGACTTTTTTCTTTGCCCTCCTGTGTATAAGTGATTCTAGATTAACTGGTTGAAAAGTTAAAGCTCCACTCATTCTTTTAAACATTTTCCATGGAATTTAAGCTTTCATTGACTGTTCGGTATTTTATAGCTAAACAAATGTTGATTTAAACATAAAATAATTGTATTATGAGGATGATGAAATACATAAAATATTGTATTCCTTTTACATAAATATGAGTAGATTTAGGATTAAGATACATTTTGAGGATAGATTTTTATTCCCCAATAGTCATACTTTTAAAAGGAATCATAACGGCTATATTTATTTTTCAGTGACTAGTGTTTAAATGTTTTTATAACTATATTTATTTTTAGCATTTTATTTTTCTACAATTTTTAGATCGAAGCAAAACTAAAGGTAGTAGCAAATAACACAAGGGAATACATGAGCATTGAAACAAATTTCATGGACTGTGGTTACCCAAATGTCATGTTATATTAGAATTGTGGATATTTATGTTCAGCCTTCTTAAAGCTATAATTATTTAGTATAACATATGCCCTCTTCAGTTAAGTCCATGTTTTGTTAACCAGATTAAATCTAGGGCACATATTATAGAAGTTGAAACCTATCATCACTTCATTAAATTTATATTTTAACTGATAATCTGAAAACCAGGGAACTGAATAAAATAGCCCAGAACAGGTAGATAGATAAATCGAATTCAGCACAAAATTATTAAGCATATTAGGAAAAAATTTAACTTATTGAATAGTTCAGGAGAATATTCTTCTCATCATATTTCTTTATTATACTTAAATAAAAGCTTTATGTTTATTAAGGAATCCTCCTTCACAAAAAAAAATTTCAGGAAAATGGCTCCTATTATTGTATAATTTAAAACATGGTGTTACAATGGATTTTTTGTTGTAGTGAATTCATAGCACAGTTCATTGCGCTGGGGGAAACTTGGTTGAGGGCTTGAGGTAGCAGTGTTTTGGTTTCGCCAACCCAGTTTGTAGAATGAGAAGCTTAAACTACAGCATGGTCTGCTCCCAGTGATCTCTTTTCATTCAGCCTTAAGTGAGCAACCCCCTTTCCATATCTAAATGCTTAGGCCAGGAATCTGTCCACATTTAAACAATAGATATGATGATTTTATATCATTCGATCTAATGAGAATGCAGACAATGGGAGAATTTCTTAATTTACTGTCTTCATAGATATAAATATATCTATTTGACATATTAACATAGAATACTGAAATTTTCCTTGGATTCCCTTGTCTTTTCAAATGATTGATTTCATAAATTGATGACTACAAAATTTGAGGTGGAAAGGACTTTTAAATATACATAAGCCAAATTCTCTAGTTCTGTACCTGAGGCAGTATTACTATGAAAAATAGTGAATTTTTCTTGAGCATAGTAAACATAGTAAATTTTTCTTGAACATAGTAAGCACTCAATAGTTGACAAAATGCTTTGCGTAAAACATCTCCTTTAATTTTCATTAGAACCCTATGATCCCAGCTCACTCCAACCTCCGAAGCAGGTTCAAGCGATTCTCTGCCTCAGCCTCCTGAGTAGCTGGGACTACGGGCGCCTGTCACTATGCCTGGCTCATTTTTGTATTTTTAGTAAAGATGAGGTTTCACCACGTTAGCCAGGCTGCTCTCAAACTCCTGACCTCAAGTGATCCACCAACCTCTGCCTCCCAAAGTTATGAGATTACAGGCATGAACCACCGCACCCGGTGTAAAATTCCGCTTTATTCAGCTTCATTGTTCATACTCTTAACTGCTGAACCATAATGCCACCATTTGAAAACTTAATGAGACAGCTTTCTAATCTTAACCTCATTTTCCAGATGAAAAAACTAAAGCCAAGAGAGGTTTGCTCTTACCCCAGGTCACATTTCATACTCTGTTCCAACTCTTTTCACAGGTGGGTCTAGAAAAGCTTTAAATGTCAGAGCAGTGTTCTTTGTCACAGATACATACTTAACTCAAATCAATCTTCTGTTTATTATTTCAATGACACTAGATGATGGTATCTTAATTATATGCCATTTTGTGGATCCCATTTGCTAATTGGGGCTTTTTAATGTTACGAGTATTTTAAGTAAATGCAACAATGTAAACAGGTTTAAAAGATATAAAATGAATGTAATTATTCACAAAACTGTGAAGTCCATATGTAGGGCAAGCATTGAGTTTACTTTGATTTCATAGCTGTAGCTTGGCAAATACCCAGTTTCTTTGTCTCTTCAGTTGAAAGGATTTTTCTCTCTCTCTCTCTGTCTGTCTCTCTCTCTCTCTCTCTCTCTCTCTCTCAAGGCTAGATCCTCAAACGTGTTGGGAAAATGTGTTGTAACAGTTCCAAGCTTCTAATTCATGACTTTAGGTAATTCCTTCAAATGATTAAAAAGTGTTATTTCACAAAAGACTCAACAAATTTCAGTTCATGGTTTGGTTTAACTGGATCAGATTCCAATTTCTGATTTAGATTTTTAGTCATAGCAATTCTGTGGGTAGAATGGCTTAGTCCTGATGGATTAGTTCAGATTCTAACTAAGGGCATTTTCTTAATTTGATTTCAGCAATAAGTGCTCAATGATAAAACTAGATCAATGACCCTCCCAAATCCACCCATCAAACATAAAAACAAATAAAAAACAGAGACTGCCACATAACAGGAGAGGAATAGCATGACTGTTATGAGACACATGAATGCCAGCAAACCTAATGGCCTAGAAAATTCACAATGCAAGAGT
Source organism: Colobus angolensis palliatus (assembly GCF_000951035.1). Taxonomy (NCBI): domain Eukaryota; kingdom Metazoa; phylum Chordata; class Mammalia; order Primates; family Cercopithecidae; genus Colobus; species Colobus angolensis. The sequence continues at coordinate 615,887 of NW_012115910.1, forward strand.
AATCCTTTACCTTTGGTGCCCTGTGGAATATTTACGTTTTGTTCTCATATTTTAAACTTTTTAAATTGTGAAATATAACTGGCATACTGAAAAGTCCGTTAAATATAAATGGGTAACATCAGTACTCATTAAGTGGAATATTGGTGTAATCTTTACCTAGGTCAAAATGAAAACACAGCCAACCAGAGAAAGGTCTCAGTATTCCCCTGCATAATTGCAATCCCTTCCAATCTCGCTAAAAATTTACCCTTAGTATAAATATTATGGTAACATTTCCTTGCTTTTAAGTATACTTTTATCATCAAAACATGAATCCATAAGCAATGTATTTCACTTTTTCCCACTTGTGGGACTTTATAGAAATTGAATTGTACAACACAAGTGACTGGCTTCAAAAACCTATGAAGTTTCTTGTTGTCATTGTGTATTTTATTTGCATGCCACTGAATGAAAATATTACATGTTATTTACACATATTACTGTTAATAGACATTTGTGCTGTCAAAAATATTCTTGAATATATTTCTTGGTGCATACTGGCCTTGATTTCTGTTGGATGTATGCCCGTAGATTTGTTGAGTCATGGAAAATGTATCTGTTTAACATATTAGATACTGCCAAATGATTTTATAATATAGTACCAAATTATAGCCTCACTAGCAGGGGGATAGTTTCTCTCCTTCCACATCATTGCAAAACCATTTCCTTATCAATCCTGTCAATGTTGGACCTTCTGGTGGAGTGGATGTCTACCAGTGATACCTCATTGCAGCTTTACTTTGCCCATCACTGGCTAGAAATGAAATTGAGTATCATTTCATGTATTTTATTGGCCTTTATGTATATTCTCTTTTGTGACATGACTGCTGAAGTCTCTCTCTTTTTTTTAAAATTAGGTTGCCTGATTTCTAATTAATTTGTCAGTTTTTATGCCTTCCAGTATGGGCCACTTGACAATTTTTGTTCTGCATTTCAAATATCTTCTTCCACTCTATAAATTCATCTTCACTTTCTGAATTGTGTCCTTTGGCAAAGAGTTTCTTTTCTTAATTAAAAAAAGATAGCTTTTCGGGTAAAAGTAGCTTTTGGTTACATGGATGAATTATATAGTGGTGAATTCTGAGATGCTATTGCATCTGTCACCTGAGTAGTGTACATTGTGCCTAATATGTAGTTTTAATCCCACATCTGTCTCCCATCCTTCCGCTTTTGAGATGCTATATTAGTCCATTCTAAAATGGTATACAGAAATACCTGAGACTGGGTAATTTATAAAGAAAAAAGATTTAATTGGCTTAGAGTTCTGTAGGCTGTACAGGAAGCATGGCAGCATCTGCTTCCAGGGAGGCCTTAGGAAGAATTTACTCATGGCATAAGGCAAAGCAGGAGCAGGAATCTTCACATGGCTGGAACAAAGGGAAAAGAGAGACAGGGGAAGTACTACACCCTTTTGAAACAACCAGATCTTGTGATAACTCATTCACTATCATGAGAACAGCACTGAGGAGATGGTGCTAAACCATTCACGAGAACTCTGCCCCCATGATCCAATCACCTCTCATCAGGCCCCACCTCCAACACTGGGATTACAATTTGAGATTTGGGTGGGGACACAGATCCAAACCGTATCAATCTCCAAAGTCCATTTTATTGTTCTGTATGCCTTTGCATATGCATAGCTTAGCTAGCTCCCACTTATAAGTGAGAACATATTGTACTTCGTTTTCCATTCCCGAGTTACCGCACTTAGAATAATGGCCTCCAGTTCCATCCAAGTTGATGCAAAAGACATTATTTTATTACTTTTTATGGTTGAGTAGTATTCCACAGTATACATGTACTACATTTTCTTTATTCACTTATTGGTCAATGGGCAATTAGGTTCATCACTTATCTTTGCAACTGTGAATTAGGCTGCAATAAACATGCATGTGCAAGTATCTTTTTTGTATAATGACTTCTTTTCCTTTGAATAAACACTCAGTAGTGAGACTGCTGGATTGAATGGTAGATCTACTTTTAGTTCTTTAAGGAATCATCATACTGTTTTCCGTAAAGGTTGTACTAATTTACATTACAAACAGTAGAGTAAAAGCATTCCTTTTTCATGATATCTGTGCCAACATCTATTGTTTTTTGCCTTTTTAATAATGAGCCTTTCTTGCAGGAGTAGGGTGATGTCTCATTGTGGTTTTAATTTGCATTTCCCAAATGATTAGTGATGTTGAGCATTTCTATCATATGTTTGGTGACATTTGTATATCTTCTTTTGAATAATATCTCTTTATGTCATTTGCCCACTTTTTGATGGAATTATTATTTTCTGTATGATTTCTTTGTATTTCTTGTAGATTCTGGATAGTCATCCTTTGTCAGACGCATAATTTGTAAATATTTGCTCCCATTCTGTGGGTTATCTGATTACTCTGATGATTATTTCTTTTGTACTAAAGAAGATTTTTATTTTAATCAGGTTCCATTTACTTACTTTTTGTTTTTGTTGCACTTGCTTTTCGAGTTTTAGTCACAAATTCTTTGCCTAGGCCAGCATCCAGAACAGTTATTTTCAAGGTTATCTTCTAGAATTTTTATGGTTTCAGGTCTTAAACTCTTTCATCCATCTTGAGTTGATTTTTCTATAAGGTGAGAGACAGGGATCTAGTTTCATTCTTCTGCATGTGGCTAGCCAGTTTTTCCAGCACCATTTATTAAATAGAGTGTCCTTTCCCCACTGTATGTTTTTGTATCCTTTGTCAAATATCAGTTAGTTTTACGTATTTAAGTATGTGGTTTTATTTCTGGGTTCTCTATTCTGTTCCATTGCTCTTTGTATCTACTTTTATACCAGTACTATGCTGTTTTGAGAACAATGGCCTTGTAGTATAACTTAAGGTCTTGTAATGTGATGCCTCCAGATTTGTTCATTCTGTTTAGGATTGCTTTGGCTATTCAGACTCTTGTTTGGTTCCATATGAATTTTAGATTTTTTTTTTCTAATTCTGTGAAAAATAATTTTGATATTTTAATGGAAATTGTATTGAATCTATAGATTGCTTTATGCAGTATGATCATTTTTACAATGTTGGTTCCTGCAAGCCATTAGTATGGGATGTTTTTCTGTTTGCTCGTTGTCATCTGTGATTTCTTTCAGCAGTGATTTGTAGTTCTTGTTAAGGACTTCCACCTCCTTGGTTACATATATTGCTGGGTATTTTATTTTATTTTTCGCAGTTGTTGTAAAAGGGATTGAATTCTTGATTTGATTCTCAACTTGTTCATTGGTGTATAGCAATGCTACCGATTTGTGTACATTGAATTTGAAACTTGAGTGTTTACTGAATTATTGATCAAATCTAGGAGTCTTTTGGATGAATCTTTAGAGTTTTCTAGGTATATGATCCTATCATCAACAAACAGTAATAGTTTAACTTCCACTTTTCCAATCTGAATGCCCTTTTTTTTTCTTTCTCTTGCCTGATTGCTTTAGCTAGGACTTCCGGTACTATATTAAACTGAAATGATGAAAATGGGCATCCTTGTCTTGTTCCATTTCTCTGGGGAAATGCTTTCAACTTTTCCCCGTTATGTATGATGTTGGCTGTGGGTTTGTCATATATGGCTTTTATTAATTTGAAGTAAACCCCTTCTATGTCTAGTTTGTTGAGAGTTTTTATCATAAGGAGATGCTGGATATTATCACATGCTTTTTCGCATCCATTGAGATGATCATATGTTTTTTGTTGTTAATTCTGTTTATGTGATGTATCACATTAATTCACTTGCATATGTCAAGCCATTCCTGTACCCCTGGAAAAAAATCCACTTCATCATGATATATTATGTTTCTGATATACTGTTGGATTCAACTAGCTAGTATTTTGCTCAGAATTTTTGCATCTATGTTCATCAGGGATATTGGGCTGTAGTTTTATTTTTATGTTATGTCGTTTCCTGGTTTTGGCATCAAGATGATATTGGCTTCATAGAATGATTTATAGAGTCCCTCTTTCTTAATCTTTTGGAATAATTTCATTAGGATTGACACCAATTCTTATTTGCATGTCTGACAGAGCTCAGCTGTGAACCCATCTGTTCCTGGGATTTTTGTTGTTGTTGTTGACAACTTATTTATTTATTTTTATTAGTGATTCAGTGTTGCTGCTTTTTGTTGGTTGTTCAGGGTTTCTATTTCTTCCTGATCGAATCTAGGAGAGCTGTATGTTTCTAGGAATTTATCTATTTCTTCTAGGTTTTCTGGTTTGTGTTTCAAACTAGTAGTCTCAAATGATCTTTTGTATTTATGTGGTGTTGGTTGTAAAGTCTCTAGTTTCATTTATAATTGAGTTTATTTGTATATTCTCTCTTCTTTCCTTGGTTAATCTGGCTAATGGTTTATCAATCTTTTTTATCTTTTCAAAGAACCAGTTTTTGTTTCATTGATCTTTTGTATTTTTTTTTGTTTCAATTTCATTTAATTCTGCTCTGATATTTCTTATTTCTTTCCTTCTGCTAGATTTGGGTTTAATGTGTTCTTACTTCTCTAGTTCCTTGAAGTTTGGCAATAGGCTGTTAATTTGTGATCTTTCAGACTTTTTGATGTGTGCGCTTAGTTCTATAAAATTTCCTCTTAGCACTGCTTTTGCTGTATCCCAGAGGTTTTGATTACTTGTGTCACTATTATCATTCATTTCAAAGAACTTTTGAATTTTCACCTTGATTTCATTGTGAAACCAAAAATCATCAAGGAGCAGATTGTTTAATTTTTATGTATTTGTATAGTTTTGAGGGTTCCTTTTGGGGTTGATTTCTAGTTTTATTCCACTCTTGTGTGAGAGGACACTGGATATGAGTTTAATTTTGTAAAGTTTATTGAGATTTGTTTTGTGACCTATCATATAGTCTGTCTTGGAGAATGTTCCACGTTCTGATGAGAAGAATGTATATTCTGCAGTTCTTGGGTAGAATGTTCTGTAAATATCTGTTAGGTCCATTTGTTCTGGAATGTAGTTGAAGCCCATTATTTCTTTGCTCACTTTCTGTCTTGATGATCTGTCTAGTGCTGTTGGTGGAGTATTGAAATAGCCCACTATTATTATGATGTTATCTATCTTACTTCTTGATTTAGCAGTAATTGTTCATGAATCTGGGAACTCCAAAGTTAGGTACATACATATTTAGGATTATGATATCTTCTTGTTGGATTTATCCTTTTATCATTATATAACTACCTTCTTTGTCTTTTTTTTACTGTTTTTGCTTTAAAGTTTGTTTTATCTGATATAAGAATAGGTATTCCTGCTCACTTTTGGTTTCCATTTGTATGGATCTTTTTCCAGCCTTTTATCTTGAGTTTATAGGAATACTTACAAGTTAGTTGAGTCTTTTGAAGACAGCAGATATTTGGTTTGTGATTCTTTATCCATTCTGTCAGTCTATACCTTTTAAGTGGAGCATTTAGGTCATTTATATTTAACATTAATATTGACATGTGAGATATTGTTCCATGTATCATGTTAAATGTTACCTAGATACTTTTTTTATTGTGTCATTATTTTATAGGCATTGTGAGTTTTATGCTTTCAAGAGATTCCATTTTTGTGTATATCAAGCTTTGGTTTCAAGATTTAGAACTCCTTTTAGCATTCGTTGTAGGAACGACCTGGTAATAAATTTCCTCAGCATTTTTTCATTTGAAAATGACTTTATATCTCCTTTGTTTATGAAATGTGGTTTTGCTGGCTACAAAATTCCTGGCTGACAGTTATTCTGTCTAAGGAAGGTAACAATAGGACTTATCCCTTCTGGCTTGTAAGGTTTCTGCTGAGAAGTCTGCTGTTAGTCTCTGATATGTTTTACTTTACAGGTTACCTGATGCTTTTGTTTCATGGCTTTTAGATTTATTTCCTTCATGTTGACTTTTGATAGCCTGCTGACTGTATGTCTTGGTGATGATCTTTTTCTAATGAGTCTCACAGGAGTTCTTTGAGTTTCTTATATTTGAATACCTAAATCTCTAGCAAGGTCAGGGAAGTTTTCCTCAATTATTCTCTCAAATAAGTTTTCCAAACTTTTTGCTTTTTCTTCTCCCTCAGTAACACCAATTAATTTTAGGTTTCACCATTTTACATAATCTCACATTTCTTGGAAACTTTGCTCCTTTCTTTTGATTCTTTTTCTTTTAATTTTTGTCTGATTGGGTTAACTCAAAAGCCTTGTCTTCTAGCTCAGAAATTCTTTCTTCCACTTGTTCTTGTTTATTGTTGAAACCTTCCACTGCATTTTGTAATTTCCTATGTCTTTGATTTCTGGAATTTCTGATTGGTTTTGCTTTAAGATATCTATCTCTTTTGCGAATTTTTCATTTATATCTTGAATTTTTAAAAAATTATGTAGGTTTTCACCTTCCTCTGGTATCCCCTTGAGTAGCTTAACAATCAACCTTAAAAATTCTTTATCTGGTATTTCAAATATTTCATTTTGGTTTGTATTTATTGCTGGAGGGCTAGTGTAATCTTTTGGGATTGTTAAAGAACCCTGTCCTGTCATATTACTAAAATTATTTTTTCTGGTTTCTTCTTACTTGTGTAGACTATTTCTTCTAATTAGTCTGAATGTGTTTTTTATTTAATTGTGGGTGTTTAAAATTTTCTTGTTTCCCTCCCTAAGAATGTGACTTTCATATTTATAGTTTATTGTCACCTAATTTGGCTCTTGGTTCCTTCAGGGGTGAAGACTATGAGTTCCTTGGTTATGGAGTTTTTGTATGATGGATAATGGTTGTAGTAACAATGTGCTCAGTGTTTGAACAAGTTCACTGTTTTCTATAGGGTTGCAATGGCAGAAATCTCTTGAAGCATAACTTATTCCCCTATTTTGTGTACTTATTCATTTATTTACTTGTTCCCCAGTATTTTATTTACTGGGTTGAATATTTCAGGCCAACAAGGAGGATGTCCATGAGTAAAAACTGGCTATGGCTAAAGCAGATGGGTAAATGCAATACCCAATGGTGGGCAGAGATCCCAGCCTTGACAGAAGTGGCTGGGGAAGCTCTCAGTAAAATGCACTGAGGTCTTTTCAGAGGGCAGGACTGGATCCACCTCAGCTTCCTTACCAGGGCAGCAGAAAGCTATCCACCACCCAGACACACTCCTCACCCAGTGTTCTTTCTATTCAGATTAGACAGGCACATATTTTTATCTGCAGGAATGTTGATGTTCCGAGTAGAGAAGAATTGTGACTCTACCTCTCATGCAAAGCAACCTGCATTTGGAGGTTTCTCCTTCTGTGGGGATGATGTCACCCTGAAGTGTTCCAGAAAGGCTGTCTCTAAGTGTACCCATGCTGGGCTCTTGGAAAAAGCCACAACTATGTCCACAGGGATGGATAAGGGAGAAAAAAGTTTCCTTCTCCAAGACCCTTCACAAGCACCAGGACTGCCTGAGTGTTGGGGTAGAGCACCTGGGCTGCAGACATTCCCCACTGAGCCTAGTACTCCAACTATGCCTCTCTTGGAAGAAACTTCCCACCAGGAGAAATATTTGGGACTCAAGTCCTGCTGTTTGGATTCTTTTGTCCCAGGGATGTTCTCTTGATGTGGTACCCTCCCCATTCCTCTAGGAGTGGGAATCCCTGAGAGCCCCACTACTGTGAATGACATTGCTTGTCTGAGTCTAGCTACCCAGTGAAGTTGCCACACTCCAGGCTGGTCCTGGGGAATGTCTACGAGGGATCTGGTGATGTACCTGTCCTTAATCTCCCCCAGCAAGTGGTACCAGCACCAGCCCTAATGGTGGTGGCTGGGGAGTGGCAGAGACTTTGAGACTCCTTTGTTATAGGTAGCCTTAGTATGCTGGCTTTCTCAATTGTGGGTTGTAGTGGTGATGAACTGGTCATGTGGACAGACTCAGGGTCTCCTGGTTAGCCAGCGTGATGCAGGCAATGGTGATAGTGGAAGTTGCATATGAGTTTTCTTCTTTCTGGGCACAGTGTTATTCTACTTGAAGATGCTATAATGGAGTACGCAGTCCATTTGGTTGGCTGGTTGGCCTCCAGCTAGAAGGTGGCACTTACAAAAGAACATAAGCTACAATAGTAGTTATGGGATTTCTGCTTGCCTTATGTTACCCTGGGGAGGCACTCAGGTTTCTCAGGTGATGAGCAGGGCTATAAAGCTCCCAAAAGATTCTATCCTTTGTGTTAAGCTACCATGGTGGTTAGAGGGGCAAAGCCAGATGGGGGCTGGGTCAGGCGGGTTTGTGTCCTGGCTCTCTGCCTGTGGGGCAATCAGCAACTCCTATGTGAGTCACAAGGCAGTTATATGATCACTGTCATAATGTTTTATAGAGGAACATAGCTGCTTCTGCTGAACAGAAGAGTTCATGCAGGCAGTTTGTAGTAGCAGGTGGCAGTAAGCCTCACCCAGCTCCCAGATACTTGTCAAGGCAGGTCTGACATCAGTAGTTTTCCACCTGCAGCAGATAGCTAAGTTGCTGGCTGTCTACACTCATAACTCACAACTGCCCAGGCCATAAACTTTCCTCACAGAGATAGCAACCACAGGTTTCAGGCCATGCCCCTCCCAATCCACCTACACAGCTAGGGCACCCAGCTCCTGACTGCAGCGTACTTCCCACTCATTCCTTGGTTCTGGCCAAGGGAGTTCTTCTCCATTCAAGGCTATATTGTGGAATTCAGTTGGAGACTTTTTTCAACCTGTGATTGCTGCCTGAGTTAGTTGGGAGACATTTGTGTGGTTCCTGTGAGGCATAATAAGGAATGGCTTCTCTTGGTCTGTGTTGGACACTGGAAATGCATGCAAAGCTCTTCCTGCTGCCACTTCCACTTTTAGATTCCTCACCACTATAAATTGGTTCTAGTGCTGGGTAGGGCTTTCCCCCATGCCCTGTTTCCAGGTTCTCCTTTGAGGGTTTATATCCTGGAGGCAGCCTCTCCCTCTGTCAAACTCTGGGGACTTATAGTTTTTCTCCTGGCTCAAGGTATAGACCAAGCCTGCAACTTCTTTCAAAGTGTCTGTGGATTTCAGTTTTCCTGTTATGTTCCTGCATTGCTTCTTGGAACAAAAGTTCACAGTTAAACATCTAAACCCTACTTTTTCTTCGCAAGTAGGAGAGGCCTGCTAACGCTCCCTCTAATCCAATGTCTTGGACTGGCAATGAGTTTCTTAATGATGTAGCTAAATGTAGCAGTCTTTTAAATTGTGTTTATTTCTTTTTAAGTTCTTTCGAAATATTTAACTACTGATTGATCAAAAACTATTCTATATTACTTGTTAAGCTTTATTATTTTTTCTTTACTATATTGCTCTAACCAATGTGGAATTGCTATTTGTGTATGGTGTGTGATAAAGAGCATTTTATAAACATCTATATATGTAGATATCCAACATGACAGCATTATTTAATAAAAAATGCCCTTTTTTTACTGCTCTGCAGTGAGTTTCTTTACACAAATCTGTATTTATATATAAATGTAAATTTTCTTTACATCCTTGCCAGCATTTGTTCTTGCCTGTCTTTTGAATATAAGCCATTTTAACTAGCGGGAGATGATATATCATTGTCCTTTTAATTTGCATTTCTCTGATTATTAATGATATGGAACACCTTTTCATATACCTGTTTACTATTTGTATGTCATTTTTTGAGAAATGTTTATTTGAATATTTTGCCTATTTTTTTTGTTAGATTATTAGATTTCTTCCTGTAGGGTTGTTTGGACTCCTTATATATTCTGATTATGAATCTCATCTGATAGACAGTTTTCAAATATTTTCTCCCATTCTGTGGGTTGCCTTTTCACTTTGATGTTTGTATCCTTTGCTCTGCACAAGCTTTTTAACTTGATATGGTCCTATTTGTCCATTTTTGCTTAGGCTGCCTGTGCTTGTGGGCTAGTGCTCGAGAAATTTTTGCCCAGACAAATATCCTAGAGATTTTCCCTAGTGTCACAGTTTGAGATGTTAGATTTAAGTCTTTAATCTATTTGAATTTGATTTTTGTACACAGTGAGAGATAGGGGTCTAGTCTTACTCTGCAAATGGATATCTGCTTTTCCTATCATCATTTACTGAAGAGACTGTCTTTCACCGAGTGTATGTTCTTGGCAACTTTGTCAAAAATGAGTTCTCTGTAGGTATGTGGCTTTGATTCTAGGTTCTCTTTTCTGTTCCGTTGGTCTATGTGTCTCTTTTTATGCCAGAACTGTGCTGTTTTGGTTAGTATCACTCTGTAGTAGAATTTGAAGACAGGTAATGTAATTCCTCAAGAGTTTCTTAAAAAATTTTATTTGCTTCAGGTAGATTTGTCTATTCTGGGTGTTTTTTGGTTCCATATAGATTTTAGGATCAAATTTTTCTATTTCTGTGAAAAATGTAATTGAATCTGTAGATTGCTTTGAGTAGTATGAACATTTTAACAATATTGATTCTTCCAGTTCATGGACATGAAGTGTTTTTTCCTTATGTTGTGTCCTCTTCAATTTCTTTTATCAGTATTTTATAGTTTTCGTAGTGGAGATCTTTCACTTCTTAGGTGAAGTTAATTCCTAGGTATTTAATTTTATGTGTGGCTATAGTAAATGGAATTACTTTTAAAATTTCATTTTCACATTGTTCACTGTTGGCATTTAGAACCACTACTGATTTTTGTTTGTTGATTTTGTATCCTGCAACTTTACTGAATTTATCAGTTCTAATAGTTTTTTGGTGGCATCTTTAAGTTTTTACAAATATATAATATTATCTACAAACAAAGATACTTTGACTTCTTTCTTTCCAATTTGGATGCCCTTTATTTCTTTTCTTTTTGTTTTTGAGATGGAGTCTTGTTTCATCCCCAGGCTGGAGTGCAGTGGCGTGATCTTGGCTCACTGCAACCTCTGCCTCCCAGGTTCAAGCAATCCTTCTGCCTCAACCTCCTGAGTAGCTGGGACTACAGGCACGTGCCACCACACCCAGCTATTTTGTATTTTTAGTAGAGACGGAGTTTCACCATGTTGGCCAGGATGGTCTTGATCTCTTGACCTTGTGATCTGCCGACCTTGGCCTCCCAAAGTGCTGGGATTACAGAACTGAAACACCATGCCCTGCCTTGGATACCCTTTATTACTTTATGTTGTCTGACTGCTCCCGCTAAGACTTCCAGTACTAGGTTGAGTAACTTATGACAGAGGGCATCCTTGTGGTGTCCCAGAAGGAAAGGCTTTTCATTTTTTCCCCCATATTCAGTATGATACTAGCTATGGGTCTATCACATATGGCTTTAATTACATTGAGCTATGTTCCATTTATATTCAATTTTTCAGTGTTTTACCATAAAGAGATGTTGAGCTTTATCAAATGCTTTTCCAGCATTAATTGAAATGATCATATGGTTTTTGTCCTTCATTCTGTTGATTCACTGTATCACATTGATTGATTTGTGTATGTTAAACCATCCTTGCATTCCAGGGGTAAATCTCACTCTGTCATGATGAATGATCTTTTTAATGTATTGTTGAATTTGGTTTGATAGTATTTTGTTGAAGATTTTTGCATCAATATTTATCAGAGATATTTGCTTGTGGTTTACTTTTTTTCAGTGTCTTTGGTATCAGAGTAATGCTGACTTCATATAATTAGTTTGAAAGTATTCCATCCTCCTCTTTTTTTAAAAATAGTTTAATTCGGATTTGTATTAGTTCTTCTTAAAATGTTTGGTAGAATTCAATAGTGAAGGCATCAGGTCTTGGGTTTTTTTATTTTTATTTTTATTTTTTTACTGAAATACTTTTTATTATTTATTATAGCTTCCATCTTCTTACTTATATTTGGTCTGTTCAGGTTTTACATTTCTTCCTATTTCAACCTTGGTAGGTTGTATATATCTACGAATTTGTTCATTTCTTCTAGATTTTCCAATTAATTGGCATGTAGTTGCTTATAGTAGCCACTAATGATCCTTTGAATTTCTGCAGTATCAGTTGTAGCATCTCCTTTTTCATTTCCAATTTTATTTATTTGAATCGTCTCTCTCTATCTCTGTTTTGTTGTTGTTGTTGTTGTTTGTTTTGTAGTTAGCCTGGTTAAAGGTTTGAAAATTTTGCTTAACTTTTCAAAAACCCATCTTTTTGTTTTATTCTTCTTTTGTAATTTTTTTTCAGTTTCAGTTTTATTTGTTTCTCCTTTGATCTTTATTATTTCTTTTTTTCTACTAATTTTGGATTTTGTTTGCTCTTGCTTTTCTCATTCTTTAAGATGCATTATTAGATTGTTCATTTTAAGTTTTTCCTCTTTTTTCATGCAGACACTTTTAGTTATAAACTTTCCGATTAGTACTGCTTTTTCTGTATCCCATAGGTTTTGGTATGTTGTGTTTCCATTTTCATTTGTTTTAAGAAAGTTTTTGATTTTCTTTTTAATTTCTTCATTGACTCACTGGTTATTTAGGAGTATATAGTTTAATTTTAATGTACTTGTATAGTTTCCAAAATTCCTCTGTTATTAATTTCTAGTTTTATTCCATTATAATCAGAGAAGGTGTTTTATATTATTTCAATGTTTTGAGTGTTTTAAGACATTTTGTTACCTAACACATGGTCTGTCCCTGAAAATAATCCATATGCTGAGGAAAAGAATGCATATTCTATAGCTTTTGGATAAAATCTTCTGTAAATATCTATTAGATCCATTTAATCTACAGTGCAGATTAAGTCTGATGTTTCTTTGTTGATTTTTCTCTCTGGAAGATCGGTTCAATGCTGAAAGTGAGATGTTGAAGTTGTCAGTCACCATTGTATTGAGGAATATATCTCTTTTTAGCTCTAATAACTTCTGTAATTTTGGCTTTACATATCTGGGTGGTTCAGTGTTGAGTGCATATGTATTTTAAATTGTTATATTCTGTTAATGAATTGACTCCTTTATCATTATATAGTAACCTTCTTTGTCTCTTCTTATAGTTTTGGTGTTGAAATCTGTTTGCCCGATAGAAATATAGTGACTCCTGCTCTTTTTGATTTCCATTGGCATGAAATATTTTTCTATTTATATATTTTCAGTCTATGTGTATCTTTATAGGTGAAGTATGTTTCTTCTAGGCCACAGATCAATAGGTCTTATTTTTTCATCCATTCAGCTAGTCTATGTCTTTTCATTTAAGAATTTAGATTATTTACATTCAATGTTGTTATTGATAAGAAAGGACTTACTTCTTCCAAATATTTGTTGTTTGTTTTCTGGTCTTCTCTTCTTTCTTTCTTTCCTTCCTGTCTTCCTCTAGTAAATAGGATTTTGTCTGGTGATATGGTTTAGTTTCTTGCTTTTATTTTTTGTGAATTTATTGTATATTTTTGAGTTTGAGGTTACCATGAGGCTTGTAAATACTATCTTATAACCCATTATTTTAGCCTGATAACAACTTAAAATTGTTTGCATAAACAAACAAGCAAAAAGAACGTTAATAAAAACTCTAGGCCTTAACTTTATCCCCCGACTTTTAAACTTTTTGTTTCTATTTATATTTTGTTGTACTAAGTCTTAAAAAGTTTTTGTAATGATTATTTTTGATTGATTCATCATTTAGTCTTCCTACTTAGGATAAGAGTAGTTTACACACTACAGTTACAGTGTTATTATATTCTCTGTTTCTGTCTACTTATTACTACCTGTGAATTTTGTACCTTCAGGTACATGTTGCTCCTTAGCACCCTTTTCATTCTGATTGAGGGATTATCTTCAGCATTTCTTGTAGGACAGGTCTGGAATTGATGAAGTCCCTAGCTTTTGTTTGTCTGGGAAAGTCTCTATTTCTTCTTCATGTTTGAAGGGTATGTATTTTTACTGGACATACTATCTAGGGTAAGAGGTTTTTTTTTTTTTTTTTTCCTTCAATACATTAAATATGTTATGCCACTTTCTCCTAGCCTGTAAGGTTACCACTGAGAAGTCTGCTGCCAGATGTATTGAAGTTCCATTTTATGTTACTTACTTTTTTATTCTCTTGCTGCTTTTAGGATACTTTCTTAATTCTTGACTTTTGGGAGTTGGCTTATTGAATGCCTTGAGGTAGTCTTCTTTGCGTTAAATCTGCTTGGTGTTCTGGAACCCTCTTGAGCTTGGCTATTGATACCTTTCTTTAGGTTTGGAACATTCTTTGTTATTATTCCTTTGCATAAACTTCTTATCCCTATCTCTTTCTCTACCTCCCCATTAAGGGCAATAACTTTCAGATTTGCCCTTTTGAGGCTGTTTTCTAGATCCTGTAGGCATGCTTCATTGTTTTTTCTTCTTTTTCTTTTTCTCCTCTTACTATGTATTTCCAAATAGCCTGTCTTCAAGCTCACTAGTTCCAGAATGTCTGCTTAATTCTTTTTAATTATTTTAATCTCTTTGTTAGATTTATCTGATAGGCTTCTGAATTCCTTCTCTGTGTTGTTTTGAATTTCCTTGAGTTTACTCACCACAGATGTTTTGAATTCTCTGTATGAAAGGCCACATGTCTTTGTTTACCTAGGATTGGTCCCTGGCGCCTTATTTAGTTCATTTGTTGAGGCCATATTTTCCTGGAAGGTATTGATGCTAGTAAATGTTCTTTGGTGTCTGGGCATTGAAGAGTTAGGTATTTATTGTAGTCTTTACTGTCTGGGCTTATTTGTAGCTGCCCTTCTTGGGAAGGTTTTCCAGATATTTGAAAGGACTTGAGTGTTGTGATCTAAGCTGCATCTGGTTTAGGGAGCACCCTAAGCCCAGTAATGCTGTGGTTCTTGCAGACTTGTAGAAATACTGCCTTGATGTTCTTGAACAAGATCCAGGAGAATTCTCTGGATTACCAGGCAGAGACTCTTGTTCTATTCCCTTACATTCTCTCACACATACACAGTCTCTCTCTGTGTTCTGAACCATCTGAAGTGGGGTGTGGAGTGACACAAGCACTCTTGTGGCCACCACCACTGTGACTACACTGGGTCAGACGTAAAGCTAGCACAGCACTGGGTCTATCCAAGGCCTGATGTAACTACTCCCTGGCTACTACCTATGTTCACTGAATGCCCTGGGGCTCTGCAGTCAGATGGTGTCAAAGCCAGAGAGGGCTGTTCTCTTCCGTTCATTGCAGCAAGGTCCCCCAGGCCCTGGATCAGTCTAGAAGTTCCATCCAAGTGTCAGGGACTGGAGTCAAAAACCTTAGAAGTCTACCTGGTGTTCTATTGTATTCTGGCTGAGCCAGCACTCAAACCACAAGATGCAGTCCTTCCCATTCTTCCCTCCCCTTTCCAAATGCAGAGGATCCTCACTCTTAGGCCCCGAGGAGCACTGCCAGACTATTGCTGATGTTCAGTCAGCCTGTGGTGAATGCTGCCTCACCTGGGACTCCTGGGACTCCTGCTTCAGGGCAGTGGGCTCCCCTCTGGCTCAGGAAAGTCCAGAAATGTCTTCCAAGAGTCAAGTCTTGGAAATGGGGACTCCAACAACCCACTTGGTACTCTACGTCTCGGTGGCCATGCTGGTATTAAAGATGTAATAAAAAGTCCCCTTTACTTTTTCCTCTGCTTTTCTCAAGCAGGAGTTTTGTCCCACAACCACCGCAGCTGGTAAAGTGCTGAGTCTCACCTGAAGCCAGCAAGTCTCAGAGGCTCACCCGAGGCCCTTAACATACTACCTGGGTATCACTGTTGGCTATTTAGGACCCAAGGGTTCTTCAGTTAGCAGGTGATAAATCTTGCCAAGACTGGACTCTTTTCTTCAAGGCAATGGGTTCCCTTTTGCCCCAGGTTGTGTCTAAAAATGTCATCTGGGAACTAGGACCTGGAATGGGGGCCTCATTAGCCCTATTCTGCTGTGACTGAGCTGGTATCCTCCATGCAAGATAAAGTCCTCTCCACTTTTCCCTCTTCTCTCTTCAAGCAGAGGGCAGGGATCTCTTTTGGAGCCATGAGCTGTGCAGCCAGGGGCTAGGGAAGGGGCAATGCCAGCACCCCTTGGCTGCCCTGGCTGGTGTTTCAATATGTCACTTGTCTCCCCAGTCCACTGTCTCTGGGCCTATTTTGGCACTAGGACTCATCTAAGAGTTGCAGTCCTTATGGACTACGGTGCCTTTCATGTTTATTTGGGAAGACACAGAGTTCTGTACTCTTGGTAGTGAGTTTTGTGGGCACTCAAGTTTGTACCACTGGCATCAGTGATTCCCTTCTGGTTAGGGCTGGTTTAAATGCTCCCTCCATAGGTGGGCATCAGCTGACTTTAGTCTGATTTTCCTTTCTGCTCTAGCAGGACAGCACTGAGTTCAAGGCCTCACAACTGCTGTGTTCTTTATCCCCCAGATCCCAGACTCACTGTCTGTACCCCACTGTGGCTGGGAGGTGGGTGAGGGGTGGCAATGTGATTCAGGACTGTTTTTTCTATTTATCCAGTGCCTCTTTCAGTGATCTGAAGTTAAGGCCAGGTACTATGAGTGCTCACCTGAGTTTTAGTTCTGATGAAGGTGTTTCTTCTGCATAAATAGTTGTTAACTTGGTGCCCCCACAGTGGGAACCATCCATGAGGTTGTCTATTCTGCCATCTTGGTCTGCCTCCCCTCTGCTCATATTTTCATTAGAATATTTGCGTTTATGTTTATCAGAAAGAATGAACTTCCACTTTTATTTTAATGTACTGTTAAAATGTTTGTATCAAGATTGTGAAGTATAATGAACATAATACATATTGGGCAGTTTCCATTTAACCCACTATTGTTAGAGGTGGACATATTTTGTCCTTGAATGTTTGGTATAATTTCTTAAAGAAGCCAGTGGAAACTAGAGAGCATGAGAGAGCATGCGTATGCATGCATGTGTATGTGTGCTCATCTCCAAAGGTGTTTGGTTGCTAATTCAAATAAATAAATATAAGCAAATTAATTTGCTAACTTATCACATGACTTGATAAGTTACATTTTTGAAAATATTTTCATATTTCATACATATTTCAATTCATTGAGGTAAAGGCATAAATGTGTCCATATTATTATCTTATATTATCATTTTTTACTTTATAATGGTTGAAGGGTTGGAAGCGATATACCCTTACTCATTTCAGCTATTGGCTATTTATACCTCATTCAATGTTCTTTGGATTTAATTTGTTATTGCCACCTGCCCCTGCCCCCTGCCACAATCTCTTGAGATTTCGCAGCCTCTGTTCTTTCCTAATATATACATCCAAGATTATAAATTTCCCTCTAAACAATGTTTGTCCACATACCACACTGATGTGTTACCCTTTTCTTATTCCTTTCAGTTTTCTTTGACCTAAGGCTTATTTGGAGGTATACATTTTAATTTTGAAACACCTGTATTTCTTTTATTTATAATGTAATTAAATTGTGGCCAAAGAAAGTCCTGTTTATAGTGTCAATCTTTTCAATATTTTAAGACTTGTTTATGAACTAAATATATTTCAAAAATTTCACGATTGAACAGAAAGTGTATTTCACATTTGTAAGCTCAGCACTTTATATATGTTAATTAGATTGAATTTGGCTATATTGCTTAAAAATTACATATTTCAGCAATATTTCTGATTACTTTTTAAATGAGTTACTTGGGCTGGGCGTGGTGGCTTAACACCTGTAATCCCAGCACTTCGGGAAGCCGAGGCGGGTGGATCACGAGGTCAGGAGATCAAAGACCACCCTGGCTAACATGGTGAAACACCGTTTCTACTAAAAATACAAGAATTAACCAGGCATGGTGGTGCACGCCTGTAGTCCCAGCTACTCGGGAGGCTGAGGCAGAAGAATTGCTTGAACCCAGGAGGTGGAGGTTGCTGTGAGCCAAGATCGTGTGACTGCACTCCAACCTGGGCAACAGAGTAAGACTGTGCCTCAGAAAAAAAAAAAAAAAAAAATCTCTTAGTTTGATTTGTGGATTTGTCTTTATCTGCTGATATATGGTCAATTCTGAGCTTTCTATATTTTGATGTCATTTGTTTGGGCACATACTTATTTAGAATTGCAAAATGTTTCTGGTGAATCCATTCTGATGAATATATTTTTTGCACTTTTAATCTCTGTTATATCTTCTGTTAAATATGTCTTTTTTTCTCAAATGATTAGAGGTACTTGTGGTTGAAGCTGAAATGATATATACCTCTTATCATCCACTTTTAAGCTTCCTTCTTCCTGATGATTTAGACCTGTTTTACCACAATACAGTACTTTGTTTTGTTTTGCTTTATAATTCAGTCTGACAATATTGTCTTTTCATTAGAATTTTGAGTTCACATTTTGATGTTTTGTTTTAAATCTATTATCTTAATCTATGATTTCTCTCTCTTTTTCTCTCGAATGACTTTAAACTGAGATATAGTACAGGTGAGTGGTGGTTTTATTTTCAGTTCTTCTGGATCATACTGCTTAAACTTGTGGCATTTTCCTTCAAAACATACAAACCCATCTCCTCCCGCTGGCGGCCCCTGGAATTCAACCTGTAGGTCTCTAGCAAGTTATGCTGACAGAGACACTACACAACCTCTGCGGTGTCCCCGTGGAGACACAGTGTTTTCAGTTGCTGGGTTTATTAATCTGAGTTTTTGCTTGCTATTGCATCTGGATTAAATAATTGCTCACTAATTAATGAGCTGCCTGATGCCTTTGATGCTTCTGCAAACATTTCATTTTTATTTTCTCAAGTTTACTATTTATCCTCAGGGGAGGGGTTTGTCTGATTTACCCAGTATAACATTACTGGATGTACAAGTGTTCACAGAATCTTTAAAATATATAAATATGCTCCATTTGAATAATTTATCTTCTGATAAACTGAAGGAAACTGATATAGCCAAGGTAATCTTTAAATATGCAGTAGGAATTAAATAAATATGTCATTGAAATTTATCCTTAAAACATTCTATACAGTAAATATTTTTTCTCTTGCAATGTTCTGTTGAAGGGAAGAATTTCTCAGATTTGAGCTATAATTATTGTTTGTAACATTTCTGATTAAAATAGATCAACATAATCTTTCAATTTTTGAAGACTGACTGACAGAGCTCCCTGTAAAAAAAGGAGTATTTTTTTTAGTACATATTTTTCCTCAAACGATGATACCATCCTCTGAAGTTTCAATTATCTCATAATGTCTCTAATGAAACTATGTCATTTTGGTGTACTTTAAACATAGATAACATTATTCTTTAACAACCTACCTTAAAAACTAATTTGCTCCTTGATCTCAGATACATTCATTGGTCCTTAATGTCATTCCATCAATTATTTTGAATAGCTACTGGGTTATCATTACTCACCACCTGAATGCTTCCTATCAACTTTGCTGTACTTATGCACATAGGAGTTTTGCAAGGTAAGTCAAATTTAGAGTCATGAAATTGTAATTAAACTATATCAGTATAGCATGGGCCCAGTGGCTCCTGCCTGTAATCCCAGCACTTTGGGAGGCTGAGGGGGGTGGATCACGAGATCAGGAGTTCAAGAACAGCCTGGCCAAGATGGTAAAATCCCATCTCTACTAAAAATACAAAAATTAGCTGGGTATGGTGGCACATACCTGTAAACCCAGCTACTCAGGAGGCTAAGACAGGAGAATCACTTGAACCTGGAAGGCGGAGGTAGCAGTGAGCCAAGATTGCACCACTGCACTCCAGCCTGGGCAACAGAGCAAGACTCTGTCTCAAAAAAAAAAAAAAAATTATATTGGTACAGACGAAAAAGTAAATAAATGTCTAAATTACATGTCTTAAATATTAATGGAGATGTGCTGTGGAACCAAGTTCTATAGCTTCAAAACTAATCCTAAGCAGGCTTCTTTTAAATCTTTTAGGCTACCTTTGTAAAGTGACTCATCATGTAATTATAAAAATTTAGTTCTGTGAATACATCATAATTCACCATGGGAATACCTCTCCATTGATTGTCATTTTAAGTACTTAAAAATGCTGGACTGTGTATAAATATATCAATTCACATATTTGGAATGGGTAAGAAAACATTTAAAGTGTATACATTTAATGTATTTTCAGAAACACATGCATTTCCATATAAAATATGTAATGTTTTTAATAATATTCTGTGGACCATTTTCCTTTCAGTATGTTGTGTATCAGTAATTCATAATGGGAGAAAAAAAGTATCCATCTTTGTGAATCATTGCTACCTTGCGCCACTTTATACTGATATATGTGGCTCCTAGCCACCAAATTTGTTAGTGCTGGTAAAGAAAAAGTAAAGACTTAGGACCGCTGGTAACAATTGCACTGTTAAATTTTGGGGGAGAGGATTTAAGATGAAAAATTTAAATTGACCAAGAGGGATGTCTCTTTAGAGTCATTTACTACAACCTGACTTGAACATAGACAATCACAATTACAGATGGGTAAATATTTTCTTGGATCATTTAAACAATACATGAAAAACTAGATAATGTTGCTCAGTGGCTGAACCGGCTGCATAGCAGTAACTTAAGGATCCTCAGTGCAGAAGTGTGAGTGCTTGGGCTGAAGAGCTTGTGTGATGTGGCCCCTCACCTACTGACCAGAAGAGCCTCTTGGTAATTGCTACCGTGGCTCAGTGACACTCTGTTAAGTTTACCTCAATAGAAATCTTTTTCAGAAGTCTTGGTTCACCCTTATATTTCATCACAGAATACAAACTGACCTAAGTTTTACCAGGTGAAACAGGCCACCTTGCTTTGGGCAACTCCATTCTAATTAAATTGCTTTTAATATATAAAGCCATGAAGGACTTGAGATTTTTTTGGTGTAGTAAATACTACTTTTGTTCAATGGGAAAATACCTATTTACTTCTTTGATTAAAAGGAAAAGACCTTTGAATTGTCCCTTGAGGCAAAGCATTTCACCCAGGTACTGCTCATAGATTTTTGCCTGAGAAGTTTGTATCTGGATATTAGGTGTCCATTTGTACTTGGGAAGCTTTG
Source organism: Colobus angolensis palliatus (assembly GCF_000951035.1). Lineage (NCBI taxonomy): Eukaryota > Metazoa > Chordata > Mammalia > Primates > Cercopithecidae > Colobus > Colobus angolensis. Next base: position 636,813 of record NW_012115910.1, read on the forward strand.
GTGTATGTGTGTGTGTGTGTGTGTGTGTGTGTGTGTGTATCATATACATGTGTATATATCCATGATATAGACATATACATATATACATACATCATGTATATACATGATATATATTATATATGATACACATATATAAGATATATCATATATATAACATAATATGTTATATCTATGTATATACATGATATGTCTTACGTGTGTGTATATATATATATATCATTTTTTGAGACAGAGTCTCACTCTGTCACCCAGGTTGGAGTGCAGTGGTGTGATCTCATCTCACTGTAACTAACCTCCACCTCCCCCATTCAAGCAATTCTCCTTTCTCAGCCTCCTGAGTAGCTGGGATTACAGGTGCCCATCACCACACCCAGCTAATTTTTTGTATTTTTAGTAGAGAACGGGGTTTCACCAGAACTCCTGACCTCGTGATCCGCCCGTCTAAGCCTCCCAAAGTGCTGGGATTAGAGGCCTGAGCCACCATGCCTGGTTTAGCTTTGGTATATTTTTAAGATATTTATGAATAGCTCTACTCTGCATATTGAGATTTTTCTTCATTCCTAAGAAGTCTAAGAAAAAAAAAAGATTTTTGTTCTTTGATGCCACCTATGGTGCCACATAATATTATTTATTGTTCCGTTTCATCTTAGGGTATCCTGTGAATGATTGCTAAATAGTATAATAAAATAAATTTAGTTTTAACTAAAATGATTTAACAAAATTATAAAAAGCACCAAGTATTTTTCCTTACAAAAATGGCTGAGTGATTTCATTCAGAAAGAATGCCCCTGGACCATTCCTGTCATTCACCCTCACTTCTTAATAAGCAATAAATTATCTATGAAATATAGCTGCGCTCAAAAACTTGATGTACCTTGTGAAGAAAAAAAAATGACCAGATGTTCCTAGCCGAAGGCTGGGGCTGTAACAATAGGCCTCTGGGAGAGTGGGACCAACCCAAGAATTAAATAAAAGCTCAGCTCTTGGGAGAGAATAATTTCCAAAAGCAAGGAGGAGTGCCAGACCTGGATGCTGAGTACAAGAGGAGGCTGGAGGAGATCCCTTTGCCTTTGAATGAGGGCTGGACATGACCATGGCCACAGTTCGGCACCACCTGTCATGAGCAGTGGCTACCCTGCAAGGCAGTAATAAGATAGACAGCCCCAAATTGGAAACCAGGCCAATCCAGGCTGATGAGAGCTCTCTGATGCCACCACAACATCTGGAGCCTCATCCAGGATCTTGAGAATTTGAGTAGAGGTAACAGCAAAACCTGCAGAAATGAAGGGATGAACAAAAGAAAAAAATGAAACTCACATTTCAAACTAAATTTTTTAAACAAAATTTTATATATGTAAAAATCATACATGCGTTATATATACATGTTAAAATTTTATCTATCATTGTATATATGTACATATATTTATATTTATATACAAAACCCAAACCAGGAGAAATCACAACAGAAATAATGACACAAAACACCAAAAGGTACCCTAAACGAATGAGTTTATAATCCTTAAGGAAATAAAGGCAAGGAAAACATCCGTAAAAAATTAGTGAAAAATGAATAGGCAAGGTGATGGACAAGGCAGCAGCAGCAACAGCGTAGTTTTGAAATTCTTCCTGATCCGCACCCTGCCCCCACGTACACACATTATATTAGGCAAACCATCTTCACTATCTATAGGACATCAGAGCCAACGGCCTATAGACCATATCTACAATAATATGTGGTGACCAGGTAGCCTTATGTTTCTCAAAACACGCAAGGGTTGACACAAACCTCAGACCACACCAGAATCATTTCAACAACTGTGAATAAAGATGGGGAGGGAAAATAAAGCAATTTCGAATGTCCTTGTAAACCAGAGATCATAACATTCATCAACACACAAATTTCTATTAATGAAAGAGAGGGATAGCAGAGGACCACAGAACTGGCCATGAATGGTCCAGGCTGCATTTGCAGGTGTGTGAAGGATGCTGTAGAAACAATCAGTGCTGGGGCAGTCTGAGTCCCAGGACCTCTCTAAATTCATCAGCCAAAGAGCCCTCCAAGGAAAAGCCCCACATAGAGGGGAAGTTTCTGTGAGTAGAATCCATGGTAAGAAGGACAGGAACACTGAAAAGCAAAAGAGAGAAAGGATTCAGACAAAGGGTGGAGAGGGAGCTGAGTTTGAATATGTTAGAGTCTGATGCCATATTTTTGAAAACAAGTATAACAATAGGTGAGAGTTCCAGAACTTGAGAGTTCTGGAGTGATGAATCTAGAAGATTATCAAGTTCCAGTCACCTCCTAAGAACAGAGAAAAACCAATGTCACTGAAACATGGGCAGTAGAAAATATTACAGTCAGATTCCATACAGGTTTTGTAAAATCATTGTGAAGAGTAAACAGAGTAACAACAGTCTTACAAAATGATACCACACTGGAAAGACATGGCCTCAAAGGAGATATAATCTGTAACCTAATAGTTCAAAATGAGGTAAAATAAATTAAGAAAAAAATGAATTTTATGAAAGCAAAACATTTTCTGAAAGCAGCAATGGAATCACAAATACAAATAAGGGGAATACAGAAAGGGGGAATTTGAAAAAAAGAGCTGACAGAACTAAGGACATGTTGCTGATGAAATAAATAAACAAAAATTGTTTAAAGAATAAACTAGAAGGAACACAAGAGTGAGTTAACACTAGGGATAGTGCCAAAAGAGAAATAAAATACGGATAAAAACACAAGTGATCAAGATTTGATAGAAAGTGGTGTCTGTACAAGACACCTCTGCTGACCTAACACACATGTGGAAGGACACACTGAAGAAATGGAGCAAAAGGCAAAAACTACAACTGAAGAAAACTACCCTGAAATGAATCAGACTTAAAAGTTCATATTTGAAGAACTCATTGTATACTTGGGAAAATCAGCTCTGTGTGACTAATAAGAAGGATTTTAGTAACACTTTCAACTCTTAAAAAAAAAAGAATCAAAATCTTTTAGCAACTCCTGATCTTGTCCTTAAATCTAAAACCATTCTCTTGCTTTCTTTGCTCCTTGCATCTTATTTCTTCCCAATTTGAAGATATCCATTTCAAATTTCTTGAATAATATTTGTATTTATGATTTTTCCAAATCAATGATCTGTGTAAAGTAAATTCAGTCTCTCTCTAAAGTACCTTTATTTCACCTTTTGTCATGAATCTGGTTCATATGGATATCGAATTTTAGTTTTATCATTATTCTCCTCCACCAATTTCAACATATAAAAAACACTGTCTACCTAGCATCTCTCATTACTAACGAGAGTCTGATGTAATATATTATCTTATGATTTTGGCAATATTTATTTTCTCTCTGATGGTCTTGAAAATACTGTGGCATTTGATGCTAAGAAAATTCACTACACTGTGTCTAGGTGTTAATAAGCTTGTTTCTGATTCTACTCAAGATTTTGTATGATAAAATTGTCTTCAATTTTGGGCATCTATTTTCCCATTATAAATTATCAATTTAAATATACTACCTACTTCTCCATCCATCTTCTTTTCTAATAAATACCCATTGTCCCCCTTTCCACCCATAACAACAACTGTGTGTGTGCCCAAGCATTCTCGTGTGTATGCATGTTTGCTACTATATATGTGTCTGTGTGTGCCTGTCTGTGCCTGTTTGTACCTGTGTGTATGTGTGTCTGCCTGTGTGAGTGTGTGTCTGTGTGTATGCTTGTGTGTGTGTCTGTGTGTATGCCTGTATGTGCCTGTGTATGCCTGTGTGTCTGTGTATGCCTGTGTGTGCCTGTGTGTGTGTCAGTGTGTGTGCCTGTGTATGCTGGTGCGTCTGTGTGTGTGTGTGTATGCCTTTGTGTGTCTGTGTGTGTGCCTATGTATCTGTGTGTATGCCTGTGTGTCGGTGTGTGTTTGTGTGTACGTCTGTGTGTGCCTGTGTGTCTGTGTGTGTGCCTGTGTATATATCTGTGTGTATGTTTGTGTGTCTGTGTGTGTGTTTGTATGCCTATGTGTGCCTGTGGGTGTGTCTGAGTGTGTGTCTGTGTGTGTGACTGTGTCTGCCTGTGTGTGCCTCTGTGTGTCACTGTATGTGTTTGTGTGAGTGTTCCTGCATAGGAAGCTACAGCTTATTTTTCCAGATAATTTTTCTAGATTTAAGTTCCACCTTCATTTTTAGTATATAAGGACAATCCTTTCCTGGTTTTGAGCTTGGATATGAATTTTTTAGTGTTATATATTTGTAGATGTTCCACCTATCTGTCATAGAAGCATAGCTGAGAAAAGTGAACTGGTTTCCCTCAATATTGTATTAGTCCTAGAACATACCTAACAGTATGTCCCTTAGTTAATACTTTCTAGTACTTTTTTGCATTGAAATATTTTACTTCTGTGATTTTTATTTTTATGAAATTATTGATTCTCCAAGTGGTCATATTATCCCTTGAATAAAATTTGAAAAATCACTTGACTGTTCGTGTCCCAGAGACTAAAAGGACCCAATGCATTTAGTGGGTATGGATGTGGCTTCTAAGTGCCCCCATGATACTGGAGAAAGTCTCGCTTATGAATTGTCATGCATCCCACATGACAATTAAATGTCTCCTGGAATATACATATAGGCCAAAAACTGTCTGCAATTACCTAATCCTAGACTGTCTGTCCATTTTAGTTTTCAGTAAATTTTATTTTGAATTATTTATTATACACCAAATTGTCCAGATATACAACTCCTTGCTGTACTGGGGAAATACATTTTTGCTTGGAACATTTTCAATAATTTGTTATTTTGGGAAAATATGTCAATAACCATTAGTATTTGTGCCACTGACTCAACACACCTGTATTGGTGTTCAATATTTTGAGATTATTCTGCATATATGTGTAGATATATTTTCAAAACATTTCTTTGTAAAGTTAAACATTTACGTTCAGTTGAATAATTAAAATTATTTTTATATTGTTTTGCACAGTTCGTACTCTTCTAAATCATTTTTTCAGTAAATCCAAATAGTTGTCAAGATTAAGTAAATATTTTTCTAACATGTTGATAAATATGGGAAAGGTATATCTTAGTTCTGACATGAAGAGAAAAACCATGCAATATTTGAAATGTTTAAAAGCCTTCTAACCAGAAGGAAAAAAGCATCAATTTTATGTAAAAATCACATAAAAAGTAATAACTCTAGTAATTCATGGAATTTTGGAGGAAACTAATGTTATGAAGTGTGATAGAAGTTATTAATATGATGATAAAAATTCAAATAATATCTTCTGTCCAATTGAGCAATGATACTGTTTTAATTGTTTTTTAATTGTTAGTCTTTATGGATACATAGTAGGTGCATATATTTATGGGTACATAAGATGTTTGGATACAGGCATTCTACATGTAATAATCACACCATGGGGAATGGGGCATCCATCCCCTTAAGCATTTATCCTTTGTGTTACAGACAATCCAAAAAATCAATGAGATGTTAATAAGTTTAAAAAGAAAAGGCCACACAACAGACTACAGTCCAACAAATTTTTATTACAAGTCAACAAAATCATTCTGTGTGACAAAGGAAGTTTAACTACATATATATAGAAGTTGCTTAAGGAGTAAAACAGTCGTGGAAGAAATGCCATCTTATTGTAATTACCAGTGATGGATACAGAGATTACCAGTACGCATATTCCTTAACAATTATTTTGTAGAAAAAACATTTTTTCAATTAATCACATCACTCCTGTAACAGAGAAACAATAGTTAGGATTGGTCCACAGTATGGATTCAGAGCACTTTTAGAGATCTCATCAAGTATTTAAGCTATTTATTTTATCATTACTGACAACAGTTATCTATTAAAAATTTTAGTAAAAATCTTATAAAATTATAGATAATAATATCTGTGTTACCAATTGACTTAACATCAACCCTTTAAATAAACTGCAGCAATGCTGACACAGAATTATAACATGTGATCGACATAGAAGTGATATATCTCTAAAGAAAATTGTTAAAGATATAAAGTTAATTATTTTATATAATATTAATAATATTTTATAGGATTAATTAAAACTCAAGGATAAGACTTCTGCTTCTATTTAGAGTATAAAATATATTAATAATCTTCACTTCCACTAAAAAGGCAAAATAAAGTTAATGGATAAAGTAAAATCATATTTTTCTATAAGGCTTTTGAAAAGCAATGGGTACAAAAAGTCTTGTTGATTAAATTCAGATTAATACATATCCTTCAAGAGTGTCCCCATGACACTCATTTCAAGAGTGATTAGTGGGCCATGGCAACTTTCATACCTTGAGAAATCAGAAGTGTGGGCCCCTCACAGACTGGGAGACTGAAAACTTTGTAACACTGAGGAGAAACAAGTCAAGCTTTGGGTGATATTATGAGCTAATGGAATGGGTTGGTATCTGAAATTTCCAAATGGAAAAATACGTTGCTAAACCCCACAATTCTCCATCGCTTTTCCATCAGACTGTAACCAAGAAAGCGGAAGTAGAGAAAAAGTGTAAATAAAAGAATATTTAGGCAATGCCTTGCATTCTCAATGTGTTTGGATTCCAAGGTTCTTGCACAATTGAATTCAAAGTTTCAATTAAACTTTCTGAAACTGGAATAACTCCTTCTCAACTCAAACCATACAAAGTCAAAAGCTTAGTCCTTTGTTAATGGTGGCATAAAATTTTATTAAAGATACTGTTAACCTGAAGTGAACTCAATCTAAATAACTATGTGTCCCATTCTCAGCTCAAATTAGCCTTGGAGGAATTGAAATGATCAGCCCTTCATTGTAACTGCCAGTTACAGGAGAGGACTTTCGCTGTCCAGGAAAACAATGAATAAACATTATAAAATATATTTTATTCTTCACCATCCTTTTAAAAAACAGTGCCTGGAATAAAATACAAAATTAAAACACATAGAAACAAAAAAATTCACTCCATAGTCAAGAGAAAAAAAGAGATAATAGGAGCAGACTCATGAGTATCCAGCTGTTTGAATTAATATTAAATAGCTTTAACATAGCTATTTGAAATGTTTTTTAAATAGATAATAGGTGAAGAGCTATGGAATTTTATCAATAAAATGGAAACTTTAAAGAATCAAATGCAAATCAAAGAAGATAAGTTAAATAAAAATTATTGGATGGGGAAGCACTGTTTAGAATAGCAAAAATGTAGAATCAACCTAAATGCCCATCAACAGAGGACTGGATAAAGAAAATGGGGCACATATACACCATGGAATACTATGCAGCCATAAAAAAGTATAAAATTATGTCCTTGGATACAGCTGGAGATTATTATCCCAAGCACATTAACACAAAAATAGAAAATCAAATACTGCATGTTCTCACAAGTGGGCGCTAAACATAGGGTACATATGGACATAAAGATGGGAACAATAGTCACTGAGGTCTAGTAGAGGGGTGAGAGAGGGATGGAGGCAAAGGCTGAAAAATTAACCACTGGGTACTATGCTCACTATGTGAGTGACAGGTTCAATCATGCCACAATCTTCAACATTACCCAATATACCCATGACCCATGTAACAAACCTGCACATGATTCTAAAATAGAAGTTGCATAAGAAAACAGAAGAGAAGTATTTTAGCCTCTACTCCCCCATTAGAACAATTTACCAAATAGTTTTTTTTTTCCCCGCCTGGTCTCTTCTGTGATCTTTAGCCATAATTTCCAAAAATAAAATAAAATAAAATAAATGCTTCAGTGAATTTAAAGACAGATTAAGAGAAAATCAATTGAAAGTACCCAAATTGAAGCTCACAGGAAAAATAAAAAGTAAAAAAATTAAGCAGAGTTAGTAACCTTTGAAATAATATCAGACAGCCTAACATATGTGCAATTGGAGGTACCAAAAACTGGAGGAAAAAATGAGACAGAAAAATATACTTTAAAAACAATAGACATGATTTTTATAATTCTGATGAAAAAAAATTCACTGGAGTCCAAGAATCTCAGTGTATCCCAAAAATGATACATAAAAAAGAATACTACTCAGGCAAGTCAACCTGATGAAAACTAAAGGTGAAGAGAAAAACCTTTTGAAAAGACAGAAAAAAATCACCAACACATTGCATACAAGAGAGAAAGAAACAACAGTGTTATCTGACTTCTCTTCATAAACGACTGAAGCCAGGAGACAATGAAATTACATCCTTAAAGTGTTGAAAAAAAAGTACTCTAAATCGACTATTTTATTTCCAGGTAAAATATCTTGGAGAATGAAAACAAATAAGATTAACTAGTATTTCTAGATAAATAAAAGTTGAGAGAATGTGTCACCAATTGTCATATACTACAAGAACTTGGAATTTTTTAGATTGAAAGATGGCAATAGTTTTCTCATAATTTTTATTAAATGTCAAGTGACTTTGAAACGTTTTTCTATTTGAATTTTTTATTTTGAAAAAAAATTCGAACCTACAAAACATGACAAAAATACATTTTTTATATTCTCCTACCATTTCCACATATACCCATACACATGATTATAGATATTTTCATATCTCTATACATCTTTATGTATATAATAATTGTTTCCCTGTGCTAAGATAAGTTATTATAAACTTAGTGGCTTAAAACAATAGGAATTTATTATCTCACAGTTCTGGAGGCCTGCAGTGAAAAATCAAGGCATTGGTGGACTTAGTTCCTTCTGGAGGCTCTGAGGGAGAATGTATTCCATGCCTTCCTCCCAGACCTGTCAATTTTAGCTGTACCTTAGATGTTGGCTGCCCTCCAATCTCTACCACCATCTTCACATGGTATTTTACTCTCTGTGTTTCAATCTGTCTCTTGTAATACTATATGTCATAGGATTTAGGGCCCATCTTAAATGTAAGATGATTTCATTTTAAGGTCCTTAAATGAGTTACATCTGATAATCCTATTTCCAAGTGAGGTTACAGTAATAAGTACCAGTGGTTAGGACTTGGGCATATCTTTTTGGAGCCAGTATGCAACATACTGCACTATGTAATTTAGTCCCTCAAAATTAACTTCTATACCAAGTACAAAATTCATGCATCCCATCTCAGCATCAATAAATGTCTCAACCCTTTAAGCACTAACTCTAAGTCAGATATCTCATTTAACTATCATCAGCTCAAAAAGTCCGAAATTCCATTTTCCAAGTCACCTTAATCAGGTATTGTTAAGGTTCTCTGTATGACCCATCTTGGAGCCAAATTCCACTCCATCTGTGGCCCCTGAAACTAGTAAATAAGTTGTTTGGCTCCAGGATAAAAGAGTATAACAGTCACAGGATAGATATTGCCTAGTCCCAAGGGATAGTCATTAGTCTCAAGCAGGTTTGAAACTTTGCATGCAAATCTCCCTGCATATAACTTTCTGTGGCTCAGTTCTCTGCTCTCTGGGCCAAGGACGATCCCTGCCTCTGAGTTCCCATTTCTGGCCTCTCTCTCTTATTGGCAGTTCTACCCTCAGAGCCATATTTTCATTTTTCTTGACAGATAGTACATGTTTGCTCCCTAGTAACTCTATCAAGTCTGCCTGTAGACTCCCAGAAGTGCAACAGCCGTCTTGTATTTTATCCCATCTCTGTCACTTTCACTCAAGGCTGGCATTGTTTTCTGTAATATAGTATTGTCAAAACCCTTGTGAGTGTCACACCATTAGAAAAGACCTTTCCTGGACACAACTTTTCTGGATAACCCCATCCCTATTCCTGGCTTCTGCTGGGATAATCAGTTTATTTCATGACTCCCACATCTAACCTCTTCAGCAAAAGTTTTTCCAGCCTCACCCTTGAACTTCTCTCTAGAGCTTGCTTTCTGCACCATGAATGTCCTAATTTTGGCATCCTTTGCAATGTATATAGGCTGAGAATTTCTAAAATCGTGAAGTCTTGGTTCCTTTTTGTGTAAAACATATTCTTCTTCAATCTTTCTCTGCCCTCTCGTATTTTATTATAAGCATGAGGGAGAAACCAGGCAGCACCACCAACATTTTGCTTAGAAATCTCCCCAGCTAAATACTAAGTTCATCACTGACAAGTTCTGTTTTCCACTCAAGTTTCTGTCTTTTTATAGCAAGTCTTACCTTCCCTTCAGTTCTAATAACATGATGCTCATTTCCTTCTGAGGCCTTGTCAGAAGCAGCTTTAATGTTTCTATCTCTACCAACATTATGTTCATGGCAATATATGCATCATCTAAGAAAACCAAAACTTACTTCATTGTGTTCATCACTTCCTTTTGAGCCCTCACTATAATCACCTTTAATATTCATATCTCTACCAACCATATGTTCAAGGCAACCTAGGCTTTTTCTATCACGCACCTTATTTCTTCCCATGTCTACCCATTTGTCAATTTCAAAGCTACATCTACATTTTTGGGAATTTGTTATAGCAGCTCCAGGTCCAGTACCAAACATTGTATAAGTTTCCTGGGCTGCCATAATAAATTACCACAAACTGACTGGCTTAAAACAATTGAATTTTATTTGCTTACATTTCTGGAGGCCAGAATCAAAAAATCAAGTTGTGAGCAGGGTTGGTTCCTTCTGGAGACTCAAAGGTCCAATCCATTCTGTGCCTCTGGTGGGATCCTTGGCATTCTTTGGCTTTCATCTGTCCTTACATGATTGTCTCCATGTTGACAAGTCTTTTTCTTCTGTGTGTTTCTATGTCTTTTCTACAGATACATGTCATTGGATTTAGGACCCATCCTTAGCTTACTTCCATCTACTATACCTCAAGTTTTAAATGATATTCACAGGTCCTAGGGGTTAGCTCATGAACATAACTTCTAAGAGCCAGTATTCAAGCTGCTGTATAGATCTGCATATTTCTGTGTGTGTTACTGTATTTTGCTAGAAATTCTCTCTCTGTTTTGCAACTACTCAAATCTGTCACTTTATCAAGAAATGAATTCAGCCATAAGGAATATTTAAATAAGTGTGCTTGGCTTCTTCCAATAAAACTTTATTTACAATAGTGATGATAGGCAATAGTTTATCATACCATGTTTTAAAATATCAAGATTACCTGGTCTTTGGAGATGTAATAGAAATTCTAGAACATCACCTGTAGTTTCTTAGTAAATTTTTTGATGTAATTCATAGAAAGTGTAGTTGTTTTAGTTTCTTTTTTCTCTAATGGCATTAATTGTCTTAGTCTGTATTTCACTAAGAAATTGTCCATTTCATTATAGTGTTCAAATGTGCAAAAAGGTCTGCAAAAAAGCTTCTTAAGGTTTCAAAAATATTTTCTTCTATCCCCTTACCTATTTCTTATTTTTTGTTTTTGTGCTTTATTATTGTTTTTGTGCTTAATTTCTAATATTATAGAAATTAAGCAAGTGGTTAGTGGTTTGTATATTTTATAATATTGTTTGCAAACCAGGGTTTTCTATTTATTCATTATGTCTTCTAGTTTTTTTATTTTCTATCTTTTCATTTATTCTTTTGTTATTCCTTTTCTTTTGCTTTCTTTTGGTTTACTTTGTTGTTTATGTTTTAGGTTTTTAGGCTGAGCACTAAATTCATTTATATTCATCCTGTAATTTTTATTTATGAAAATGTATAGTAGTATTGAATTTCTTCTGATTGATGCTTTTAATACATTGCATAGATTCTGAAATATTATTTTTCTATGACTTTTTAATCAGAAATTAAATCATTTCAATTTGTTTTCTTCCTTTCATATAAGCATTATTTAGCAGAAGGTGCAACTGATATTTTTAAGCAAAAATTATAAACACGTATTATGGGGTTATAAAATATTTGGAAGTAAAGCATATAAAAATAGTAGCATAAAGTATGGGTGGAGGTGTAAATGGAATTATAATATTGTGAGACTTTTGCATAATACATAGAGTAATATACTATTAAGGCAGAATGTGATAATTTAAGGATTTGTATTGCCATCTCTAGTGTACTTACTTAAAAAAAATTGCAAATATAGCTAACAAAAAGAAAAAAGTATACAAAAAGGAATGCTGGAAGAATAAAGCACTTGATTAACTAGAACAAGGAAGGAAAAGAGGAGAAAATACACAAAATATGGAACAAATTGAAAACAAACTGTAAGATGGTAGAGTTAAATTAAACCACAACATAGTTTTATTAAATAAAACTGGACTAAATACTCCAATTAAAAGGCTGATTTTCAATCTGGGCTACAAAAAAAGAAAAGAAAAGCATGTCTCAAGTAATGCTATTTAGAAGAGAGATCTTTAAAATATAAGGACATAAGTTGAAAGTTAAATGATTGAAAAATATACACCATGCAAATTTCAGGCATAAGAAACTCTGTCAAGAAGATAAATAATTCTAAACATATATGCATCTAGGAACAGTTCTTCAAAATAAATGAAGCCAAATTAACATACTTTTAAAATTCTGTAGAAGGAAATAACTTAATGGGGCATTTCCCAATTACATATTTGGTTGAAAAAGGTTTCAGTGCAGTTATGCAGTAAATGCAGAGACAACAAAATCAACTTGAAAGTCTTTGTAAGATATTTACCCTTAATTTCATTATAGTAACATCACATTAATAAAGGGATTATATTAATTTTATTAATAACTTTAATCAAAATTGTTATTTCCAATCTATACATTTTTATATTTGTTGAAGCTGAATGAAAAAATGTGTTTTGAAAATTGAATATTTAATGTGTTTATTTATTTTGGAGTTACTTATTGTTCTTCAGGATACCCTGATATTGTCCACCAAGGTTGCTGTTAAATTGTGTACTATCACTCCACTTTCTAATCATCTATTTAAAAATATAATCTATAACATTAAATGTATCTGTCTATATGTGTAGGTCATAAGATACAAAATTTATTTTCTATAATATTTAGTTCCTACATAATCCCATCCTATGATAGAGAAATGTATTTTGATATTATACTTTAAATAAGGGCCAGATAATTTGCTAGAATATCTCTCTTTCTCTTCTTTAAATGTAATTTGTAAAATATAGATTGTTTTGGCTTATTATCTCTATTTAATTTATGGTTATTTACTGCTTCTCTTGTCATGCACCAAAATGAATGCTTATTCTTCCTTAATCTTAAACTAATCTTTATTCTAGCATCTGATTTAAAATCTGCATCTGCTTCTTCATTTCTTTCTAATTTTTGTACAAAATGGCATATGGTATTTTTACTTCCCTTAAATCCAGTCTTATTATAAATGGATATAAGCATCTGATTGTTCTTTATATCTTCTAGTTTTAAAATACATTTTAAAAGTGCCTTTTAGGGGAGCTGGGCATAGTAGCTCACACCTGTAATTGCAGCACTTTGGGAGGCAGAGGTGGAAGGATCACTTGAGGCCAGGAGTTCCAGACAAGCCTGACCAACATGGCGAAACCCCATCTCTACTAAAAGTACAAAAATTAGCTGGGCATGGTGGTACCTGCCTGTAATCCCAGCTACTTGGGAAGCTAAGACAAGAGAATCACTTGAACCTGGGAGGCGAAGATTGCAGTGAGCCGAGATCATGCCACTGCACTCCAGTCTGGGCAACAGAGCAAGACTTTGTCTCTCAAAACAAAAAAATTAGTTTTAAAATACACCTTTTTCCATAAAACACTTTCTATATGACCCTTATATTATGATGAGGATACTATAAATTATTTTAGGATTGTATAGATAGTTTATTATTAATGAATTCTGTTTCCATTTCAATGTCCAAACACATATTATGAAATATTGGCTAAGATGGGAGAATGTATTGCTTCTGATAAAGTTGATAGCTGATTTGACTTTCGAGCAAAATTTATGGCTTAGTTATCATTGCTCCAAGTTTTATTTTCATAAATTTTCTTAAATATGTTTCTCTAATCCTCTGATGTTGCATATTTTAGTCTATATGGTAATTCTTGAGGGAGATGCATATTCATTGGGTTCTCATCTTCCACAGAACAATTTCAGTTTCTGACTGTAATTGTATTAATTTTTCTTTCCTCTATTTTGAAGCCCCATCATTGTTTTTGTTAAGCTTTACACCTATAATTATGTAAATTATCTCCCAGTAGGTTTATTTTAATTATTTCTGCTTGAACTTCTTTTCAAAGTAATTAATTTTGCTACATATTTTTTTCATATATAATAATATGTCTTTTTTGTTCAAAATGTCATCAAGTTAAGATTTTTTTGCGCCAATCAGTGGGAAATTTTTAAAATTAAGAAATGAAACATGTTTATATTTATTATAAATTTGAAAGTGAAAAATAATTTCAATATTTCAAAATGCTATGTCCTTGAAGGAATCAAGGTATAAGGTTTTTTTATTCGATGTACAGCAGAAATGGAGTAGATGAAGAACCTGGTGTCCTCTCTCCTCCCTGGTTAATGAGGAGAGTGGAAGTGTTGCTTGGTAAAAATGAGTAAGCATGATGTCTGGGCGCTTCGAGAGACCTGTTTCTGCCACCCTACCTGTCACTTTTAAGGCTGGATAATAGAACCAACAGATATCTTTCATGAAATCAGAGATAATTATATCTCCTTCCAGATAATTATGTCTTAAAGCAGCAAAGCTCATTAAAGAAGGTAGTGCCTAAAGGATTACCCCAATTTCCTTGACCCTTAGGATATTGTGGGTCAGCCACCCTGTCGCTGAGAAGGACGGACGTGGCATTTACTTGAGAGAAAATGTTGACGCCAAAATGCGCTCAGGTGAGAGGATACAGATAACAGCAAGGAGTATGTGAGGTGAAATTCATCTCAGGACACGCCCATCTCAGCAGATGCTCGCGCGGGAAGGACCAGACACTTGAGGGACTGCAGATGGGCGAGGTGCCGCCAAGTACGGATCAGAAGGTACCATTAAACACTGTGAATAAGGAAACCACAAGATGACGGTGGAACAGATGCATTCCATGAGGCCATGATAAGACTCAAGACCCCCAGCATCGAGATGTTGAAAGGATATAAAATGTGTGTGGAAGTGTGTACACTGAAGCCTTACTGCTAAAACCTGTGCCTTACATTCTTGAAGATTTTGTAAGTTCTTGTTCTCCTGCTGGTAGCATCCAGGGGAGTCACAAGATGTCACAAAACCGGTTATGAAACCTGTTGCGAAAAGATTAACTGCCCTTTGTTCTGCTTCTGTAAGACTGCTTTCCGGCCTCAGGGTTTGCGAAAGCAAGCCCTACCCTTGCCCTGCAAGCCCCTGACAGACGTCATCAGGATTTCTAAATTAACTGAAATATTAAAAATGGCGGGAACCAATCATAATCAACCAACTCGCCTTGTTCAAATGTCAGCCAATCATACATTAGATTTGTATAATAACTCTGTACCTGTTTACCCTAGACTATATAATGTTGTCTTGAGCCCACTACTGGAGCTCTCCCGCTTTACTCCGCTCTTGGAGGCGTGAGAGTTCCAGGTTCGAACCTGTAATAAAGATCCTTTGCACTTGCATTGACGCCTGACTCTGGTGAGCTTTTCTGGGGACTAGACGGACTTGGCACAACAAATGGGGGCTCATCCGGGATAGTCCCCCAAGCCCACCAGACCCCCACGTCATCGGATCTTAGTCTGTAAGTAAGCCGGCTCTGTCTCTGTATTTCCCCGAAGTTTCGCGAACTCTGTACTCTGTATTGTAGGTGGCACGGTCTTGGCGGACGCGCTGAAAGACAGCCACCTGGGGCCGGTGGGAGATGTCCCCTGGTACCCGTCTGGGGGCCTCGTACCCGAGTGCTCCATCTGGTTCAGGTCGGAGACTCAATCCGGCGTGCACTTGCGAAAGTCTGTTGTTTATTGTTGTCTGTCTAACCTTGTCGAGTCTTACAAAGCTGCTTCTTTCTGTCCTGGCCAGGTTCTCCCCACAGTTG
>NW_012115910.1:661565-698894 GCF_000951035.1 Colobus angolensis palliatus
CCTGTTTACCCTAGACTATATAATGTTGTCTTGAGCCCACTACTGGAGCTCTCCCGCTTTACTCCGCTCCTGGAGGCGTGAGAGTTCCAGGTTCGAACCTGTAATAAAGATCCTTTGCACTTGCATTGACGCCTGACTCTGGTGAGCTTTTCTGAGGACTAGACGGACTTGGCACAACAATGTCATTTGGAGAAAAAATCCCAAAAAACAAAAAAACCAGAAATGA
This sequence comes from Colobus angolensis palliatus, assembly GCF_000951035.1. NCBI lineage: Eukaryota > Metazoa > Chordata > Mammalia > Primates > Cercopithecidae > Colobus > Colobus angolensis. The sequence continues at coordinate 661,792 of NW_012115910.1, forward strand.
AGAATTCCTAAATGTGTCATTAAAATAGAACAACTTTAAAAGCTCTTCCACTAGATTCAATTATTTGCTATCAGGCAGAAATTGAGGCATAAACTAAAAAATTGGGACTTTTCTAAAACTTTGGAAGAAAAAAATGATATAACTTTTTGTTTACTCAAATTTCTGGGGTAGGAATTGTACTAGATATTAGAAGAAAAAGCATCTTGCTGGGAATGTGTGCTTCTTTCACCATCACAGGTAGCTGTTTCTTCAATAAGTTGTATTAGATAACTCAACAAGTAGATGACACCAGAATGGTGGGCACCTGAAGAGAGTTGGATGCTCTCCAGAAAAGGCATGATGCAGCAAGGGCGGGAAGACTAAAGGCTAATCAAGTGCCGGTAACACAGTCTTCCTCCCGTGAGACCCTTTGTGAATCAAATCCAACGGGAAACAAGTCAACACATATGATTTTATATGTATGTTACATATGTATTTTATATGTTATGTACATAGTGCATTTGATAAGTAAATTCTCATTTATGATAATTTCAGTCCTCCAAATTTTAATATTTTGCTTAACAATATGGCTTGCATAAATATTTTGAGATGTTTACTTTCTAAGAAAGCTAATTTTCTCTTATCAGTTTGCAAATATGTAAATATATACAGAAAACTTTATATATGGGTAAATATTCAATATGCAAACTAGAATTCTAAAATATGATCAGTAGAGCTGATGGCGGTTTACATCATGGGAAAGGAAAATGGTGATTTCACATTTGTCTTCCTTGGTGAAAGTCTCCAACAGAAAGGTCATCTATTCAAATACCTGTCTACTTTCCTTTGTGCTCTAGTTCTTACTCAGATTGGACTCTAACAGTGGATATTAAAATCTTGTCTGGAGAAAGCTTCCTGTGCTCTTTTTGAAGTCTCTAAACATGCATGACAATGCTGAAACTTTAAAGTGCATAGGTATCACCTGGGGCTATTGTGACAAAGCAGATTCCTGGGTCCCAGCCTCAGAGATTCTAATTCAGTGTAGCAGAGAATGCTGTTGCTGAGGGTCTGTGACCACCCATTAAGCAGTGTTGGTCTAATTCACTTCATCCCTAAATGGTTATATCCAACTGTGATGCAGCACGCACTTGAATTCCACCTCTAAGACCTCACTTCATGAGTTATATTTTCATTTCATCCTCTGCCTATTTTAGCTCTTTCCTCCGATACTGGGAATACCTTGTTTAAAAAAAAAACAGTAACAATATCCCCTCTTTCTATCTACCTCATTCTCCTTTCTTGCTACTGTTTCTCTTTGCCTCTCCCAGCTCCACTTTTTCCAACTAAACTAGTTGCTGGCATCCTCAGTCTCTACTTCAATCCTTTCTTGCCTGATAACTCATGGCATTTAATCTGCCCTACCTAATGCTGCACTGCAATGCCTCTGATGATAACATCCCACCAAACACAACAGTTCTTTCTGTCCTTACTTCCCTGTACCTCAGTCTGATTTAAGCTATTGTTTCTACTGTAGGTCTCTACTCATTCAGACTCTATCGTCTTGACTACTATTACCAAGCTCACTCATGCTTCTGATCTTTAAAGTTCCCACTGTCCTGCTTTTTTCATAAAATCCTCTTCCTCCTTTGATTGTGGATAACATGCCTATTTCACCAACCTTCTGTCTTTAGTCCACACTCTTCCTAATTTTGCAGTGGTTGGCTCCTGGCTGTGTTCTTACATCCTTCCTGAGTTTCTGACTCAAATGCTTAAGTGTTACCTTGGATTTCTTACATTCAAGCTTAGAATATTCAATAATTTCCTTTTCAGTCCTGTTTTTCCCATCTCAATATGTCGAATGATTCCACTCTGACTCTAATCATGAAAGCCAAACGTGTCCCTTAAGCACCACATCTAGCCATTTGTACTTAGATATTTTCCTCCGAGGCCTCCTCCTCACCAGCACTGTTTATGTTTAAGTAAGCGTCATCTCTCATTGGGACTGTTACTGCATTCTCCTAATTGTTTTTTCTGCCTGTCTCCTGCTTGACCTCTTTACCTTGTACATTGTGGCCAGGGTAAATTATGTATAACAGGAATCATCATCCCTTATTTCAAATTCTTCAAAGAGCCATGCACCTCAGATTCACTAGCCTGACAGATGTTGACCTGATCCTATTTATTTCTCCAGTCTCATTTCCAAATACATCTTACTTTGTCCCATACCTGACAGTGATAGTGAAAACACATTGCTGTCTTTGGCCTCTACAGCTCTGCCTACTTAGAATACATTTTGCTTTATTTCTTATTGCTAAAATATGAATATAGAGATATTTATAGTTGTATAACAGAAACATCTACCATCAAAATTAATGCTGCCACTTTCTCATATTTGCAGCAAAAACAGATATATTTAATGTGTAATTATTAAGGGCATAGACTTTGGAATTGGGTAATCCAAGTTTGCAACCAACTAGTTATGTAACGTCAAGCTTGAGACTTGAAATTTCTGTGCCTCGATTTTCTTATCTATAAAATTGGGATAATAGTAGATTATTTGTGGGCATATTGCAAGGATTAAATAAGTTAATAAATTAAATTTTCCTGGCTATTCTGAAAATAAACCTTCTATGAAAATTTCAGAAACACTTTGTTCTATTGGGACATTTTATTGCAATTTCATTAAAATTTTAGCTTATGTAATTAAAAAACGGACACCCCACTTCTGTTCCTTACTTTCACTGTGACCATCAAAAATTGTTTAAACCCTGCTGGCCTTGGCTTCTCCATCTTTAAATGAGCATAATCGTTTATAATATTCAAAATAATATTGTAAGAATTAAGTAAAATGACTTTGTAAAGTACTTGGAAAAGATGCCTGGCCCATAGAAGATGTGCAATAAATGTTGGTTTTATTATTATTATCACTACTAATTGTATCAGAATTGAATTCTCTCATTCACGAAATGGACTATCTACTCTATTCAGTTTGTCTTTGGTGTATTTCAATGGCACTTTTATAAGCAAAATTATTTTTTAAATCAAAATAGTTTTTCTAATATAAAAGTTAAGATATTTTATTGCTGGTTTTGCTCTCCTAAGTAGCTACTGCAGTTAACATTCTGTTGGTTTTCCCCGTTTTAATTTATCCAGCAAATCTGCCTGAATATACATTTTCCTGTATATTTTCTATTTTCTGGATAGATAGTATTATTTTAAAACAAGGAAAAACTAGGTTTTTATTTCCAAATCTTTTACTAGATATGTACATACACATTTTGCTTATTTCAGCGTTTGGCTTGATTTCTAATCAAATGTGGCAGTAAGACACTCCTCCTTGACCAAGCGTTCATCAGGCTCCCCTAAGCTTCTTTTCTCCTAGGCCTCAACTTGGCTCCCATCCTTGCCAGACCTGCATTGCCCGGTTTTAGCAGGAATCCTGGTGAGTCAGTTTAGAGAGGATCCCCTCTAACCTTCAATCTGAACTCCCTGGCCTGTCTTCAGCAAGAATCCCGTGAGGTTGGTCTAGCAGGAATCCCCCAACCCTTTATGCCTGCTCTTAGGAGTGTTCCATCCCCTGACCTCTCCCTACCCCTTGGCTGTAAAACTCTAGCAGCCTTTACTGTATTTGGAATTTATCCCAGTTTTATACTGAGGCTTCTTTTCCCCTGTTGCAATAGTTTCTGAGTAAAATCTGTCTTTACTGCATTAACTAATGTTTGACATTGGTTCTCTTTTTGACAGTTTCTTGCTACTGAAACTTGGATCTGGATCAGAACCACCATCAAACCCTTAGATAGGATCACTGGACCTCTCAGAGTGTGCATCAAGACTTTTTGTCTTCAGCCTACTTGCTTGTTTGGGTTTGCAGTGATAAGTCTGGCCCTAAAACCCAGTGCTATAGATAAATGTCTGTTTACAGACTTTGAGTCTTAAGATTCTCAGTATAGCTTGAGGCTGGATTACAGTTCCAAGCAAACAGAGACTGGGACAGAGCCGTAAGCACCACTGTGTGTAAGAGGCAAATTTCTGTAAGAAGTAGAGGCTGGGATACTGTCCCAAGTTTCTCTGTTCTAAGTTTAAAGAAACTGTGTATTCTCACTCTACTGAAAAACTCTTGTCCTTGGCCAAATTGTGCTGCTGTAATGGAATGCCACAGACTGGGGAATTACAGTGAACAGAAATTTATTGGCTCATGATTCTGTAGTCTGGGAAGTCCAAGGTTGAGGTGCCAGCATCTCGAGAGGGTCTTCTTGCTGTGTCTCTCTCAGTTTTGGGGGAGAATATGCTTTTATTTTCAAACTTAGATATGTGACACTCTACAGTTCAATGCTGACACACCTGTGTGAGGCTTAACACTAGGAGCTGACAGCCAGTGATACACAAATCCAGCACCTCCCGCTCCATTTATTCTGTCAGGCTATACATTGGGAGCAACAAATATGGCTATGTGGCAGCAAGAAAGTGAAGGTCTTTTTAGGAGGTGACATCAGCAATGACACAAGCACACCACTCTGCAATTAAAGGCAGGGAACCAGAATTCAAGGGCTACGCAGAGATGTCAGACTTCAGAGGTGTTTGGGGACTTTTATTTCAGACCAGCATCACCATTGGAAACCCAGGACTTGTTTCTCTCCAGTTCACTACTGCTTGGGCAGCAGCTCCAACTGCTTGGAAGGACAAAGAGATGGTGAGAGAGAGAAAAAGGGGGACAAATTCATCCTTTGAAAAGGAACTCACTCCTGTGATAATGGCATTCACCTCATCATGAAAGCAGAGCCCTCCTGGCCTAATCATGGCTCATTAGGCCCCACCTCTTAACACTGTTACATTGGAGATTGTTTCTAGCACATGAACTTTGGGGGACACACTTAAACCACAGTACCCCCTCCTCTCAAACTCCTGTGGACGGTATGCTTTGCCGCTGTGGCTGTAATACCATTGGCTTTCTTTCACCCTGGAAAACTTTTACTGAAAACCCGCTTGACCTATAATGGCCATTCTGGGGATCCTTGTCTGTCTTGATATTAGTTCACCTAGAAGGCACCTAGACCAACAGGAAACAAAAATCTTGGATGCACAACTCACTTATTCTGCTTGGTATGAAGAAGTTGAAAAATGACTAAATGATTCAAACTGTACCCCAAACTCTTAAACAAGAAGAAATTCTTAAACAAAGTATTCAGAAAACATTTTCTGACCCAGTAAGCCCTTTGCACCCCTCCTGTGACATTCCCAGAGTCCCCTTGCAGCCCTCCTCTGTATCTTTCTTTCTCACAATGTCCCCTGCACGTCTCACCCCTAGTCCTTCAGCTCCCTAGAGCTGTCAGGCTCACTGGGCCCTCTCTCCTGTAGGTGAAGCCAGAGATGCAGCCTGTACTTGTTTCCAAGTGAGGCCCACTGAGGAGATAATACTCAATTACTTGTTACCACCGAGGACTCCCATGACCCCCAGGAGGTAAGGAAAAGGTTTACTGCACAATTAAAATTTTTTCTGAGAAAATACTCTCTGTAACTCTCTGACTCATCAATTTATCCTTATTCAAGGGGCCTGGAGATGCCTCCCATTGGTTTGAAAAAGCCACATGTTTTGTCACCCTTGAGAACCATTAACAATCTCAGACGTCTCCTGATTCCCATCAGAAACTGAGGGAAGTAAGAGGAAAAAGTACTAGGTACTACCCCTCAGGACTATCGCACTGAAATTGATTGGTCATGCATTCAAAATTATAAAACAAAAAGGGCTGAAACTGTGGTTAACCACCACCATCGATTACAAACGACATGGAAGAACATTTGGGGCTGGAACTTACTTCCCAAGCAGCTTCTGCTCTGGCCACAGACTGTAAATGGTCTGAGACCAGAGCTGCATGACACATCACAGAATAATAAAATTAATTGGTAAATGCAAACATATCCAAACTGCAGATGTTAGCCCAGTGTTATGAAAACAGTATTTTTTTTTTAATAAAAAGAAAAATAAACAGCATGAGTTTATGGCATTTCAATTGAAATAGAAAAACCTGGAAAATGTAATCAATAGCAAGCTCTGAAACTGGGGGCTCCCACTGACTGGGACACTTGCTGGCATTGTCATAAAAGGGGACAATGGACCCGAGGTTGCCAGGACACCAAGAGGAGGGAAGAAGTCTGAGTCCTTGCCTCACCAGGAAATGACTGACACCCCTCCAAGAAAGAAAATGTCCAGTGCCCTCAACTGCCAATAACCTGTAACTGGAATAACCTCGTTTCCTCTTCCCTTCCTTAGGGCCACCACAAATTACCAGTGCTGGGTTTTTATAATTTGCCTCATTTTTTTGCCTCTGCCTCAATCTCTTAATATTCTTATGGAACTCCTGAAAGCTAAACACAACTCTTTGCTCAGCTCTGCCCCCAGGAAGCCTGTTAGGAAGAGATTGTCTCACCACAGGGGTGTCAAATTCACTGTGCCCCAGGGTACTCCTTAAGTCTCCCTCCCCCAGAGGCTCTGTCTGACTTCTCTGAGTCCATTTTCCCCTTCAAACTACCACACATTTAGCTAAAAATTTAAATCAACTACTAAACAGATTTTTCTCTTCTCTATGGACAACAAACAAACAAACAAACACACTTCACTGATACTGGATTTGTATGGAATGTACAACCCCTTAAAATAGAAGTACGTCCTTCCATGCCTGTCCTCAGGATTCTCCAATATCATTTAAATCAGAAGGACATGAGGGCTCTACTCAATAGTCCCAGGTTTATTTAACAAAAACTGTTAGTCTCAGGCAGGGTGTGGTGGCTCACACCTGTAATCCCAGCACTTTGGGAGGCTGAGGCAGTTGGATCTCCTGAGGTCAAGAGTTCAAGACCAGCCTGACCAACATGGTGAAACCCCATCTCTACTGAAAATACAAAAAATTTGCTAGGCGTGGTGGCACGTACTTGGCACATGTTGGTAATCCCAGCTACGCAGGAGGCTGAGGCAGGAGAACAGCTTCAACCTAGGAGATGGAGGTTGTAGTGAGCCGAGATCATGCCATTATACTCCAGGCTGGGCAACAGAGCAAAACAAAACAAAACAAAATAAAAAACAACTTCTAGTCTCCACTTGTAGTTTATGAATGCTCCCATCTTAGTCATTAAAATCCCAAATGGGAACAGTATCATCGAATCCAAGATCTAAGATCTTCAATAAAATGGTCAAACCTGAGTTTCCCTGAGTGCCGACTCCTGCCACTGTACTATCTGCTATCACCTATAACACCCAATGTTTCACTGTCATCAATTTTTGTTCTGCCTTTTTTAGTATACTCCTTCATAAGGAATTGCAATACTTGGTTGCCTTCACTAGAAATATTCAAAAATGTACGCAGACTAGTATGACCCAAGGATTTACAGAGGTCTCTGCCTACCTTTTGAATACTCTAGGTGTCAACTTTAGTCTTCCCAAGTGACTCCACTTTACTCCAGTATGTGGATGACCTCCTTCTACGTACTGAGAGTTAGGTCACTGAGCACCTCCTTAAGGCATGAGCAAGAGAGGATCACAGAGTGGCTAGAGACAAAATTCAGTGGCGTTCACTATGTCTCTGGTATCTGGGCTGTGGTAAAACTCTCTCCACAGACCAAACCTCTACTATTTAATACTTTCTTTTCTTTGAAACAAAGTAATGCTGAGGAGTTTTTGGGCCTTGTGAGATGTTGTAGGATGTGGTACCTAATTTCTCCATGATTACTCCAGTGCTCTGATTAGGGAATCATCTCCAAGCCCAGACTTGCTATCCAAAGATGCTTTTGATAACCTTAAGGACTCTCTACTTTCATACCCTTCCCCCATGCTTGGACTCCCCATTTACTTCCTGACTTTTCCCTTGTTCGTGGATGAATGAGGAGGTCATGCCCTGAGATATTATTCTAGAAACATAGTGGTTACCAGAGACCTCTATGATATTATATTTTGGCCTTGACCCAGTAGCTTGACCCATTAGCTAAAGCCTTTGAGCCATGGCTGTTGCCTTTGAGCTGTGGCTAGAACTGCCAAACATGTACAAAATACCACTGATGTGGTATTAGGTCAACCACTTGACACACATATTCCCCTTGCTATGCAGGCCCTTCTTGCTTAATGAAAACACATAACACTTTCTGCATCTTGACTTACCTCATGAAAGTTTACTGCACTCTCCCTCTCAAATCACCATATATCATCATCAAAACCCTAACCTTGCCAACCTTGCTTTCTTTGCGCATTGATGAGATGCCCCCATGAATGTGTAATTAACACTAGATCTTGTCCTGGGCTAGATTTATCGGAGAGCCTCTCCGCCAAGTTGACCTCAGTCTTTGTGTCTATGGCTCCTTCTTTAGAGGGAGAATGGTACCTTCTGGAATGGATATGTCATCACTCAACAATACAAACCTCTTGAATATCAAGCCCTGACATATGTTAAATCAGCCAGGGTGGCCAAGTTATTGCTCTCACTCAGGCTTGCAAAAAAGCAGAAGAAATAAAGGTTAGGGTTTATAGTACTGTCATAGCCATTGTACTTTTGAGGTAGTACAAGATGCGGGTAAGTTGTAAAAGAGAATTCATGACAGCAGCTTGTGCACCAGGCAAAAGCAGACATCTAACAGCAGAACCTCCAGAAGCATTGTTAGCACCTGGGTAGATGGCTAGTGTTAAAACTGAGGGGCAAAGTAGGAAAAGCTCGGCTGATGCCTGGAGAAATAAATTGGCCATGTAAGTGTGTTAAATTAACAGCCCTTTTCCCAACCACTCAAGGCAGCCAGACCCTTTCCAAACTTTGGAACCATGAGTCTGGGTCCCACTTCGAGGCCCTGAGCCCCTGGTGGAAGTATTCATCCCCTACTTGGCTGTGTGGCTCAGACAAATGCTTCAGATGAACTTAGGGCACACCACAGCAGCCACTTGGCTCCTCTGAAGTCTACTGCCTGAGCCACTGTGTAGTCACACAACATGACTCAGCATGGAAAGGACAAAATATGAGATATTTTGAACAAACAATAGTTTGGATCTTTTCATTTGTGTTTGGACAAAGTGATTGTCACTTGCCTCATCTGCCAGAAACATAACCCTGGAAAAAAACTGTAAAGTTAGGGCAAGGATGGCAAGCAACTTTCCCTTCCTTCTGCCAACCCGGACTCTTCCTGATGAAATCCCTCAGGAATGTCAGTTGCCTCAGCATACCTAGAATGAATTTTCCCCACTTGGGATATCCCCTATACCATCTCTAGTGGCAAAGAATCACGTGCTTTTGGCAGAATTATACAGGAAATTCAAATGACAATAAACATTAGACTAACCCCCCACTTCTCTTACCAATCTCAGTCCCCAAACACCATAGAAAAAGCCGACAGCATCCTCAAGACTAAGCTGGCTAACCTATTTAAAGAATTGAACTGCCCGTGGCCAACAGTGCTGCTTGTTCCTCTATGACTCTCAGATCCTCCCCGCTGTCTCCACATAAGTTGATGCCCGTTCAAATTATCACAGGAAAGTGCATGTGGATGCTTTAGTCATCTGGGCTAGAGGAAAATTCTAAGGGACTCATCTGACATTCTTAGATACTGTGGAGGGCAATGAAATATACTCAGGACTGTGATGAATGTGTCAGGGCTGCCTCCTTTTAGAACTTTCTGATTGTCCCTTACACAGCTTTACCAGGGGATCTGGTGCCCTGGAAACAATACCATCAAAAAACTAGAATTTATATGGAAGGAAATTTATACTGTTTTACTTATTGCTAACACTGGTGTTAAATTACAGGGTGTTCAATTTTGTGTTCCAGTTTTTCCATTAAAGAAATGCAAAAGTTATTAAGACTGGAGAAGTATTCCAATCAGAGACCTCAAACCAAGCTCTATAGAGAGTGTCTAGAGGCAAATGACAGCAAGAAGCATCAACTGTCCTAATATCTGCAGAACAAGCAGATGATGTTGTGAGGGGGTCAGTCAGCTTCTGCCCAGGACCAGGGAGCAGCACACACCTAGTTCCCCTTCCTACGTCCTCCTGCTTTTTCCTTGCCCTTTGCCTAGGAACCCCCTGCTCTTCCCAACTCATTTCTCAAGAGTCGTTTCTGCCCACAGTAACTTCCTGCCTTCAGCATAACTTTTCTTACCTGACTGTAGTCTTCAACTTCATGTTTTTGTCCCTACATTTAGGATTTTCTGCCCCTTCCCTGCCCTTTTCTTTTCTTACCTCTCAGCAAGACTTCTTCACCCATACCACCTTTGGAAAACTTGGCCCCACTAGTCACTTCTTCCCATAACATCACAGCCCTTATGCTATGCCCCTTTCCCACGGACACATCTAGAATTTCTCAGACTTCTTTGATCAATTAAATTCTTTCTTTTTTTTTTTTTGGCTATGACCCTTTCTTTCCCTTCACCTTTCTAAACCAGACTACTATACATCGTGAGAAAACCTTGAATCTATGCCTTTCTATTTCCACAAAGGTCATGTCTGTATTATTTTAGTTATACCAGTGTTCAGTGTTCCCTTTCTGGGAACAAGAATTTGCCATTACACTTATCTAGCATTACACTAAATCCAAAATAAAGCCTCCAAGCTACAAATTCCTGAGACATCCCTCATATGAATGGAATTCTCCTCAATGCCCCCGCTGCCGCCCCACCAACCTAATTTACTGGACCCAGATGAACCACAGGTGGACTAACCACCTCTGGCAAATTATTTTACATCCTCAAAATGTGACTTATGTTGGCAGCTTCAGCAATTGGCTAATTATTTATATGACTCTGGCTAGCTCCTGATGGTTCTAACTTTTTCTGTGGAACTCAAGCCTATTGGCTGTTCCTAGCCAACTGGGCAGATTCTTGTTATCTCTCCAATCTTGCTATTCCCTTTGTCATACTTAACTCCTCATAATGTTTTTATTTTTGAGAGAGAGCAGAGACCTGCCTTAGGAGCCTGTCAGGACTCTCTCCCCTACCAAGCACAGAAATACAGGAAAATCTTGAATTCCTTCTAGGGACACTCCAGTCTTCTAGCTAGCCCTGAGGAGTAAATGAGCCGCTTGGTAGCAATTAGGCAATAGCAGATTAAAACAACAGCCAAGGATGTTAGTCATGAGATATTCCCTGTAGCAACTAAAGGTAGCATTTTAACATAGGTCTCTGAGTTGTTTTTCAGAAGCCCAGATCCCTACCCAGTGGATCCATGGATACATAGACCTTGGATAAGAGGGAACTGAAAACTGAACTCTGACCATCATTCATTGTTCTTCCTGAGGGTCTGGAGGAAATCACATCCATGAGCCAGAGCTAACATTCTTTTCTGCTGACCCTAAGTTTTAAGACAAATCTTTGCCTCCTTAAGCAATCACAAAAGAGAAACTCTACCTATGACCGGTAAGCTTCCGCTTCAAGATGACTCACCTTTTAGGTCAAACCAATGTATAGCCTCCATGTATTGATGGATGACTTTGCCTATGCCCTCTGTCTCTATGCCTTTAAAAATCCTTACTTGCAAGCCATTGGGGAGATTGAGCCTTAAGAATGAGCTGTGTGATTCTTCTTGCTTGGTGTCCTGCAAATAAGTGCCCGTTCTCCCCCTGCAAACCTCAGTGTGGGTGTTTGGCCTTACTGTACCAAGAGAGCTGACCCCAGTTCAGTTCAATAACCTTTTCTTGAATTATTTCTAAACCAATCAGTCCCTGTCTTCTGTTCACCTTTCTCTCATCATGGAAACAAAAGAGGTGTCCAGGACATCACAAGTTCCTTTGTAGATGATCTCTGCTCCGGTAGGTTATTTATAGAAAGCAGCTACAGAACTGGGCCTACATTCCATCCATGATCTCCCTACTTTGTGGAAAAGAATTGCCACTTTTTGGAAACCATCCCAAAGAACCTATCACCTGGCTGAAAAACTTTAATTCCACAACAGCATCATGTACTCATTGCAGAAGCAACTCTCCTTTTCCCTGAACAGTGCCACCAATGGCCTTCAATTCCTGGTTCACCCATGACAGGAAAACCCTGCATGCTGCCCTCCATAGACACATTGTCCTCAACAGGATCCTGGCTGTAGAAGTGGGTGCTTGAGTGCTGGTTGGAAACAACTGCTGCATCTTTCTCCTGACAAGCTGTCTTACATCTTTGCTATAACCAAGAAGGTTCTAGAGGCAAAAAAGAAATTTGTTTCATCACTACCATTGTACTAACACCAAGGAGAGATTGTAGGTCCTGGGATATTTTTGAGATCCCCAAAGACCTGCAAAGTTGGGCTTATAGATTGACTCAGCCTCTTATCTTTGCTGTTTCTCTTCATAGCTATTCTTCTCTAAATGTCATAAGGCTCGCATGCATAGTACAGCAATTAGAAGCTTTCACCAAGTTGCAACAGGTGGTTCAGCTGCTCCCAAGGAACAAAAGATGCTTGAATGAGAAAAGGACTTAAATTATTCAGAGGAAAAATAATTCATCTGGTCAAGAGGAGGAATTGACAAGACACTCTCCATGACCAAACTTTTGTCCAGCTCCTCGCAACCTTCTTCTAGGCCTCAACTGGCCCCAGTTCTTGCAGAACTGCATAGCCTGGTTGTAGCAAGAATCCTGCTAAGTCAGTTTAGAGAGGATTCCTGATCCCCTAGCCTGTCTTCAGCTGGAATTCTGTGAGGTTAGTTTAGCAAGAATCTCCCTTACCTTGGTGTCTGCTTTTAGCAGTTCCCATCCACTGACTCCTACCGCACACACAAACACACACACAGGCACACACACTTGAGTTTCTTTACTGTATTCAGAATTTAGCCCAATTCTAAACCAAGGTGTATTTTCCTTTATTGCAACAGCTTATGAACAAAATCTTTTCTAAAAATTTTACGGCCGGGAGCGTTGGCACAGGCCTGTAATCCCAGCACTTTTGGGAGGCCGAGACGGGCGGATCACGACGTCAGGAGGTCGAGACCATCCTGGCGAACATGGTGAAACCCCGTCTCTACTAAAAAATACAAAAATCTAGCCAGGCAAGGTGGCGGGTGCCTGTAGTCCCGGCTACCCGGGAGGCTGAGGCAGGAGAATGGCGTAAACCCCGGAGGCGGAGCTTGCAGTGAGCTGAGATCGGCCACTGCACTCCAGCCCCGGTGACAGAGCGAGACTCCGTCACACACACACCCACAAAATTTTTACTTAACTAATGTCCAGCTCTGGTTTTCTGTGACAACAGTGCACTAAGAGTTACAACGGTTATGATTGTCTTCCATCTGACTTTCAACTATAATATTGTAAAAATTGAATTCCAACTGTGATATAACTAAGAGTTTGTAAAAAGTGGTTTTCATTTTAAAGTTATTTATTTTGTCTACTTGGAACATTTTGTCACTAGCATGTGTTAAAGATCTCAAATTTTTCTGTTATTAATGTTCATTTTATTTTCATGTATTTCTTTGCATCCTTCTGATCATAGTTTTTCCCACATAAATCCATTAATGTGGTAATTTACATTAATAGATTTAACACGTTGAAATATTTTTTCACACCTGAGACTAAATATATCTCGTAATGACATTTTGCTAGTTTTCATTTACTATTTTTTATTTAGGATTTTTCACTTTGCTCATAAGTTAGATGGGGCCTTAATTTTATTTTTTTGGCTCTAGTTGTCTTATTTTCTTATCAATGTTGCATTACACTCCTACAAAAAATAAAAGTTTTACATTTTTCATATTCTCTGAATCAGTTTGAATTTCATAGGAATTGTTTTTTTCCTGAAGATTAGAACTTGTTTATAAAACCGTCTGTAATTAGTTCCTTTGGTTAAGGAGTAAAGGTGACTAACAATTTAAATTCTTCATTTTGTTGTTTTAATCAGACCTTCTTTTAAAACAAATATTTGTAATTTATAGCTTTTTAACTTTATTCCTTTCATCTAAGTTCAACATAAAATATTGACATAATATGTTCAAAATATTTGTTAATCATTAAATATATTTTAGTTATAATCACACCCATTTTTATTTCTTTTAGTGTTTATTCTGCTTCTTTCTTATTTAATTATTCTTGTTTGCATTTTTTTCTTTGGATGAATTTTGAATTTTGCTGCCACTGCCACAGCTGTTGTTGGCTGTTATTTTTAGCGCTAGTTTTTGTTTGGGGGTGGACATTGCTGCTTGCTAGTTAGTATCCATACTCTTCCATCTTTCCCCAAAAATCTCTAATTTGTTCATCTATGTCTTCCTTTCCACTCCCTGGGACACAGAGAAGCCAGCCATGGTGTCACCAACAGCATGAACCCCAGCACCGTAGGAGTCGTCCTGCCTTCCGAGACAGTGATCAATTCTCAGATGGGTGTGTGAGCACATCTGTCCTGGTGGGATGCCAGTAGACATTTGTAAAATAATTTGAGAATATTATTTTTCTAAGTGAGTTATTGGAAGACATCTTTTCTTCTTCTAGGATTTCCTCTGCAAAAATGTAAGGCCTGGAAATACTGTGATATCTAATTACCTCTTTAAAGATGAAGCCAAAATATGGAGGGACTGCTGAGAAATGGGCCTGAGGTCACTGGCTGCAACACACTTGAATCCTGTTCTAACTCTGCCTTCATATGTGTAATGATGGTTCATTTTCTCTGTCAACTTGGCTAGAGTAAGGTAACCAGTTGTTTGGTCAAAACTAGTTTAGATGTTGCTGTAAAGATAGTTTTATATGTGATTAACGTTTAAAATCAGTTGATTTTAAGTAAAGCTAATTACCCTCTATAATGTGGGTAGGTCTCATTCAATTAGTTGAGAGCCGAAGAGGCAGGCCTGAGGTTTTCCAGACAGGAAAGAATTCTGATTCTAAATTACAACATAGAAAGTCAACCTGACTTGGCAGTCCCCATAATTGTGTGAACAAGTTCCTTAAAATAAAAATAACTCTCTCTTTTCATATACATATACATATACATATGTGTGTGTGTATACAATGTCCACCTCCAAACAAAAACTGGCTTTAAAAATATATATATACATACACGTATATATGTATATATATGATACATATACATACGTAATACATACACATATGTGTATATATAGATTATATATACACACATATATATACTCATTGTTCAATTCAATATTTAATATTTGTATGTATGAAACTATATTACATTTCTAGATAACAGCATACAGTTATATATATTATACAATATAACAGAATATATATATGCTGTATTTTTGGGAAAACCTACCTAATACAGTGAATTGTGCAATTTTCTTAATTTTAAGCCAATTTGAGCTGAACTTTTGATACTTGAAGCAAAAGTATCCTGGTATTTTATTATATCTATAGTTCCTCTTTTCCTGTTTTATTAATTTCTTCTCTTACCTTTATTATTTTTATTATTTAAAATTTTATTTAAAATAATAAAATTTATTAATTTTTAATTTATTATTTAATTTTAATATTTAATTTTTACTATTAAATTTTTCTATTTCCTGTGGATTTACTCCCTTTTGTATCTTTTTGAATTAAGTTTATCTCATTTAATTTCAATTTTCTCTTTCTTCAGTTATACTACAAAATATTTCATATTGTTACTTGCTTAGAATCTTGCTACAAAGCTTGCCTAGGTAAGTAAACTTTGACATTAACTTTGGATTTAAAGGATGTATTTATGCTCAAACTATTAGTTAGTGCCTTAGGTCTCTGACTTCAATGAAAATTTAATAACTAGTACTGAAATTTTAAAACAATATATAAGAGGGCACATCCAGAATAATCATGTAATGTCTCCAAAAATTTATTTCTCTATAAGAGCAATGAGAATACTGGTAAAAAAATTGTCAAAATCAACTTTTACAGAACCCTGGAAAGTAATCAAAGGCAGGCAATAATCTGAAAACTGCTTAATCAAGAAAAAAAGCTGAATCTTAGTAAGATCGAGCTTTGAGTCATTTTAAGTTGCCCTCTTCCCCTTCTGCTTTTCTCAGTTCCAAGGAAACCTTAAAAACCACCAGTCTTGTAATCACGTAGGGATGAAAACCAGCAGCCAATCAGCCACTATAGGTGGAAGAATGGGTTGGGGGCTTTTTCAACCACCTCATTTCCAGAGGACTGTCGTTATTTGACCTGTCTGGCAGTTCTCCAAAAAGCCATTACATGGAGCTTGTCTTTATTAGAACTGACTCAGAGCTTGTCCAATGCAAATAGGCTTCTCCCTGGCATGTTTATTGGAAAGAAATCAGTGACAATTGGTTTAACTTCACATCTGCCTAAGGCAGTGATGTAGGTAAGGCTAATAAGAAACTGACTAAAAAACTTGAAAAGCTGGGGAATGAGACTGTCATAAAGAGCTTTGAAAAGTCTAGAAATATCCTGGGAATCCAGAGAGCCACATCCATGTGCAGATCTGGGCACATGGTGAGAAATAATCTGACAAGGTTCCAATTTCTCATCTCTGACTGATTTTGAGGCTCTGTGAAAGTAGGAAGTAAAGAATAAAACAGTGTATATAAATCGCCTGCCAGAGCATCAGATACAGGCCCCAACAGCAAGGTTGGGAGCCTTATTGGTTGAAGAAAATTAATGTCCACTCATTAGCTGACCACTGAACTACAAAAACAGAGACTTCAGTGGCTATACATAACAAAGAACGCACATCTAACAAAATCACCTTAGGAAAGTCACTACAGGAATAACAATAACATCAATATGACAAACAATAATAACAGAAATAAATTATGGGGAGTAGAAATCTGATTTTCAGAGTTGCTACATTATATAATTATGATATACAAAATGAAAAAAATGAGATACAAAATGAAACAAAAAATATGGTTCATATACAGAAAACAAAGCTCAATATACACTATCCAGGGAGAACACCAGAGATTGAACTTACTAGATAAAAATGTTAGATCAGCTATTTAAAATATGTCCAAATAATTAAAGGAAACTATAAAAGTAAATCAAACAGAGAATATCAATGCAAAAGATACAAATTCTAAATAAACCAAATAGAAATTTTGAAGTTGAAAAGGACAATAAGTAAAATAACGTATTTATTAAAATGGCTCAACAGGAGATTTCAACTGGTGATTAACGTATCTTCAAATTTAGTGAACTTGAAGATACATTAATTTAGATTATCTGGTCTGAGAAACAGAAAGAAGCAAAATGAAAAATCAGCAAACTGTGGCCACCATGAAACACATGAACATGTAAATGTTGGCAGTTCTAGTAGGAAAGAAGAAAAGGAATGCTTGAGGAAATAATTGCCAAGAATTCCCAAATTCAATGAAAACTTTTAATTTACACATCAGAAAACCCTGAAATAATAGCAAGTAGAATAAACTCAAAGATTTTTCACACCCAGACACATCATAATCAAAATATCAAAAACCCAAATTAAAGAGAAACTCTTGAAAGGAGGAGGAGAGAAATAGCTTGTCATGTCCAAGGAATCCTCAATAAAATTAACAGCAGGTTTCTCACAAGAAATCATGGCAGGCAGAAGGAAGTGGATGACATGTTTACAGTGCTTAAAGAAGACTGTCAACAAAGAACTCAATATCCAGCATAATTTTGCTTCAAAAATGAAGCAGACATTAAGACTTTCCTAGGTAAACAAAAGCTGAAGGGATTTATCTCTAGCAGATTTGGTTTATCAGAAATACTAAAGGGAGTTCTTTAGGCTGAAATGAAAGGACTCTAGACTGTAATTCAAACACATATGAAAAAATAGTAGTACCAGTAAAAATAACTATAAAATACAGTATAAATACATTGTTTGTTTATAAAAAGTTAGAAACAAACTTGTGAAGTTGTTACAAATTAAGATGCTCATTTTAATCTCATGCCAACTACTAAAAAAGAACTAAAATAATATTTTTAAAAATGACAATGGAATTAAAATGATATACCAGAAAATATCTATTTAACATAAAAGACAGTAATAGAGAAATAGACTAACAAAAGAGAAATAAGATGTAAAAAAACAAACAGCAAAATGGTAATCATAAATTTTATTCTAGCAAAAATTATATTACATGTAAATGAATTGACTGATAGATACAAAAACATAATCTAATTATATGCTGTCTATAAAATACTTAATTTATATAGAAAGACAAAAATATTTAGAAATAATAGGATAAAAATATATATCATGTAAATGATAAACAAAAGAGAGCTAGAATAGTTATGCTAATGGAAAACAATATGCATTTGCAGACAAAAATTGTTTCTAGAAACTGAGAGGGAAATTTTATAATGATACATTCAATCCATGAGAAAAGCATAACAATTATATAAACACCTATGCCCTAACAACAGAAGCTTGAAATATATGAAGCAAAAAGTGGTCAAAATAAAGGGAGAAATAACAATTTAAGAGAACTAGCTGGAGACTTCAATACCCTACTTTCAATAATGGTTAAGACAACTAGACAAAAATTAATAAGCAAGACTCAAACAACTCTGCACATCATTTTGACCTCTATAGATGACAGATGTTATCTATCATTACAGATGATAAGACATGCACAGAACACTCCATCCAAAAAGAACAGGATATAAGTTCTACTCAATTGTGTATGGAAATTATCCAGGACAGAGCATATGTTAGGCTGCAAAATGAGCCTCAATTAATTTAAAATAATTTAAGTAATACAGAGTATGTTCTCTTACTGCAATGAAATAAAACTGGAAATCAAAAACAGAAATAACTGGGGAATTAAAAAAATGTGAAAATTTTAAAAAGACCCCCACACACTGCTAAATAATCAGTGAGTCAAAGAATAAATGACATAGGGAATTATAAAAATATTCTGAGATGAATGAAAATCAAAACAAAATATAGCAAAGCTGCCAGGCGCAGTGGCTCATGCCTGTAATCCCAGCACTTTGGGAGGCCGAGGTGGGCAGATCACGAAGTCAGAAGTTCGAGACCAGCCTGGCCAACATGGTGAAACCCCATCTCTACTAAAGATACAAAAATTAGCTGGGTGTGGTGGCATGTGCCTGTAATCCCAGCTACTCAGGAGACTGAGGCAGGAGAATTGCTTGAACCTGGACCCGGGGGGCAGAGGTTGCAGTGAGCCGAGATCACACCATTGCACTCCAGCCTGGGCAACAAGAGTGAAACTCTCTCTCAAAAAACAACAAAAAAAAACAACAAAAACAAAAACCCATAGCAAAGCTTATGTGAAGGAGCTAAAGCAGCAATAAGAGAGAAATATGTAGCTGTAAGCAACCTATACTTTAAACTGTCTTAAAAAAAACTTTAACATTCCACCTAAAGAAACTAGAAAGAAAAGAACAAATTAAATACAAAGCAAGCAGAAAGAAGGCAGAAACAAAGATTGGAAAGGAAAAAAGTGAAATAGAGAGTAGATAAGCAATAGGGTACATTTAAAAAGTCAAGTTACTTATTGAAAGACCAATGAAATGGACAAACCTTTATCAAGATTAATTGTAAAATGTAAATAATGATAAATTTTGGAGATTCAAATAGTTAAAATCAAGAATGAAATAAGAAGCATTATTACTTAACCTTATAAATAAGGATTAAAATGAAATACCATAAACAATTGTATTTCATCAAATTACATAACCGGGATAAAAGTCTAGAAATACATAAATGATCACAAATGAGTCAAGAAGAAATAAAAAACCTGAATAGACTGAAAACAAATATATTTACTTAGTAATAAATTTTAAAATCTGCCAAAAAGAAATGATCAGGTCCAGATGGCTTAATTGATTATTTCACCCAAATGTTCTGGAATAATTAATACCAATTCTTCACAAAAATCTTCCAAAACTAGAAGAGGAAGGAACATTTCTCAACTCATTCTATGAAGTCAGTATTACCATGACACCTGGCAAACACAACTACATTTGAGTATCTCTTATGAAAGTGCACACAAAATCCTCAACAAAACAACAGCGGATCAAATATTTAGTGCTGTGTCAAATGATTATAAATTGTGACCTAAGTACGATTTATGCCAGGAATGTCAAATTGTTTCAATATAGAAAAGTTAATGAATGTAATATGTCATATTAATAGAATAAAGAAAAAATAATAACCCCAGTTAATGCCAAATAAAACCCTTAGAATACAGTACACTTTCATGATACAACTGTTAACAAACTAAGAAAAAAGGGGAACTTTCTAAACTTGACAAAGGAAATCTACAAAAAAAAAAAAACCAACACATACATAACATTATACATGATGGTGAGATGCTGTGTGTTTTCTTCCTACATTCATGATTAAGACAAAGACGTCAGTTCTGTCAATTTATACTGAATATCATACTAGCAATTTTAGACTGGGAAACTAGTCAAGAATTAAAAAGATATCAAGGTTGAAGAGGAAGAGGCAAAATTCTCTCTTGGCAGATGATCGGATCACATATATATAAATTCTAAAGAAAATACAAACATTACTAGAACTCATAAGGCTAGTAAGGCTGCAAGAGATAATATAAATTTGTTTTTGTTTTGTTTTTTTGTGATAAGGTCTTGCTCTGTCAACCAAGCAGGAGGGCAGTGATACTGGATTGAGTCTCACTGCAGCCTTGAACTCCTGGCCTCAATCAATCCTCCCAGCTTGGCCTCCCGAAGTTCTGAGTTTACAGGCATGAGCTATGATGCCTTACCTTGAATTTTTAAAGAATGTTGTATTTCTATATCCTACCAGTAAACAATCCAAAAATGAAATTAGAAAACAATTCCTTTTAAAATAGCATACAAAACAATACTTAGGAATAAATTTAACAAACATGATTAGTAAATGGTAAGACATCCCATGTTCATAGATCAAAAGATTTAAAATTGTTAAGATGACAATCCTTTCTAAATTGAATAGAATTGAGAGATTCTAAAAGCAAATTTCCACATTTATACTCAACTGATTTTTGATAAGTGCCTATACAATTCAACAGAGAAAAGCATAATCTTTTGAAAAAGTGATGTTGGAACAACTGTAGCTCTATGAGTAAAATAATAAAATTGAACCCCTACTTCAAACAATATGTGAAAATGAAATCAAAATGGATCATTGACCTAAATGTAAGAGCTACAATTGCAAAGCTTTTGGAAGGAATCACAGAAGTAAAACTTGCCCTTGGATTAGACAATTTTGTCTTAGATATAATAGCAAAATAACATGTGGCAAGACAAAAAAGAGATAAATTGAGTTTCATCAAAATAAAAAAAAAAAAAGCTTCAAAAAGACACCATCAATAAAGTGAAAAGACCACCCATGGAATAGAAGGAAATATCTGCAAATTATATATCAGATATAATGTTACAGTTATGCCAATGCACCTCATCGTAGCAGTCTCTCATTGTGATGTATCACCTGGAGTTCTTTGTGTCTAGACCAAGAGCATTAAGGAACATGGACACAAAGGGTGACATTGGAGCAAAAGTTTAACAAGCCAAAGAAGAAAGCTCTCTGCTGCAGAAAGGGAATCCAAAAGAGGGTTGCCGGTTTTACAGTTGAATGTAAAGGCTTATATAAGAAACTGTTTAGGGCTGGGTGTCTCATTTGCATAAGGTGCAAATTTCTGGTAGCTCCACCCCATCCTCCTAATGTGCATGCAGGCCCTCAGCTTGAGTTACTCCATAGTGCTTTGCTCCCCTTGCAGTGCATGTGTCAGGGGACAGAATTTTCCATTGCGAGCATGTCTGGGCAAGTCACCTGCATTGCCTTTCTTATCTGTGTGGCTACGGGCATAGTTAGGCAAGCCCCTCTGTGTGAGTTTCCTTATCTGTGCCTGCTGCTTGATTTTTCAGGCTATTCTTTTGTTTGAAAGAATTCAGTCGAGGACCCACCCACCCTAACTGCCTGACTCACTGGTTTCCTCCTTTATTCTCTATCAAAATGACTTGTATCCTGAATATATAAAAAACACAACACAACAATAAAAAGACAAAACAACCCAATTTTAAAAATGGGCCAAGCAGTTGAATAGACATTTACCTAAAGAATACATATGAACGTATAATAGCAAGTATATATACTAATAAATTCTCTTAGTAGTCGTTAAACTACCTTAATATTATTTTCACTCTTTAAGATTTAATTATTGAACATGGATTTCTGAACTGACCATTACTTTATGCAACTATTTCAAATATATTATTCTGATAACTTCTAGCTTCTGTTGTTATGCCCAGACCGTTTATTCCCCAGAGAAGACCACCAGAGTCCGGAGTCAAAGCCAAACGGCAAGGATCTTTATTGCAGGTTCGAACCTGGAACTCTCACGCTGGTCGTGCAACGAGCGGAAGAGCTCCCCAACTGGGCTCAGGACAGCGTTATATAGTCAGGGGTAAACAGGCACAGAGTCATAGGGGGTTTTGTACAAATCAGACGTATGATTGGCTGACATTTGAACAAGGCAACTTGGCTGATTATGATTGGTTCCCTCCATTTCTGATATTTCAGTTACTCTTTTGAAACACTGGTGACGTTTATCAGGGGCTTGCAGGGCAGGGCTCGTTTACCCAGTCTGTTCTGGTTTCTGGTTTCCTGGAATTGTTTGTCTGAGTTAGTCCTGGGGGTTGTTTTTCAACCTTGCCCTATTTCACTTTGTTGCTAGGTTTAGCAATGGGGTGGGTACACACTTTACAAAAGGCTTTGACGTGAAATATTCTTGTGGTATGCCCTTTCACTGTATTTCAAGATGCTCTCATTACAATGTTTGTTCTCCTTTAAGTGGCCTATATTCTCTTTCTAGGACTCTAATCTTTTTTATTATGCTTGCTGTTATGCAGCATTACTAGATGCATCCAGGGATGAATTTAATTTTATTTATCTTTTCCAGGATACAGTGTGCTTTATTCTATCTTAAAATGTACTATTTTCTCATTTCAAAATTTTTTCAGGTTTTTTTTTTTAATACACTTTTTTCAATATCCTCTCTTTGGTAGTTTTAGTTTTGTGAAAGAAAAAAAGCAACCTTGATTTCTAACTCTTGTAAACAAAAAATTAAATTCTAAGGCTTTTCCTCTTGGCTAAGGGCATTCCAGAGCTAACCTGAAAACCTAGTTCAGGCCATGATGGAAGAGGGGGTTGGACATGCCTCATTATACGTTAACATCAACACAGCATTAACTTTAACATAGACATTAAGTCTGATAAGAAACATTTACAATCTATACTGTCTGAAGTCTGCTACATGGAGGCTTCATCTGCATGATAATACCTTGGTCTCCACAACCCCTTACTGTTACCCAGACACTCCTTTCTACCGATAATAACTCTTTCAAGCAATTGTCAATCAGAACATTTTTAATTCTACCTATGACTTGGAAGCCCCCACTTTGAGTTGTCCTGCCCTCCCAGATTGAACCAATGTGAATCTTACAGGTACTGATTGATGTATTATGTCTCCCTAAAATGTATAAAAGCAAGCTATGCCCCAACCACCTTGGGAACATGTCGTCAGGATCTCCTGAGACTGTGTCATGGATGCTTCCTTAACCTTGGCACAATAAACTTTCTATATTGATTGAGACTTATCGCAGATACTTTTTGAATCACAAATTGGTAACCACAGAAGGATTCTGAGTGGAGGTTCTGAGATTTGACAAATCTCCTATCAGTGCTTGGCATCAGCTTGAACCATCCTTGTGGCTAAAACTAACAGGACAATTTGCTGACGCCTGGGAGTTCCCCTCCCTTCAGAGAATCCCTGATCTCTCAAAATTTGGTTGAGATCCAATGTTTATTTTGCTGTACGATTCTTTTTCTGGAGTTTTATTTGCTTCCAACAAAAAAGGCAAATTTTCCTGCTTCCATGATGATGCAAGACAGGTAACTCCTTTTGGAGTTTCAGCTCACTTCCAACAGGGAAGACGAGTTTCAGTTTTTTCCTGCTTCTAGGATGGTAGAGAGCAGTCTTCACCTGGGACCCCAATCCTAGGTAAGTAGCTTGAATTGGGGCTTTTTTGTGTGTGTGTTGGAAATTCTCCTAAATGACTAATGGTTGAAATTGACAAACAGCTGGTCTTAATTTTGCCTTACCATTAGAGCACTCAGTAATCATAATTTTGGGGTTCTTTTTTGTTCTGTCATTGGATTTGACCAACTGTACTTGACTTGGTTAAGTCCAAATGTGAATTCCAATTTATGGGGAACAAGGCCTTTGAATTGGCAATATTCCTTGCAGCTGCAAAACAAAACAAAATGAAACAAAAACCAAACAAACAAATAACCATGTACTTGGTTTTGGTTTCTGTGTTTGCATCCTGTGCTAAAAAAAAATTGTTCTTTTGTTTACATTTATTTCGCTCTATTCTTCCTTCCCTCTTCACTGTGTTTGGTACTAAGAAAAATCTTGAGAAGTCTTCTAATGTCTCAAACCCCAAACCAAAGGCACCACTCATTCCTTTTTGGGGTGTTCTCTTTTTTTATGGTGTTTCAAGAGTAATGGCATGAAAGCTTTGGTTTCCTGCATTGCATTACCTGACCTCTTTGACTTTTCAGGGTACCAGAGATTACCGTGTACCGTGAGCGGATTTGACTTTGGTGTGTGTTATGGCGGATGAGAGAGCTACAAAGTTAGGGGTGACTGAAGACAGTTTGCAGGAAGTGGTCTTATCTATATTTTTTTCCTCCTAGGAAGTTGTTATTTAGGATCCTAATTCTACTTTGGAGGTGCATTTTAAAGAGTCTTCTCTATTGCTCTTTCTTCCAAAATTAATCTCAATTGGCTTGCCTGCACATTTGTGTGAGGAACTGAACTGTCATTTTCATAGTTAAGTGAGACATTGAGTTTCCTCAGCTCTGAAGAGGAAGGGCATTTCAATACCCCCAGCCAAAAGGTGCCAAGTGGGAATGTTTGGGGCCTGATTCCTCTTGACATGCAGTGGCCCTACAGGGAACCCCCAACAAAATTAGTTTAAAGGGCTCATCAAGGAAGCACATGCAGGATCTTGGTCTCTCTGTGCTTTGAGTCCCCCAGAGGTGCTAGACCTCCAGAGAGAGAAACGGAGGCACATAGCAGGGCAGAAATGACTTGGTGGTGACATATTGTGGAACCCTGCCCACAGTCAGCACATTTCAATCCACCACAGTAAATTCTAGGCCCCAACCCAGTTCCTCCTTTTAAGAAAAAATGTGAGAAATTAATCATGTAAGAATGAGGAACAACAAGGAGAATGATCCCTTTCAACCACTCTGGTTTTATGGTGCCTCTACCTGCAAGCGGTTATGTAAATGGAAGGGCATGCCAGGTTTCCTAGCACTCCAGCTGGTCACACGTTAAGTCTGCTCTTGTGCACATTTTAAACTGAAGGGCAAATTACACCAAGGAACATTTAGAGCCCAAAGGTCGACCTGCAACTGTGATGCTCCTAAATTCTCTTTCTGCTTTCGTTTCTGTCTGCTTTAAGTCAGCTGTTACTTTTCTACTGAGCTAAAATCCACTATTTACATCTAACCATCTATTTTTGCAAACCAGTGAGTTTTATATGACTATCTCATGGCTAGAGTTCTGAAATAATATCTATAGGATCTTTGTATGAGTGTGTGTGTGTGTGTGTGTGTGTGTGTGTGTATGTGCGTGTATCTACACATATTTTGTTATGTTTTTGGCCACATGGTATTTGTTATGTTTTGGCCACACGGTACCAAATTGACTTAAACTTAAAAGTACTCATAAATAATAAGCCCAGTGCTTTTCAAATTCACATGACTTAAGTAAAATCTTTAATAAATAAGCTGGCTTTAAAATTATTGATAAAGTAATATTAGAAATGTCTTAAGAATTATCAGCATACTTTTGTATTTGCATTCATTGGTCAAATGATTTCATACTTATCCCTGGCAAATACTATAAGGTATCAAACTTTGGTATAAGGGTTAGAAAACTATAAATCCAGCCAAAACCAGAATAATTTTTGCTTATGCAATTTTTAATAAATCAGATATTAATAGTGTTAGTTTAATGAAAACAGCTAAATCTTGAATTATTGGTAAAACAAACATATACTTAACCTTAAGGTTCTTACTTGGGTAATAACCTGAAATTCACAGGCTATAAAAATGTTTCATTGGAAAAGTAACTTTGATCACTATCACAGTTTTCATAAATAATGTAGGTAAACTATTAAAATAAAATAATTAGATAAATGTGATGGAATAAATACTTATAAACAAACTTGTCATAATTTAGGATCTAAAGTTATATGAAATTAAATAAGATATTTTATTAAATATTTGGGTATTTTCCAATTAAATTATATTCTAGGAAGACATTCTTTCTAATAAATATGTTCTTATTGAAAGGTAAATAATTTTTGTCTAATTCAAAGCTTAAAGGTTATGTATAAAATAACATAAAAGGAACTAGGAAATAAGAGAGATATAAACAAAAAGATAAAGAGATATTTTTGGTAAGAAAGCTTAAAGAAAAGTAACTTTATATGAGAAAGAGTCTTTTATAGTGAATTTTTGTCCTAAAATAAAATGACTGGGTTGTTCAAAAAAGAGGAATATTTAGGACAAGTGAGAAAGTCAAAGCATGTTGGGAATGGTGTAACTCATAATAAGTTTACTAAAAAAGGAATTTATATAAATGTTATGTGATTAACTGGTTATAATTAATGGAAATTATAATAGTTTTTCTAAAAATTGAACTTTGATATTAAAATACACTTATACAAAAATAAGGAATTGTTAAAAAAAGAGATTTTATTAAAGATACTGAGTTGAGGAACTTATTGGACATGCAAGAAGTTTTTAATTTTTAAATTCTATTATCTTTTTTTTTTTTAATTATTCAGAATGATATCTCAGAAGTTGTACCTTGCTGCCTCAGTTCCTTGTCTCTTTTGAGAACGTCTGGGATGGTAACTCTCTCCTTTAATATTTGTTGTAACTTTTAAAAATTAATAGTCTAAAGTAAGGGAGGTAATATTTGAAAATAGGCAAATGAAAAATCTTTTGAATCTGTTTTTGTCTGAAGTTCGTTGTATCTATATGTTTATGTGTGTCATGTGGAAGTGATATTTTAGAATTAAACTGTATGAAAGAGCTATAATCAATTGACTTAAAGAAAAGTAAGGGCTTATCAGACTCATGGAAGCTAGCTCAGGTCTCTTTTAACTCACATTACTTTGGTAATCTTCAGGAAGATTAATTTGGTAAATTTAATCTCAAAATCCTCTCCAATAGTTTAAAATCTTAAATTCATGTTATGTTAAATTAAAACCTCATTTTTAACCAGGCATGGTGGCTCACGCCTGTAAACCCAGCACTTTGGGAGACCGAGGAGGGTGGATCACCTCAGGTCAGGAGTTCGAGACTTTGACAAACATGGTGAAACCCCATCTCTACTAAAAAAAAAAAAAAAAAAAAGAAAAATTAGCCAGGCTTGGTAGTAGGTGCCTGTAGTCTCAGATGCTCAGGAGGCTGAGACAGGAGAATTGCTTGAACCTGGGAGGTGGAGGTTACAGTGAGCCGAGATCTCACCATCTTTTAGACTCCATCTTTAGATTCCATCTAAAAAAAAAAAAAAAGAAAACTCATTTTTTTTCCCCATTGGGAATTTTGGTCACCAAGAAGTAAAATAGTAGGAGCACAAAAAGTGTTTTTGGTGATGTTTATAACACAAGGATGTGGATTTTGCTAAAGGAAATATAATTTTTTTTCTAGTTAAGAAAGAATTTCTTTATAATAAAGGAGAAATTGTACAGATAAAGCTAAGTGGATAAAAAGAAAAATTAAGCCAGGGCAACAAAAGTTACCTCTGAGACATGACATGTGGTTACCAAGAAGACAGTCAATATGAGGGGAAGGGCAAAACCAAGTAATTGTCAAGACCAAGGGTGTAATGTAAAGGAATTGTTTCATTTTGTAGATTGGTAAAATCAGCTTCTTGAGAAATCTTCACTACAATGAATTGTAAAAGTAACTACTTTAAGGAGAAAATTCTTAATTTTAAATGCTAGAGAACGAAAGAGCTTATTTGGGTTGATGCAGGGCCCACAGCTCACTGCTGAGCAATCACTGATGAATATATGTGATCCAAATGCACAGGTGGTTATTTCTGAGAGAACAAAAAACCTGGTGGACTGGATGAACGCCACTGTAAGGTCTGTTTGCCCTGAAAGGGGACTGCCTGACTCTTCGTATAAAATGTAAGTGAAACACCCGAGATGAAGCAGTTGATATCCTTCACATGCAAGCTGCGTGAAATTGGCTCTATGATGGCCAGGATATTCTCCCATCGAATATGCTTATTACCCAGATCATGGTAAATTTGGGTGTTAGGGGGGCACCCCTCCTGCAGAATCATACGACTGTTGAGAAGCCTTATTCAATTTGCTGTTCCTGATGGGTCTTACAGATGCTTAATCAAATATTGGAGTAATTAACAACAACAACAACAAAAAGGTGGGGAGGGAGCTGGAAATGGGAGGAAAAAGGGAGTCAAAGGACTTGCCCCAGAAGGGTGATGGAAGCTTTTGGATGGTTATTCACGATTTGCCCCAGATTTGGAAAATTAAAAAAAAAAAAAGGCAAAAGGCAAAGGTTATCATGAGATAGGTTATGTTGCCTGGGGTAATGTAGCGGCAACTAAGATAAAGATTCACCAAAGGGTCTCAGTCTCTTGGCCCGCCCCCTGCTGGGAACCCAAATCCTTTTCATGTAGGACCTTGCTATCTGGGAAATGCAAGAATGAGAATACTCATAAGCAGAGGACTTCTTTTCTCCCTTACGAGTAACTCCAACTATGTGAAGAGCTGCTCGATTCTACAGTGCCTAATAGACAACTCTCATCTAGCAAGAGCTGTTTGGCTTATGGATAGCAGTTCCAAAGTGAACAAATGGCATCCTGTTTGAAAGCCACTGCTCGGTTAAAGAAGAGTCAAGCAAATCTTCTTCTTGTGAGTTATTTATAGTTTAGAGCAATTGGATAAAGTGTATTTTTGTGAGCAAATTTACTCTTCTCTCTGGATTCCCAAAATTTGGAAACTGTTCATGAGTATTCTGATTTTATGACAATACAGTTATTTGCCTAAGTTTAGTAAGAGTCTTTTCTTTTACAACAGGACAGATGGAGACACAGCTTATTTTACCAAGGCTTTGACTATAATAACAAATTCTTAGGTAAAGTTTCAGCAAAGTCAAATTAATAGCAGCCTATAAGGCCAATCAATTCTTGCTGCACTTCATGTGAATAATCAAGCCAAATATTATAAGCCTAAAACTTATTTCATACATAACTTTTCTTCAATAGAAAAGGAGGGCTAGATAGAAATTGTTTCAAAGGAAAAGTGTAACACTTGTTACTAAACTTCAGCCCTGACTTTTGTTTCTGAGTGCAGACTGACTCATTAATTATTTCTTGGCTACAATAATCTTCTAAAGAGTAGCAGATTATCATTTTTCTCCATATTTTTAGTTGGTGCCCTAATAGAATAGGTTCCTTTTTCTGTTCTGGCACACAAATACTTTTTTGGTTATCAAAATACTAATGTTATTTATCTCTCCTAGTTTTAAATCCAAGGAAACCAGAATTGCGGTATTCTTAAAACTAGAGATGCGAATCTCGTTTATTTGGCATCCCACTTGGCCTGATTTGTTTTTCATTGCAAATGCCCTGCTGATAAGATTATACAAGCACCCTCCCTCTAGGCCCAGGGACTATCATGGAGGAGGAAGGTGCATGAAATTGTAAGGGCCATTTCTGAGGAATAGAATTAGTTCAGACTCTCCAAATCAAGGCTGGGTACACAGATGCCTAAACAGCTGGTAAAACAAGGGACTTTGACTTCTGAGCTACTATGTGGCACCATTTCCCTAAAGAATCCAGGCACTGCAAGAATTTCCTGCTTTTTACACAAGTAGTTAGACAGGCATGAGCCACCAGGAATATTGGGTGATGTTTTGGCAATTATCACATTGCCTATCTAAAAGTGATAAATTGGCAGCTGGTGCCAGGGAGAGGCCATTTCCTGATGGTCCACACCTGTTGCACTAAAGCGTTAATTGAATCCAGATGCCAGGGAGAAGCAACTTCCCCGGCATGTGGAATAAGAGACAAAATGGCGAAATGTGACCTTCCAAGATCATACCACCGAAAAAGGGAAGAAACCTCAGAGGGGCATGCATGCAGCTTCCTAAACACACTGCACATGCTCACCTCCCAAGAGTAAGGAGGGAACTGCACATGTGGGCAGCCCACACTAAGGGAAGAATCATGGGAAAGGGGCTACATCTAAAGACCTAGGATCAAGGCTAACCACCGCACATGTTCTTCAAGTCACCTGCTTGGGTCTCTTCCAAGCATATTTTATTTTCTTTCCTATTCTAAAGACTTTTTAAATAAACTCCCACTCCTGCTCTGAAGCTTGCCTTGCTCTCTTTTTCTGTGTTATGCCCTTGAGTTGAATTCTGTCTTCTAAGGAGGCAAGAATTGAGGTTGCTGCAGCCCCCATGGATTCATCGCTGGTAACTCAGATACCTTCCACTGGTAATACTTCCTGTAAAATTAAAATAAAATAATTACTGATAGGATAAAGATACTTCATGACAAAGCCTCCTTAGTATAATATTCCCCATTATGAGTTATGTGAATACATACATATTAAAAATTTTTTTTCAGAACAATGCTTATGTTTTGTATAGCTAATTGCTATCAGGCTGTAGTTAAAACCAAGATTACAGTAGTTCAATGCATAGAAGTTAAAGATAAATCAATGTTGTAACCTCACCTTTGACTTTTTGTTTGTTGACTTTTTGCTTAAAAACATATTTTTTAAGAGATAGTAAATGCTTGCTCACATCCATTCCTATCTGGCCCAGTACATTTAATTGGCAATAAGTCTTTTGACTCTTAAATTCAGTGGCCACAAGGAGTTCCATCAAGAGACAGGATGGACCCAGGGCAGGCAACCATGCCACCCCAGCAACTCTATGGGACAAAAAAAATTTGGTGGCCATTGATATCGCCTCTGGCAAATTTTGGCCAGAAAAGGGAGAATGTAATCCAAAAATAGATTCTCAAGCCCCCCAACCATCTGAATGAACCTCTTTTCTTGGCCAAGGGCATTCCAGAGGTTACTTGAGAATCTAGTTCAGGCCGTGATAGAGCTAACATCATGTTCATCCCAAGATGGGGTCCAATCAAGGGTTGGACATGCCTCATTATACCACCCCTGCATTTACATTAACACAGACCTGAAGTCTGATAAGGAACATTTGTAATCTCTTCTCTCTGAAGCCCGGCTCCTGGAGACTTCACCTGCATGATAAAACCTTGGTCTCCACAACCCTTTATTGTTACCCAAACATTCCTTTCTACTGATAACTCTTTAAACCAGCTGCCATTCAGAATATGTTTAAATCTACCTATGACTTGGAAGCCCCCACTAGAGTTGTCCTGCCCTTTTAGATTGAACCAATGTAAATCTTACATGTATCAATTGATATCTTATGTCTCCCTAAAATGTATAAAAGCAAACTGTGTCCTATCTACCTTGGGCACATGTCATCAGGACCTCCTGAGGCTGTGCCATGGGCATGTCCTTAACCTTGGAAAAATAAACGTTCTAAATTGATTGAGACTTGTCTCACATACTTTTTGGTTCACACTCTCTAACAGTCATGGATCACACAGTTTGAATTACTAATCTCCTATGTGGTCATGACAATCCAGCCACTGAGCTATTTCTGTTTTGTTTATAACTCTGAGAAGTGTAGATCCATCTCTGACTAGTTTTCCTCTTGCCTTATGATATATTTTCTCCTTATTTGACACTGGAAATTTGCTTTATTTGGTTGATATTTATGTGTGTGTGTAAAGAGTAATTTCCACATGACCTTTGTCTGTGACATGGATTTCCAATTGTTTTTCCCCCTCTGAATGCTTCTACTCATCTTTCAATACTCAGTCATCACTTGACTTCACAAGGATGAGGATAGCCATCTCTGGCCATGTGCTTGACATAAGCTGTGTTTTTGAGCCCCTCTTCTTGTTCCCATGGGTCATTGTGTGTACTTCTAGTGTCCACTATATCAACATTACAATTTATTATTTTAGCTTGTCTGCACTACCAAATTGTATTTTGCCTGGAATTAAAAAAGAAATATTTGCTGTCTTTTCAAACATTGTATTTTCTTATTACATACGTGAAACTCTGGTTTATATATATTTTAAATTCTTAACATAACTAATGATAAATTGTTTACAAGTAATATCCTATCTTGAGAAAAATCAAGATGTTGACATTATAATGTCATATCTCCACAATAATCTTTGTTTTCCTCTAGGCACTCAATCTCTCAGGGACGCAAGTAAAAGATGACCCTTCATGAAGGACAGCCTCAACTTCCAGATCAATTTAACTTCAAGGTCTCTGATATTGGTTATTTCTCAAGAGCTATGATTTTTTTCTCTATTGCAGCCATAGTTGGTCTAAAGGTAATAATTTCCTGGGCAGGAATCCAATTCTGTAACCACCTCTGTCAGCATGCCGATTTTGTATTGTACCTCCAAGACTCGGTAGGATTCATCAACATAAGCTGAGATAGTTCTACCGTAATACTTGTATGTGCTCTTAAGCTAAAGCATCAGACACATAGTTAACAATTAAAAACCTACAGTAATTTGCGGAGATAAGCATTTTAAAACTTACTGACGCAAATAATTATTTGTGTATATCACGCAGCTTTGCCTCTTATTTTACCTGTCAAAATCTCTTCATGGAGAATCATACTTCTCTTTTCTTTGTTAGTGAATAGTATTATCCATTTCATTTCCCTCTCTATGCAGAGGACTGCCCTTACTTTTGTGGTCGTTAGTAAAGATAAATAAAGTCTAGTAAGAGATGATTTGAAGGAATTTCCAAGTTTACAGAGGTGGTATATTTGAATACAAATACCTAAGCTAAGGAAATGACAAAAGGATAAGATGGTGGAGAAAAATAAAGACAAAGATCACAGAAAAGGATGATCATTGATTTAACCTGACTTGGAGCCCATGAAGACTACCAGTGATGAGAGTCTACAAAATCACGTACACATGTGGCCACATACAATATGAACCCAATAATTGCATCAATAATATTTAGAAATATTCATTTCCAAAGATGTAAATGTTTTTGTTTCTGTTGAACACATTGTAGCAGAGGACTTCAATAGGGAGTCTAAACAAAGAGACAGGGGTGACCTCAAGGAGGCATTTGGACAAGTGGAATGAGATTCTGTTTTCCTTCATGTTTACCTTATTTATTTATACATTTAAAGGTTATGCCCTTTTCCTATTTGCAGGACAAAAATCAACACAAATACGAGGCACACTAGTGATGTTAAACTGGCATTATTTATGCCACAATTAAAAGAAAATTAAGTGACCTGAAAACTGAGTGTTATATTTTTAGATATTTATGGGCAAAACTTTAAGATTTGTGTAAAATTTTTAAATGAGTATGGCATAATAATATGTCCCTGTTTTTCTTGCCAAGGGATTATGGGTGATATACACTGTGAGCATATCTGCATATCCCAAACACAGTAATTCAGAATTTTACTTTGTAGTGAAGGTTGAAGTAAAATAGATCTCTTTTGATGAGATGTACTACACACCCTGAATCTTTAGTCTGGGGCAATTTTTTACTCTTATGAACTTTATTTGGATTTTGGGGCTGTTCATAAAACAAAATAAACAAAATGACTATTTTAAAGCCAGTTTCATAGAGTGACAATTAACAATTTATCAAATATACAGCAAGGCAATTTAAATTTTATTTCCTATTTCAAGTTGTTAATTTGAAGATAAAGCATACTAGAATGTAGAAATTGAAAAAAAAACAAATTCACAAATTCTCATGATTCAAGTGTTCTTCTCATATATAGTTGATGTTATGATTCCTGATTTTTTCTCAAATATTATTGATGCAATTATTGAGTTCACATTGTGTGTGGCCACAAGTGTATGTGATTTTGTGTACTCTCATCACTTGTAGTCCTTATGGGCCCCAAGTCAGGTTTAATCAGCAATCATCATTTGAGAGAAAGTCATTTATTATGGAACTGGAGGTACAAATTGCTTATAATATGGGAGTTCCCCACATCTAGTTATACATGTAATGCGTATTTCTCATGTCTTTATATTTCTTATGCTTGGATCTCATAACTTGACTATAAAGTATGTGCAGATTGAATGAGCACATACGTATGTATAACTTTTCTTCCATCTAAAATCCCTTTTGAATGGCAAACATTGAAAAGCCTGAACGACTACCCGAGTAGAGGACATGGAGCTAGAGTCAACCCAGATCAAGTTGGCTAGGGTCAATGAGACAAAGAGTACTAGAGGGGAGAGGGCTGCATGGAGGGAGCCCCTCAAGTATTCAACTAAGTGCTGATCAATGTGGGAGAAAACTACCCGCTAGACTGGAGAAACACCCAGCTGAAACGATAAGCAGGAAGATCATCTGAAGTTCACACAGGGGTTAAATAGTGGGCCTAAAGAGTGTAACTGGCAATGAGGAGAAATCTGTGTAAGTAAAAGGAAAACACATCAGAGATATTAATACTTAACAAACAAGTCTTTCATTTGTGGGTGTTAACAGATGTCCAAAAATTACAACTACTAAAAAAAAGAAAACCAAAAAACATGAATAGTAAACAAAAAAGATTAAACACATGTAACAAAAAAGGAAATTAAAATCAGTAGAATTAATATTTAGAGAGAGAGTGAATAAAAGAAATATCACATCTATAAAACAAGAACCAGCTGTAATACACAAGAAATAACCATCAATCTGGAAAATATATGTGACTGGTTTAAAAAATCAGTAAAATAGCTAAGTAACGCAAGCTATATGTCTAAAGACTGTTGATACAGATCAAGCATGGTGTGAGGAAATCATATACATCATAACTGAAGGGGCTTATTAATTTATATGTGCCAAATTCCTCAGTTAAAAGACAATGAGAGAATTCTGGTATAGTGACAGTGTCCTAAAACTATCACTTTCCACCTTTTTCCTAGAAAACATTTAAAAGCAGTGAAGATGATGTAAAATAAAAACACAAATTCAATTAGTGCTAGGAAATTAAATTAGTAGCTAGGAAACAGTTTAAATTCCAAACTCTAAATGCACAAAACTGCCAAAAGCCAGTGGAAATTGAAAAAGAAGTTCTGTAAAAGCAATCAGGAGAAGACATTGTGGCTGATGATTCTTGGAGGGCAGGTTTATACCTGAGATACAACATCAAAATTATCATTTACAATAACAAAGTGGGGTCCAACAGCTGGCAACAGATGTTTCTTTGGACTCAATTTGATTCCAAAGAGCAGAAGAGGGGGAGCCAAAGGACACATAGACAAATCAGATATGCAAAAGCCTGTCCTTTGCTGAGGCCACAAGGGAGAAATGAGGATTCACATTGAAAACCTCTTCAGCTCCAAAAAATCCCTATACTCACTGCTTCTTTCACATTAACCAGGTCTCAGTCATGTGAAAATCTAGCTTATATTTTGCTACTATAAACTCTTAGAATGCAGCTGTCCAGCATGGGCATCCTCACTACTGATATCAGGAGCTAGCCAGTCCACCTCTGGCTTTTTAACCTGTGAGGCTGACAGGAGTCCACTGTGTTTGCCTTTTGTCCCTATCTCAAGCTGCACAGGAAAAGTTTCATAGTAATCCCTTAGATCTATCTCAGTGAAGCCTCTCTCCCTGACTTGAGATAGTAAGAAATATCTTCATTACTCCTAATTATTTTTTGATTGGGGGGAGTGGGATTTGCAAGACACCAACACATCAATGCAGAGAAATCTTCCTTATAGAGTAGTCTTCCTGCAATCATTCTGCCTCTAACACTCACAATTTTAAGTTAGTAATAAAGAATTTTTGAAATAATCAATAGATAGGATACTTGTATTTCTGGTAAATAGAAGGAAAAGAACAAAAATAGGATGATATGGTCCATTAAGGAAGACTGGTGAGTTTATGTGCTCTCTTGTTCTCCTTGTCTGCTATTAACTCTTACAGTAGTTGCTCTTCATAACTTTTTAAATCTTTGCCCTTTTAATGGAACCTCTATACCTTCCCCTATAAATACATCATTACACCAAATGTTGTGAGATCCAATTTCCTTATTTGGCATTTGAGTTCCTTGTGTATTAGAACTGCTGCTAAAACAGCAACAGAAAACTAAACATGAAAGGAAATTTTGACATCAATCCCCTGCACATGTGCAACTGTAAACTTTTTATCCAGAAACAGTAGGGCATTAGGAAAACACAGAAGTCTTGGAGGCAACAAAAATGTGATGGGCAGTATAGTCGCCTTCTAACATACATTCAGTACCACTGGGTAGCAGCAGCATAATTTAAATAGATTAACCCTTTCCTCCTTTCCACATCCGCAACTCACAAGGCTTGGTTTAGGCTGATCATCCCATGCACATCTAAGATTATCAGCGTGTAGTCTGCACATACTGACTGTTTCAGGGTTGGTGTACACCTTAAGTTAGTCTGGAATGAAGCTAATGGCCTTTGTGCGGGTGTTGAATAGTAAAATCTTAGGAACTCCTAGCATTCATCTTGTGGTCATTTGAGGGCACTAATCTTAAAATGAAACTGATAATTTAGGAGGCAGAAGTAGGTCTTCAGTGATATCATATACCTGATGAATTGAATTCCATATTTCTCTAAAATTTATCATTATAGGAGTCAGAACTTAATCCTTTTAACTTTAAACTGGTTTTCTGTTACTTAAGATTAAAAGTACCATGCCAAACTGGTTTCCCAGGTACTACAGCTAGCCTAGAGGTTGGTTGATTATAGGTCTATATGGCAGTAATAATTATTAAAGATGAGCTGAAACCAATACTCAGTTACCGATATATCTGTGTCTACAAGGGTGGTGTGCTTTATTTATTTTATTTTTTATTTTTTTTTACATATTTATTTACTTATTTTTTAATTTTATATTTACTTTTTTTTTATATACTTTAAGTTCTAGGGTACATGTGCGTAACATGCAGGTTTGTTACGTATGTATACTTGTGCCATGTTGGTGTGCTGCACCCATCAACTCGTCAGTACCCATCAATTCATCATTTATATCAGGTATAACTCCCAATGCAATCCCTCCCCTCTCCCCCCTCCCCATGATAGGCCCCGGTGTGT
>NW_012115910.1:701303-709190 GCF_000951035.1 Colobus angolensis palliatus
TTGCCTCAATTTCAGAGCCTGCTAGTGGTCTATTCAGGGATTCAACTTCTTCCTAGTTTAGTCTTGGGAGAGTGTAAGTGTCCAGGAAATTATCCATTTCTTCTAGATTTTCTAGTTGTGCTTTAAAATGTAGGAAGGACACCCAAACAATTGGTAGTCTAATAACTATGAAATTCAAAATTGGTTCAGGGCCAAGACCTTGGACTGTTGGCAAAAGAAAACAAATAAACAATGTATGATTTTTGAAAAATAATATGTATGGTATTTTGTTTGAGATTACCTCCCTATTCCAGAATGAGTAAATTAGAAATTTTATATAACATTCTCAAGATCATTTACTGGAAAAGTAGATCAAAGATTCAAAGTCATGTCTATCAAGCCCAGAAGACTCAACTCTTCTGATAATATCATTTTACCTTCTGTATAATGAGTTCTCTGAAACTGGAACTATTCAAGTTCTCATTAACAAATATATATAAAGGCTGAATAGAAGTGATTCTCACATCAATTATATACCTAATGGCATTCCAGCTGTGAGACGCTATGATTCTATTTTAGTTTCTTGTGGGTTACCAGGCAGATTTCGAAGGTAGTTTCAATATTGTCACCTGAAATAGCCTTTTATCATATATTTAATGATTCCTGTCATGATATATTTTACCAGAATAGAAGGAAAACATCAGATCTAGATGATATGATCTATTAAGGAAGACTAGTGAGTTTGTGGACTTTTTTATTCTTCTTGCCTATTATTAACACTTACGTAAGTTGCTCTTAGTGATTTTTTTTGGTCTTTGCCTTTCTTTGGATCCTCTATACCTTCTCCTATAAATATGTCATTACACCAGATGTTGTCAAATCTGATTTTCTTATTTGGTATTTGAGTTCCTTGTTTATTAGAACTGCTGCCAATACAGCAAAATTCAGAGTAATCTTTCAGGTTTGAATTGCCCGTATGCAATTTGGACAGCATGTGGATTATGCATAGTGTAGACTGTGACATGAATTCAGTTTCTTTGAAGTTAATTATCAGCTCTTACAGCTATAGTGACTGCAGAATAGTCAGCAAAATGCTGCAATCACCACCATTAAGAAATTTTGAATGACTGCCTTTAGATGCTGCATAAAGCTTATTGATGTGGGGGAAAAAGATAATTTCAGAATACTGAACATTTATCATTGTACTACTGCCAAGTTTCTAATTATATCTTAAGGCATGCCTTTCTGAAAGAAACTCCACAGAACTGAATCTACTGTCAAATTCCACTGATGTTGGTAACAAGAAATGACAGAGCAGCATCAAGGCTAGCATGCCTACCGTCCATTGGTGTTACCAATAATTCAATAAACTTTATTATTAAGTAACTTACCATATAAACGACTAAAGAGGGAGCAGATAAATTCTGACATACAATAACCGAGTAGGGAGGAAACTGTCAGCCCCTAGAGAAAAGCTCTGTCCGTTATATAATGATAACACTGTCTACACTTATAACAGTGACTAGACAGGCTGAGCTGAAGGCACAGCTCCTGTCAGATCTGCAGGAGCTACTCAGAAAATACAGCAGTAATTGTGAGGCCAAGTACTAGCAAGAGAACTAGATGGCGATACTACAAGCTTCTGAAGTAACAACACTTTTATGAAATGTCAACTCATAGAGAACTCGTTGCATTGTCTTAACTTCTAAATGCCATTTCTTTAAGAAATTTTGCTTGCATGCACTAATATGATGTATGATTGCCTTGTGTCCAGTGATTTGGCCTGATACCTCACCATAAGCAACTCATCCTAAACCAGTGATTGATATTTGTCTATAATTTTCATCTCATTTGTACTTACAAATTTTTATATTTTGACCGTATAACTCAGGTTTATATGATAATGAGCTGACAAACTTTTGTGTCTATATGTAAATTCCATTTCATAATGGCAGTGTTTCATTTTCAATGTTTATTCAGAGCTTAACAGTGCCAGGTTATTGCATTAAATCTCTCACCCTACATGTGAATTAGACATTATATTCCTCGTTGTCAGATAAGAAAGCTGACAATTGAGTTAACAACTTGAGTAAAGATAAACTACTAATGAGTGGACGATCTACTAAGTGCCAAATTTCACAACCTGTCTTTTTAACATCATGCTGCCTTCCAGCAAAACGGCCTCCTTTTCCTGCAGAACATGCATTCTAGACACTAATTTGTCAGTGCATAGAATTTCAAAAGAAGAGAATATATGGAATCAATTTGTCTTTGCATCATTTCTCTTCACTTTGTGAAATAGCTGATAAAATTGCGGGTTAGTTTTTAGAAAATGAGTAATGCTAGTGTCTTTTTCACACAAATAATAGGAAATTCTATAATCCTGTAATAAATAGCTATCCTCTAATTGTGCCTTTGTTCCTCTAATTGTGTCTTTATGACATTGCCTCATTTTAGGATGTGCTGGTCTATGAAAATAACCTGCAATGTGAGGGCAAGAGGAAACGTGGCTGGGACAGAACAGCTTACTTTTAAAATTACGTTTTATGAGGTAGAGATAAAAGTAATTGCAATTAAATCCAGGCTAAAAATATGAAGAATAAATAGAAATAAAATCAATTATACAGCAGATGACTTGAAAAGTCTCCAAATGGGAAGTAAAAAATAAAGACAATGAAACTACAGATTAAAGTTCCAGTTTAAGGCCAAGCCTCCAATGGTAGTCCAGACTGCAAATCCTGTGCCTCCTCAGTGATTAATTTCTTGGCCTCCATTAGTTTCATCTTCTTCGGTTTCCTTGTCACCATCCTCTAAACCTGTGTAAGACTTTCCAATTTAAAATGTGACCCAGTCGCTGCCACGGATCATAGCATCAGTGCCAGCCCCTTGCCAGTCCTTGTTATCATTGACCCAATCACTTTTCAACTCATCACTGGACTCTCACATCACTGAAAAAGCTTTGCCACAGGCATCAATTACTTTGATGTCTCTAACTAAATATTTTAAAGTCTTATCATACTTTGCTTCTCTCTGCACTTGCCCTCATGAACCATTCAGACTTTAAAGCATTGTCTTCCCTTAACTTCATTGGGGCCAGTCCTCCTGGAATGTCTCCTACAGCACGGGCTGGTCTCTTTCAGTCTCTTTTGGGATTTCTCTTTTGACCTCCATCTTAAAGTTTGGAATTCCTCGTGCCTCTCTCATAGCCTTCTCATCTCACATGACACACGCTCTTTGAACACATATATCTCATTCAGTTACCTCAGTTTCCAATCATACGTCCATGACTCATTTACATAGTCAACACAGGCTTGTTGTGAGTCTGCTATGAGCCAGCCTCATTGGCACTCCCGAATCCAGAGCCATATGGCTATGAGGAATTTCAGCACATCACATTTCACAAATCAAGTCTTATCATCTTGTCTACCAAGCCTGCCCCTGCTGAGGCTATCCTGTTTCAGAAAATTCCTTGACAGTTGACTGATTGCTGTAGGGATTGTTAAAAGTCACCAATGTCTCTCATTAGCCCTCTAAAAAAATCTCTCTTCACATCTAATATTTCCCCCACAAAATCTACTTTCTTATGCTCTTTCATAGATGAAAATCTAATTATGCAACTTACACTCTTAAAATTCTTCAATGATTTCACATTGACCTTAAGTTGAAGCCTCAGCTTTTCATGGTGGTATGCAATCATGTGAACGTGTGGACCCATTCCTCTCTTTATGCTGGTCTGATGATTTCACACTCTCTCTCCTGCTCAGCCACATTGGACTATTTTATCCATTCAAGGAACCAAGAAATCCCACAATCGAATTTTAGTGTTTTCATTATGTCAGTTCACATGTCTGAAGTATGTTCCCGGTATTTTCTTTGTTTATCATATCATAATTGGAATTCTTTTCTCTACTAGAATTTCTCTTTTTACATATATAAGATAATATATTTAAGAGCCACAGTTAGTTGCAGAGAAAAAGCATAATTTATTCAGTTATTTTGAGGCTGTTTGAGCAGAAAATGGAATTTGACATGGGCCTCAAGAGTGTTCAGGGTTTTAACAGAAGTGATTTGGAGGAGAGGGACTTAGGGAAAAGATGAAAACCCTGGAGCGGATAATGTAAAGGAGAGAGCAGGAAGTTTGCTTTAGTCTGCATAAAAGTGATGGATGTGAGGGTGAGGTTGAAAAGATGAGGCATGGTGGCAAAGATTCTAGAATTGTGAAAGTGAGCCTGAAATCTTGATAGTTGACATAACTTTTCATTTTTCTCTCAGTAAGGAATAATTGGACTTTTTTGAAAATACTGTGAGCTTTATTTATTTTTAACAGTTT
This sequence comes from Colobus angolensis palliatus, assembly GCF_000951035.1. NCBI lineage: Eukaryota > Metazoa > Chordata > Mammalia > Primates > Cercopithecidae > Colobus > Colobus angolensis. The sequence goes on from NW_012115910.1 coordinate 705,613, forward strand.
ATTGAAGTATAGTTGATACACAAAGAACTTCACATATTGAATGCGTGCGATTTGATGAATTTGTACATATGCAGACATTTATGATACAATTTTCGTGATCAAGAAGGCAGACACATGCAAGTCCCCCATGCTTCCAAAGTTGCCTTGCATCATTTTTGAAGTGTACAATATCATATTGTTAACTACAGGCACTGTCCTGTTAGCAAGTCTCTAGAATGTATTCACCTAGCGTAACTGAACCTTGAGACTCGCTGAGCAACTCCCTGGTTCTCCCAGCCCCCAGTCCCTGGCAACTACAGTCAGGGTTTACATTCTCTGTTTCCATGAGTGTGAATGTTATAGAGACCTCATGTAAGTGAACTAGAATCTCTGTTGTCAATAATTGTCAGGTGAGTCTAACCAACTATCATGTGTCCCACTCACAGTTTGCCCAACTTCTATACTGCAACATCTTTCCAAGAAAGAGATCAAATGTTACATGTTTATGTATGCTGATATGATAAAGTATAACACGCTCCCCTTATTTTCAATTAAAGATTCCATTTCTCATCAGAAATTAAAGAGAGTAGACCTAGTTTTGTAGTGTTTAGTTTTAAAATCTGACTCTTACCATATCATAGCATATCATACCATGTCATATATCATATTATCATGCACAAACACAAACTTTCATCTCTTTCTTGGAAAGACATTGAGATAGGAAAGTTGTGCAAAGCATGAAGGTGCACCATCACAGTCAATTAGTGGATCTAACACTTATCAACCCATAGAGATTCTTCTCGCCTCTCCTCAATACCACTTCCTGTCTGTATTGATCTCCTTTTGCCACAGGAAAACATTTTCTCTCCTGCCTTTCTTCTCCTTTATTACTTGTTCCCTTGCAGTAACACATGTTTCTTATTTTGTAGGACTTGTTGAATCTGCTAAACTTATGGTAGTTTGAGGTAAATGAATATATGTTGTACCTCGCCTGTACTGTGCCGGACGTACAGCACTGTGCTCCTTACACTATGTATTCGTGGTTCCAGATTCCCAGGACACCTAGGCGTTCCTCTTTCTAAATTCCTTGCTTATGCCCCGGGCTTCTATCTACTGTTCTTCTCAGAATTCTCACTCAATCTGATAGGTATTTATCATGTGACTTTAAATACCTTCTATAGACAAATGTTTCCAAAATTTTTATCTGCCATTGGAACTCCTCTACTGATAAAATTAAACATCAAATTAAATTAATTCAATACCATTTGGAGATGTAATAATTATGCCAAATTTAACATGTCTGAAACTGGAATCTTTATTTCCACTTTAAATTCAATACGTTTTATATAAAATCAAACACATGTTTTTCCGTATCTAAAAACCTCTTTATTATTTTGTAGCCTGCAAACAGTTCTAAAATAATTATTATTTTATTTTTAAAATTTCCACAATATATGATCATGTGTATGGGGACAGTTTCAATTTTTTACTGCTGTGTAATGAACTATCTCAAGACATGGAGGCTGAAACCTGCCATGATGATCTTCCCCAGTCATGTGGGTTGGCCAGCCTCAAGTAGTTGGTTCTTCTGCTCCCTTTGGCATTGGCTGGAGCTGCAGTCACCTGAAGGCTTGACTTGACTGGAAACATTCAAGATGGCCAATCATATGGTGTCCAGCTGACTCTGGCTTCTAGCGAGGACTCAGCCAGGTTTATCAGCTGAGGCACCTATCCTCCACCCCATGGCACCTCAGTGTGACTTAGGCCTGTCTCACCACTGACGCTTGGTTCCTAATGGGAGCCTTCATAGCACCATAGGCAGATGTCACAGAAGACACATGGGACCACTTATGTCTCATTATCTGGGTCACGGAAGGTCACAGGAAGATGGAAGGGGAGTAGAAATAGGCTCCCCTTTCAAGAGGAGCAGTGGCAATTTATTGCAGGTATCTTTAGTCCCCAGAGTCTCACTGATCACAATTATTTACATTCCTCCCACATGCAAAGTACATTCACCACTTTTAAACCCTCTGAAATCTCGTCCTATGTGGTATCATGTTCAGGTTTAAGGTCCAAGATTTCATCATCTGTGACATAATAAGAAACACACACATACCCACATACACACAGGCATATATGCATTTACGTATACACACACGTGTGTGTATGTATGTATATGAATAGTTTTCTCTTCCCCATTTCCTGATACAGAGCTCCTAAAACATTTGTAATTGCCTGATTAATAGGAGTGATAGGAGCATCTTTTGTTACAATATTTGATCTTGGCCCCCAGTTCCTGACATAAGAGCTGCTAAGATCCTTGGAATCTCTGGAATACCACGATTGCCTTTTTAAATTTTAATAAGATGACTGGCATCTATGGCCCTAAGATAGCTTCAAGAGGGTCACAAGAAAGACCAAGGCATGATTAGAGAATTGGAAGTTTCAGTCTCACCCAAGACCTTCATAGAGGGGCTTGAGATTGAACTAATTACTAACAGCAAATAGTCTAATCAATCCTTTCTACATAATGGAACCTCCTTAAAAGTTCCCAGGTTATGGCATTTGGAGAGTTTCTGGGCTGATGAATGCATCCATCTGCTGGGAGGATGATGCACCCGAACTCCACAGGGACAGAGGCTCCTCTGCTTGGGATCCTTCCCTACCTACCCCAGGTACCCCTTCTTCTGACTATCCATCTGTGTTCCCCATCATTTCCTCTATATTACACTGGAAATAGTAAATAAACTGTTTACCTGAGTTCTGTAAGCCATTGAGCAAATCACTGAACCTGAGGAAGGGTTGTGAAAATCCCCGATTTGTAGCCAAGTTATACAGAAGTGTGGGTAACCCTGGGAACCCACTATGCACAATTGGTGTGAGAAACAGAGGCCGCATTGTGGGCCTGGGCCGCTAGCCTGTGGAGTCTGTGTTAGCTCTTGGTAGTCAGTGTCATTGTAGGACAACCAGTTCGTGTCCACAGACAGTTGGAGAATTTGTTATTTGTTGGGAAAAACAAAATGAAAAAAACAAAGCAAAAACTCCTCCACACACACATTTGGTGTCAGAAGTGTTGTGAGAAGAGAAATAGATTTTTTTCTTTTATCCTATAAATTAGGTCCAATTGCAGATGAAGTTCTTTGCATATGCGTTTTTTGCAGACACAGAGATCTATCTGCTTAAACAACCTTTCTTCCCAACAGAAAACGTGGTTCCAGGAAGCAGATCACCACAACAGAAACCCCTGCTCAAAAAGGAGGTGTTATGGGCTGAATTGTGTTGACCCCAGATTCATATATAGAGGTCCTAACCTCAGTGTATCAGAATGTGACTGCATTCGGAGAAAGAGCTTTCAAAGATGCGATTATATTAAACTGAAGCCCTTAGGATGGGTCTTTAGTCTAATATGTCTTCTTCTTCTTCTTCTTCTTCTTCTTCTTCTTCTTCTTCTTCTTCTTCTTCTTTCTTCTTCTTCTTCTTCTTTCTTCTTCTTCTTCTTTCTTCTTCTTCTTCTTTCTTCTTCTTCTTCTTCTTCTTCTTCTTCTTCTTCTTCTTCTTCTTCTTCTTCTTCTTCTTCTTCTTCTTCTTCTTCTTCTTCT
>NW_012115910.1:709359-734855 GCF_000951035.1 Colobus angolensis palliatus
CTTCTTCTTCTTCTTCTTCTTCCTCTTCCTCTTCTTCTTATTATTATTGAGATGCAGTCTTGCTCTGTCGCCCATCCTGGACTGCAATCTCTGCCTCCTGGGTTCGAGCAATTCTCGTGCCTCAGCCTCCTGAGTAGCTGGGACTACAGACGCCTGCCAACATGCCCTGCTAATTTTTAGATTAGGCCGGGTGCTGTGGCTCACGGCTGTAATCCCAGTACTTTGGGAGACCGAGGTGGATGGATCACCTGAAGTCAGGAGTTCAAGACCCACCTGGCCAACATGGTGAAACCCCATCTCTACTAAAAATACAAAAATTAGTTTTGTGTGATAGTGTATGCCTGTAATCCCAGCTACTCAGAAGACTGAGATAGGAAAATCCCTTGAAGCTGAACCTGGGAGGTAGAGATTGCAGTGAGCCGAAATCGTGCCAATGTAACTCCAGCCTGGGTGACAGAGTAAGACTTCATCTCAAAAGAAAAAAAATAGATTAACAAAAATATTTTGAAGTTGGTACAGAGAATTCCAATATAACCAACATGCATTTCCCCTGGTATCAAAATTATACATTAGTAGGGTACATTTGTTATAACTAAGAACCAATATTGATGCACTGTTAAATAAAGTCCACACTGTATTCAGCTCACACTAGTTGTTGTCTAATATCCCGTTTCTGCTCTAGCATCCCACACACCATACCACATTCGATTCAGCAGACGTGGTTTTTGGGCTCCCCTTGGTTGTGAGTTTCTCAGACCCTCTCATTTTTGATGACCTTGATAATATTGAGGATTTCTGGCAGCTCTTTTGTAGAATTCCCCTCTATTTGGATTTATCTGATATTTGTCTCATAATGGGGCTGGGGTTTTGGGAGGAAGATCACAGAGAAGTAACATTTCCATTGGATTGTATCAAGGATACATACTAATGATATGACTTAACATTGCTGATATTCGTTTAGATCACCTGTTTGAGGCAGTTTTTTTCAGGTTTCTCTGCTGAAATATTTTCCCTCCCTCCTTGGAGGATTACAAGCTAAATGTAAATACTCTGTACTTTGTGGGAAGAAGACCCTACCTGCAGCACATTTAGCAAGTGAAGTTTTGCTCTACCTGCTTGAGGTAGTGCATCTACATAAAGCATTTTCAATTTTTCTGCACAGGAGTGTATCATGACCCATTGGAATTGGCTTCTCTTTCCCTTTGATATGTATCTCCATCATTGTGATTTTTTGTATCACTTCTTATTTTCTGGCCAAACAAGATGTTGCAGGCTCATCTTGTATGTTTTCTGCCCCAATCCTAGCAGCAGCCATTTCTCCAAGGACACCTGCTTCCTTTTATTAAAGAATGGTATAGAAACCAAATCTGCAGGCTGGATGTTGCTACTTTGTTTCCTTGCTTCTAGGACCTCTCAGCAGACAGAGCAAAATGTATGTATACTAATCTACATAGATATACACATATCTACAAAACGTTCTATCTGGAACCATCCATATCTATATTAAGCTAAACATAAGTTCATAGAAATGTCTTCAACTCTGGTCCACTACCACATGGATCATTCCTTACTTACCTCTAACCTGTTACTCCAACTATATAAACCTGACTCCCATCATCTGCCACCCATTTACTTAGTTGTGTACATTTCTAGTGGGTTCAGAATTGTCAACCTGTTCCCTGTGTGAAACAATTTTATCAACTATAGTAGAGGGCTATGTACAATTTCCTTTGCCCGTTAGTCTTACAGACTCCCTCAATTTCCAAAGATACTTAGCTCAGCACCTCCCTTTGCTTGCTTCAGTGAGATTGTTTCACATATTTGTAATATGTTTAAGTGATATGGGGACATTCTGTATTCCATCCTGGGATCCCCAACTTCCAAACTGACTTTTAAAAAATGTGTGTACATTAAGGTTAATCTTTGTCCTGTAAGGTTCTATGGGTTTTTGACCAATACTCAGCATCTTAGTTTCATCATTACAGTATCAGACAATTCATCTCCTTAAAAAATTACCTGTCCTTCACCTATTCAACTCCCTTCAACCCCAATTCTAGGCAGCCACTAATCTGTCAAATAAGTGAAATCATGGTGTTTGTAGCCTCTCAGACTTGCTTCTTTAACTGAGTAATACGCATTTAAGTTTCAGCTGCAACTTTTTGTAGTTGGATAGTTCTTCTTATCATCACTGAATAATATAATACAATATTATATGTCATATCATAGTTTGTTTACCTGTTTACCCTTAAAAGATGTGCTGAGTGCTTTTAGTTTTTGGTGATCAGGAATAAAGTTCCTATAAACATTTGCATTTAGATTTCTTTGTTAATTGCTTGGTTATGGATTTATGACAATGTGCATATGTTGCACTCATAATTGCTTATAATTTGCTTCTAAATTAATAGAAAAGATTCACTGTAACTTTTTGACTTCAAACAAAAATAAATACGTGTTGATAATTTAGAAGGCAGCAGCAATCATGAGACTTCAAGAAATAAAAAATAATTTAAAATTAATATCACAAAAGTATCGTAAGAGCTATATGATAGGTAAACATTAATAATCCCATGTCATTTTAGTTTAATCAATTCATAGATGACCTGAGTAATGACAATACACAATATTGTGTGGGTTTATTTAGTCAAGAGAGAGTGAGATCATACATTTTAGATGTTTGTGTATATAAGTTTCAAATCCTAAGAAAAGGTCTCTGGGCATACAATTGCTAGATCGTATGGTAAGACTGTTTTGCTTTGTAGGAAACTGAAAAATTTAGAAGATATAATTTTAATATTTATTTTAACAACATATATTTTTGTCACAAATATAATAGAAATATATTATGTTGTAAATATGATAGAAATGTATACTACTGATATAATACAAAATTTGAAAAAACAGATGAATACAAAGAAGAAAATAAAAGTCATACATAATCTACCATTTGGAGAAAATCATACTTATAGTTTTATTAAATATTCCTCTTATTTACATCTCAACAACTTTTTTCTAAAAACAACATACATGGCATATTTGCACTTCAAATTTTGTTTTCACATGAAATTCTAAAACATTTCACTAACAACAGCTGAGAAACCTAAAATCTTACCATAACTAATATTTGGTGCCAAAGTCAATGCCTCAGCTTAGTCTATAGTAGTCAGTGGTTTCTTAGAAAATTATTAAATTTTTTTTGTCTTTAGCTCCTTGTGAAATGTGTGGTATGTTAACACTTAAAAATATCCATTATAAAATTCCAATAAAATTATGTCAAATTATAAATATAAAATTTCCTCAAATTCCAAAAAGATGGAATGTTCTTATTTTTTCTTTTAACACTTCCTGTTTCCTTCTGATGAATGTTTTTATTTGACATAATTTTAATGGAATTCGTAGTTTTATATCTTATGATTTTTATATTAAAATTCATATTTTTATAATTATTCTCAATATTGGATGATATAACTTTTATGTAAAACTGCGTGTACTTTGACTTTTTGGGGGAAGATAAATAATGAGGAGTGGGATGGCTGATAAAGACTACATTAATAACACACACATACACTCAGACACTCAAATAGGGAGACAGGGAGTGCTTACATTTTTGACAAATAGATGTTTCTCAGTGGTTTTAATAGTCAACTTTCTGTCATATATTTTCCAATGTTAATTGCTTAGTGATGCATTTATGACAAGGTGCATATGTTGCACTCATAATTGCTTATAATTTGCTTCTAAATTAATAGAAAAGATTCACTGTAACTTTTTGACTTCAAACAAAAATAAATGCATGTTGATAATTTAGAAGGCAGCAGCAATCATGAGACTTCAAGAAATAAAAAATAATTTAAAATTAATATCACAAAACTATCATAAAAGCTATAGGATAGGTAAACATTAATAATCCCATGTTATTTTAGTTTAATTAATTCATAGATGACCTGAGCAATGACAATACACAGTACTGTGTGGGTTTATTTTGTCAAGAGAAAGTGAGATCATAATGAGAAAAAAAGAAAAACTCCAAAATTCTTTACCTTCCCTATCTTAAAATGATTGATTGATGAAATTGCAAAAATAAATGGTTCAATAAAATATTGTGGGTGGGCAAAATCTTATTAAAAATACAAGTAGACAAATAACTCTTGTCCATAATTATTTTAAATGTACAACAATCAAGTGTATTGAAGAATCCAAGTTTAAAGTATTGTTACATATTTTGTATTTTAAATATTCCATGTAGTATCAGTGTCAATATGTTGTGAATTATTAATAAAGGTAAACACCACTACTTTTTCTTATGATTTGAAAAGAACCTTCATGCCAAGACATGTATTAGTTGTTCACTATGGAGAAGACATATTTGATATCTCCATTATCCTTATTAAAAATGCACAATTGATGGAAAGAATTTGATAAGAGTGATGAGTTCTGTTGAGTAAAGGAAAAGGTTAGAATTGTTTGTAAAACCACATTTATATTGCCTCTGAAAATGCAAAATACACATTATCTTTTAGCAGTATTATGACTCATTTTCACTTTAAAGCAGTATTTATTAAATTATGATCATCAGAGCAAGTATCAGAATTAACTATTTTACTGGCAAGAAATGCAACGTATGAACCCAATTACAGCAAGTATGCAATACATACATATGAGGAATATATGAGTCCAACTACATTACTAAATCTGAACCACTGGAGGCATGAGTATAGGTACTTTTAGTTAGCTCTTCCAAATGCTTTTGTACAAATGATAAAGTTTGCTAAAGTATGTTTTCTTAGCTATGTTAGAAGATAAAGTTGTCAGATATGACATATTAATAAGTTGACCCATGTCACATCCTCATTTTGAAACTTTAATAATTAACCTCTTCCATAGAAATCTAGACCCACTAAATAAATTCAAAGAAATGTTAAGTAGGATTGTTTCTATAAATGTAAGATTTATCTGGTTGTTGATATCATTCTTATGCTCAACATTCAATAACAAATAAAAGACTTTCTCGCTGACATGATGTAATTTTTATATAATAATAAATATATATTTGATCTTCCTTCCTGTTTCCTGGCACAAGTTTCTAAATAAAACCCTTGTAATTTTCTGAGTGATAGGGGATGATGGGAACCTCTTTTGTTATAATTTTTGGGCTTACTTCCCAGTTACTAACACAATAGTTGCTAAGACCTTGGACTTTCTGAAGTGACAGGTCTTTCTTTTATATGCTAATAGATGACTAACAGCCAGAGCCCCTGGAGAAGGTCAGGACAGAGGCAGGTCTCCAGACAGACCAAGGCATGACTACATGGTAGGAAGTTTTAGCCTCCTCACTAGATCTTTAGGGAGAGGAGGAGGCTGAAAATTGAGTCAGTCATGAATGGCCAATGATAATAAATCATATTTACCTCCATAAAATTCTCTAAATTATAGGATTTGGTGAGCTTCCAGGTTGGCGAATGCATGCACTCCATGGGATCAGAAACTCCTGTGCTCGGAGCTCTTCTGCACCACATCCTGAGTACCTCTTCTTCTGTGTGCTCATCTGTGTCCTTTATGATATCTTTCAGAATAAACCAGTAGTGGTAAGTAAAGTGTTGCCCTGAGTTCTGTGAACTCTTCTAGCAAATTATGGAACCTGAGGAGAAGGTCGTGCAGATCCTTGACTTTGTACCCATATCAGGCAGAAGTGTAGGCACCCTCGGCACCCGTACTTGAAACTGGCATCTGGAGTGAGGAAAGTTTTATGGGACTGAGCCTTTAACCTGTGATGTCTATGCTAAGTCTTCGTAGTTGGTGTCAGAATTGAATTGAATTGTGGGACGCCCATTTAGAATTTGGAAAGGGGAGGGATTGGCTGGTGTGGGTAAAAAATCCCACGTATTTTGTGTCAGGCGTATTGTGAATACCAACAGTACCAGTCAAGATAGCCTATGCATTCAACATGAAGATTATAACATAAGATGATTATAATTTCAGTGATGAAAATAAAGAAGCTCCTTAAAATATATGATCAGCGAGAAGGTGGAGGCATGGAAATAATGATGATAAAAATAATATAATTAAAAATAAACATAATAATTTAATTATCAAAATATGATGTTCGTTATCTGAAAATACTTTAAAATTTTCAAGTCTTTGGTAAAAAGCAGGGCAAAGTATAAATATAGCTGCATAATAACTTTGGCCAGAGATTGAGCAGTGAGAAGTTGTAGACCAATCATTTGGTCATATGAAAGAAGAGGAAGTAGTGAGGGGGAGTCTGATACTTGGCTGTTTTCCTTACTAGATAATGGCTGATTTGCATTTGAGATAATAAGGTGAGCAGAACTTTCAGCAGGCTTAGGGGGCTGGGTGTAGGACCTGCCAAAGATAAGAGGCCCCAGGATTTCAGCTGGGAACTCAAAGGATGACATGAGTACATCTGAAACCTAAATTGAGCAACTTACAGAGAAAATGGATTAAGGTAATTCACACATGAAGTGCCTGCTCGTGATTAACAAAAATAAATTACTTCTGGAATGGGATAGCAAATAGAAAATTATATATATATGATAATAATCTGCAAAATTATCTGAGACCATTCAGAGAAAACAATAAAATATTAGTAAGAGAATTTTTTAATTTCTAAAGGAATAGAAGGATGTAACATGTTTATAATTGTAATTATCCAAATTTTATTTATTTATTTATTTGAGAGAGAATTTTGCTCTTGTTGCCCAGGCTGGAGTGCAATGGTGTGATCTCAGCTCACTGCAACCTCCGCCTCCTGGGTTCAAGTGATTCTCCTGCCTCAGTTTCCCGAGTAGCTGGGACTACAGCCACACACCACCATGCTCGGCTAATTTTTGTATTTTTAGTAGAGATGGGGTTTCACCATGTTGTCCAGGCTAGTCTTGAACTCCTGACCTCAGGTGATCCACCTGCCTTGACCTCCCAAAATGCTGGGATTGCACGAGTGAGCCACCACTCCCGGCTAACATCCATATTTTAAATATGTCAATTATCCCCTTATTGATTAAATATTCAATGTAATTGCCATCAAAATGCTTAACAGGTTCTTTTGTAAAAAATTCACAAGTTATTTCTAAAAGTTATATGGAAATGCAAAGACTCAAGAATAATGATGCATTAATTTTTCTTCTTTTTTAATTGCTATAAAGCAACCCCTGAGGTTGGATAATTTATAAAGAAAATATATTTATTTTGACTTATGATTCTGTGGGCTATACAAGAAACACAGTGCTGGCATCTGTTTCTGGTGACAGCCTCAGGAAGGTCACAATCATAGCAGATGGCAAAAGTGGAACCTGTGTATCACTTGGAAAGAGGGGGAGCAAAACAGAGAGGGGAGGAGGTACTAGGCTCTTTTAAACAATGAACTCTAGCTCTAACTAGCAGAGAACTCGCACATTATCGTGGGGAAGGCACCAAGCCATTCAAGAAGGATTACCCCCATGACCCAAACACCTCCCACCAGGCCCCATGTCCAACATGGGGATCACGTTTCAACAGGAGATACTGAAGGGGCAAACATCCAGCTGTACCAGGGGAAGAAAATCATGATGCAGAATGAAGTGGAAAGACAACATTATTAAACACCAACCCTCATTATAAAGCTATAGCACTGACACTGAAGACAGGCACCAAAATAGACAATCAAACCACCTAAACATCGTAAATAATCTGTAAACAAACCCAAAATGTTGGAAAGAGTTAGTTTTGACAACAGTGACTTCAGATGCAGTGACTTAACAAGAAGCATTTATAATTTTCACTCCACATCTGAAGCTCTGTGAACGTTCAAAGCATACATGCTCTTTTGACTCCTGGGCATATATTGTGATTCACTTTCACAAATCTGCACTCAGAACAATGGGAAAGATATATTCCCTTTTGAATATTCATAGGAAAGTGAGTAACCCTGCATCTATCTTATCTTGTACCCAAAAATGTATACATGGCTGATTATATATGTAAATATGAAAAGCAAAATAAAGCTTTGAGGAGACAACACAGTTGATCTTACTGAGCTTCGGGTAGAAAAATATTTCTTCAAAGGTTACAAAAATACCTAAATATAATTTTAAAAAGACTATACTGCAAAGTGGACCACATTCCAACAAGACCTTCTCATCATAAGAATTCACCATTGAAAAATTTAAAATTAAGATGAATGGGGCAAGTGATTTTGTGTGCATATAGCTAACAAAGAAATCATATGCCCACCATGTATCCAGAATATGTCACGAACAACAAATCAATGAGAGGAAAAGCAGGGAATGCCCCCAAATTATGGGCCAACTAATTGCATAGTCACTTTATAAAAATTACAAAAGTTGACCGGGCATGATGGCTCATGCCTACAATCCCAGCACTTTGGGAGTCTGAGGTGGGCAGATCGTCTGAGCTCAGGAGTTCAAGATAAGACTGGGTGACATGATGAAACTCCATCTCTACAAATAGTAGAAAAATCAGCTCGCACAGTGGCACACACTTGTAGTCCCAGCTACTTGGGAGGCTGAGGCGGGCAAATCGCTTGAGCCTGGCAAATTGTTTGAGCCTGGCAAATCCCTTGAGCCCAGGAAGCGAGCTTGCAGTGAGCCGAAATTGCACCACTGCTTTCCAGCCTGGGCGACAGAGCAAGACTCTCTCTCTCTCGAAAAAAAAAAAAAAGCTGAAAACATTATTGATGTTAGCCTCAGACCTTATGAAATTATCATAAATACAAATGGTATGAACAATAATACAAAAGTACAAAAATACAAATACTAGTAATACAATAATACAAAATTTTATTAAAAAAAAGAAAAAAATCACAAAAGTCATTGTTTTTGTCAGAAAATTGCAAATTAAATCCTGAATACAATGTATGCAAAATGGCTAATATTATAAAGACCAGTGATATCAACAGTTTGTGACAATATGAATCAATGGGATGCCTATAGATTGCTGGTTGGAATGTAAATTGTACAGGAACTATATAAAACTATATTTTATTATCTCCTGACAATGAACATAGCCTTTAATGTAAATATTTCATTCTTTGCTAAGTACCTACAAAACTGCATCCATGTACAATGAAAGCACATGGACACAGGGAGGGGAACAACACACACTGGGGCCTATGGGAGGGTGGTGGGCGAGGGCAGGGAGAGCATTACGACATATACCTAATGCATATGAGACTTAATACCTAGATGAAGGATTGATAGGTGCAGCAAACCACCATGGTACATGGCAAAGAGAATGAATAAATTACAAAGGCAAAATAAGGATGAATTTCACAAACATAATTTTGAATAACATATAGCGAACAATATTACACTGAAGGTTATATTGTTTACATTGTGATCAATCAATTATTTCTGAATAAGTAAAGTAGTTTAAAGTTGTTCTTTTTCCTTATTCTGATATCATGGTCAAAATCAATTATGTTACTTCACCTAAGATACTACAAGATCATCAACATTTTTGCTCATAATATGACTCAAGTTATTAATTTAAAATCATTGAGCATTTCTTATATTTCATAGTTTTACTGATTACTGACTTCTATGCTATGGCTCATCACATTGAAGTAAAAAAGCCAGATAAATCTTGTAAATTTTAAAGCAAATCATAAAAATTTATGAAAAGTGACATATGGACACTGATGTAAATGTACCACAAAGCAAAACATGAGAAGATACATTATTAAAAATTTACTATGGTAGTGATGTCACAGAGAAATATCTATTTGTAAAAACAAATAAGCATTTCTTTTTAAAATTCATATAATGTCAATATAAGGTTTGTGTTTTTCTCAGCCATCCCATTTCACGTAATCCATTCAATAAATAATAATAATTACCTTTAGTGAGCAGGCAATTTTAACCAAACAATATTCATTTCAACGTTACATAAAATAGTGAAATATTAAAAGCAACATAGCAGATCTTTAAGAAGAAAATTATATTGTATAAAAACATTCAGTTAATTTTATAATTTTAGAAAATTTCATGCTAATAATTTGAGGTATATTTTGAGTTATAATTTTACAAATAAAATATTTTCCGACAGAACATGGGAAAAACAGCTGGAGACATCAAAATGTAATTATTTTCTAATAGCAGAATGAGTACTTCAGATTAAATACTCTAGCCACAAAATATTCCTTACAGTAGATTTTGTTTTCTTAGTTGTATTGATAAAATGTACTGCAGTTTTTTTTTACTTTGAAATGTTGGAAGTGAATACAAAATTTTCAGTGAAGAGATGTTGTGTGTTCTTAAAAAAACAGGAGTGTACATAAAGAGTGCCAGTATATCCATCAGTAGTTCTCTGTGATTATCTGAATGATATACAATTACAAATCTTTTTCTTCTTTTTATGTTTTCCAAGTTTTCTGCTTTGAGTAAAATAAGAACCCCTTCTTTACACCATAAACAAAAATCAACTCAAGATGGATTTAAAGACTTTAATGTAAAACCCCAAACTGTACAAATCCTAAAAGACAACCCGGGCAATACCATCTTGGACATAGGAATGGGCAAAATTTTATGACAGACACCAAAAGCAATTAATAACAAGAGCGAACATCAACAGTGAGATCTGATTAAACTTAAGAGTTTCTGCAAAGCAAAAGAAACTATCAACAGAGTAAACAGACAACCGATGGAATGGGAGAAAAATTTTGCCAACTATACATCTAAAAAGTTGAAAAATAACAGTGCTGACTGGGCTGTGAAGAAAATGGAAACCTTCTACACTGTTGGTGAGAGTGTAATTTAGTTTAACCATTGTGGAAAACAGTACAGTAATTTCTCAAAGAGCTAAAAGCAGAACTACCATTCGACCCAGCTGTCTCACTACTGGGTATATGCCCAGAGTACTATAAATCATTCTACCGTAAAGACACATGCACGTGTATGTTTATGGCAGCACTATTCACAATAGCAAGACATGGACTCAACCTAAATGCCCATTAACGACAGATTGGATAACGAAAATGTGGTACATACACATCATGGAATTCTGTATAGCCATAAAAAGAACAAGATCATGTCTTTTGCAGGAACATAAACGGAGCTGGAGGCCATTATCCTTAGCACACTAACGCTGGAACAGGAAACCAAATACCACATGTTCTCACTTGTAAGTGGGAGCTACATCATGAAAACTTATGAAGACAAAGAAGGAAACAACACACACTGGGATGTACTTGACGGTGGAGAGTGGGAGGAGGCAGAGGAGCAGAAAAGATGATTATTTGGCACTGGCCTTAATACCTGCGTAATGAAATAATCTGTACAACAAACCCCCATGACATGAATTCACTTATGTAACAAACCTGCATTTGTATCCCTGAACCTGATTTTTTTTTGAAAAAACAACAGCACAAAAAAGATAAATACAAAGACATATATTGTTAAAATACATATTAAACTTAATTCTACCCATCAACAAACCTTTTGTTAAATATTTCATATTTAATTCATGTTGCAATTTAACATCAACTATTCAGCAATTATTTATTAAGAGCTTGTATGTTAGATACAGTGAATGCCACTTGTAGACAATTATTAATAAAATTTTCCATTTTCAACTTGCTATTTCATGAAGAAAAGATTGAATATAAATCGTAAGTAGGATGTTGGCTATAAAAAATGTTATAATGAAATTAAAATTAAGTGAAAGTTATCATTTCTAATAGATGGAAAAAAAACCTCCCCAGAGAATGCGACAGTAAACTAGACCTTGAAAAACGAATACTTTTTCCATTGACAGAGTGAAGGTAAAAATGTATCTATTCTGAGATTAGAGTATTTATTATTTTATTCATATACATATTCCAGATGGATTTAATACATACTAAGTCCAGTCCAATTGCATGGTCCTTGTGATGAAATAAAGGTGACAGGAATTTTTTGCCACTCTTCCCACTGTTAGGTAAAGTCTCATTCCACTGTCCTTGAAGATAAGTAGAGCCTGGCCTTATTTTCACTAATACAATGTGGCTGAGGCCAGAGCTGAGCCTTTAAGAGATCTTCAGCTCCTATCTCCACTGTCATGGTGCTCCCTTTTCAACCTCACCATCAAACAAGGTGCACCCCAGACTGAGTGCAAATTGGATTGTGGAGAAAAAAAGCGATTGATTGTTGGATTTATTACAGGCAAAGAGAGAAACAAATTAACATTGAGAGCCTGTTTTATATCAGTCATTTTATCTAGAAAAGTAAATATGTAATTGTATTTTTCACAATTATTTTAGAAGTTCCTTTCAGCCAAAAAGTCTGCTTATTGTGACAGATTGTGAAGTATGAACAAGGACAGCATTTCTTTCTTTCTTTTTTTACTTTAGTGATGAAACAGTTGTAGTGATACCAATGTCAAGGGTGAGCCTGAAGAAGGGTGAAGCTGAATTAAACTGGAAGCAAATGTCACTGGGTGGAGGAGGCCAAGGAATTGTGAGGTTATGGTGTTGATGGGATTATGGACATTGACAAGGAGGTCATCACGGTGCTGTGTGGAGTTGTTGAGTGGATAAAATGAACTAGCACCAAAATTCACAGCAGGAGTAAAAAACTGCTTTGATTGTTAAACAAAAAGATGCTGCTGTATTTTTAGCACAGGAAGGTTTTCTGCCATTTCCACTTCTGTGGATCCTGTGTTATATGTCACTTCCATTTCTAATCTCTCTCTTGCTCTTCTCCGTGGTCACCCCACTCTGCCTTTTACACTAGGCGTTCTGACAACACATTATTTTGAGTTCTTATCTCACTGTACACGTTTGCATTTCACAACTTGATCCATTCCCCAGAAATCAAATATTATCTCAGAGGAATAATCACGTCACTACCAAGTGAATGCAACAGTGAATTACCTCTATACTGAGAATAATTTAAAGTTGTCTAAACATGTTTTCTTTTCAAGATAATAGATTGAGCCAACATGCTTGCTTCTCTTTTCTTTCTACATAGAGTTTAGAGAGCAGGGAAAAAATTTTCCGTGACCATTATACAACTATTGGAAGATAAGAATGTATACAACCAGCAAACCAAACATTTCCAAGGGTTTTAATAAGGAAGAAAGATGTTATCAAATCAACAGACAGACTAGAATAGAGCAAATCCAAGCCTGAGGATGTCTGAGTTTGCTGCTGCACAGAGGGTGCTGACCCATGAGATCCAGAGAAACTGCAATTCCCAGTCAACAGCTGCAAGGACCAGCAGATGTCCATGGAAAATCACTGTGAAAATAATGCACCGGTTATCTCTGAAACATCCAGGCCTATATGCCCCACACCTCCACCTATTTATAAGGATTCATTGCATATTGTATTTGACCCCAGAAAGTAAAGCTAAATTGACTGTTTTCTAAACAAATTCCAGCCATTAAATCCAGCAGGTAGCTAATGTAGGTTGGAATCTCCAAAGAGAAACAGAGCATGAGGCAAATTGAGACGTTGTGAAGAATATGAACAAGACCAAAAAAGTAAGGACAAAAAGAACACAGCTGTTCTGCGAGTCACTGTCCATGAGAAAACAGTGTTGATAAATGGGAGTGGCCTTTCAGCACTCTTCCAATGACACACAAATAAAGATGTCTGTGATGGCACCATTTAGGTGCCACCGTTGGGGTCCACAGCTGGGGTCCACAGTTCCAGATGCCCATTGAGGGAGAGGCCTTGCCCACCACTATCCACATTAGACTCAGATTAATGGAAATACTGAACACAGGGGTTTTCTCCTTATTTTGTTATTCCAAGTAGACAAAAGAAAGTCAATACAAATAGTGTATGAGGATGCTAAAAGGTAGGTCAGAGAGTGATATAAACTTCCGGTCTCAAAATCTTCACCAGAGGAAGCTCAGTTATGGATGATCTTTTGAATGAGGTTCACATCTGACCTCCAGTGTTTTTCACCATCCCTTTCCAGGAACAGCCTTATATATGAGTGTTTGTACTCATTTTGTAAATATGCTGTTCTTATATACTGAGTGTCATTTCATATGGTTCAGGTGCATGTCAGAAAAACTCATTTGTGCCAGTAGCTGTAATGATTGCAGCATATTAAAGTACACAGAGAAATAAAAAATTTATCACCTTCATGCTTCTTAAGTAAATACACTTCATTGTGAGTTTATTCCTCCTGTTCTCAGTACTGGAAAACAGGATCTGATTAGTTATCTTGACAGATATAGGAATCATGTTACTAGCCCTTCAGATCAGTGATGGAACTGATCCCATTGGCCTGTGCAGCCATGGGAAACACATGAAAACCTCACCACGCTCTATCCAGTCACTGATGTGAAACACAGAATCAATAGACAGCAGGTAAATTTAGAGCATGAAAGAGAAAATGCAAGTGAATGAATGGGACAATTGACCTCAGAAAAAATATTTATTCAACAAAAATAATAATTTTTTCTAATCAGTATTCACAGATAGATTTTAAATTACAATGTATCCTTATCAAAAACTACAGTGTGATGAAACTGAATAAAGAGTATGAAGTCTTGTAAATTAAAAGTATTGATGTGTAATATATTTTCAAAGTAATTAATGGGTCAAATAGGAGAACTGATTTAAACACAGTAAAATAATCAAGAGATGGAAACTATGAGTACACATATTGGGCGTGAAAGCTAGAAAATAAAGTGTTTGTCTATGAGTAGCACAGAAGAAGATGAAAGAAAAGAATGACGGAAATTATCATTATCATCCTCACCACAACCACTGTCACCATCACCATCACCACCATCACCACCACCACCATCACCATCATCACCATCACCACCACTACCATCACCACCACCATCATCACCACCATCATCATCAACACTATCATCACCACCACCACAATCATCTCCATTATCACCGTCATTATCACCACAACCACCATCATCATCTCTACCACCACCACCATGATCATCACCGTCACGATCATCATCATCATTATATTATGGCCACATAGAAGGAAGCACACTGAGCTTTTCATGTGAAAGCCCATGACAGGAGAGAATAAAAAATGAAAAATGGTTCACATATGCTGATAAAATCTCAAATTTATAAGACTAATAAAAAAGAAAATGTAATTGTGTGAGGGATAGAAAAATAGAAGTGTACATTTAAATGAATGAGAATCAAATAAAAACCCTAGAAAGACACCTGGATTGTGTAGGTATTGATTCGTATTGGAGGAGGTACTGCTGTGCCTCTTCTGAGAGAGTATAAAAGGAAGGAGGAAGAGGGATTATGGAATTTAAAGTATAATTGTCTGCCCATGTAAAATCAAATGCAACTGGACCCATGCTGAAAAATTCTACCATCAGAGTTCTCCAAACCCTCCAGTTGTTATATTCCCAAACTCTGATGATTCTTGGTTTTACTTGTTTCTATGTTTGTTGTTTGATTGTTTGATCTTGTAGTTATAAAATCTGTCTTGTCAGGAACACAGAGAATAAATAATGAGTTGACAACATCTACAATACTACTTTTTTTTTTTTTTTTTTTTTTTTTTTTTTTTTTAGATGGAGTCTTGCTCTGTTGATCAGGCTGGAGTACATGATCTCAGCTCACTGCAAGTTCTACCTCCTGGGTTCCCACTATTCTCCTGCCTCAGCCTCCCCAGTAGCTGGGACCACAGGCACCCACCACCATGCCCAGCTAATTTTTTGTATTTTTAGTAGAGACACTGTTTCACCGTGTTAGCCAGGATGGTCTCAATCTCCTGACCTCGTGATCCACCCGACTCTGCCTCCCAAAGTGCTGGGATTACAAGCATGAGCCACCACACTCAGACTCTGCAAGAAAATATTTTAAAAATTATCAGATAAAATGGTGGAAAGTTGGTAAAGAAATTATATTTAAAATAAGAAAAATAATGAAGACAAATCTAAAAACAATGTAAGTAAAAATATTTATAAATTGGATGGATGAGTAAATGGTTGTATTTTCATTACAAAGCAAGCCCTTTAAGTAAATTTCAGGTGAAATGAGGCATCTGTGATGGTTAATACTGAGTGTCACCTTGATTGCACTGAAGAATGCAAAGTATTGATTCTAGGTGTGTCTGTGAGGGTGTTGTCAAAGGAGATTAACATTTGAGTCAGTGGGCTGAGAAAGACAGACCCACCCTTAATCTGGGTGGGCACCATCTAATCAGCTGCCAGTGCGGCCAGGATATAAAGCAGGCAGAAAAACATGAAAAGGCTAGACTGGCTTAGCCACCCAGCCTACATCTTTCTCCTGTGCTGGATGCTTCCTGCCCTCAAACATCCAAACATCAGACTTTAAGTTCTCCAGCATTGAAACTCGGACTGGCTTCCTTGCTCCTAAGCTTGCAGATGGTCTATTGTAGGACTTTGTGATCATGTGAGTCAATACTACTTCATAAACTTCCCTATATATATATATATATATATATATATATATATGTATAAGCTATTAGTTCTGTCCCTCTAGAGAACCCTGATTAATACAGGTTTTGGTGCCAGGACTGGTTCTGGAGGAACAGAATATTAAGGATGGAGTTCTTTCATTGGTTTTGGGGTTTCTGGAGTTGGCTGCTTAATATGATTAGATCCAAAAATGCCAAGGACTCTACTGCTAATAGTGTGGAGAACACTGATAGTCCTTGGCATGAACTGTTTAGAGAGTTATGCAAAATAAATGCATTTGACACTCCTGATTCATAACTATTGAGAGACAAAAAGTTTAGTGACCCTATACATAATACCTTTGACTATGTGTGGAGAACCAAGGAACATAATGAAGTTTGTTGGTTGCTCCTAAGTTCACTGGACAAAATGATGAAAGAAAAGATGAACTCAGGGATTCAAACTCCCAGTTTCAGAAGCGGATACTGAGCCTCAAATCTGCTAAGATTGCCTTAAGTGAGAGTCTTATTTTCTGTAAAGAAAGAGCTGAAATTGTGGAAAAACAGACATAAGCTCTTATCATGCAAGTGGCTGACCTGCAATGAAAGGTTCATGCACTGTCTTGCCAAGTGTTTACTGTTAAAGTCAAGACATTCATTGGAAAAGAATGGGATCTTGCAACTCAGAATGGGGTGTGGGAGGACCCTGATGAAGCTGGGAACACTGAGCTTATAAACTCTGATTAAATTTTTTTGACAGAAGAAACAGCTTCCCCATTCCCAGTGGTGGCAACATCCCCTCCCCAACCCATGCTCCCATCAGCCTTTCCACCTTTATCTGAGGAGATAAACCCTGCACTACCTCAGGCAACAGTGATGGCCTCCCCTGAGGCAGTTGCTGGGGAAGATAATGTTGATTCTACTCAGAAGCCACCCCAATACCCCTGTTTGTTTTTAGACCTATAACTAGACTAAAGTCCCTGTGGGCCCCTAGAGGTGAGGTTCAGAGTATGACCCATGAGGTGTTGCACTACACTTGCAAAGAACTGCTTGAGTTTTCCAATTTATATAAGCAGAAATCTGGATAAGAGGCATGGGAATGGATATTAAGGGTATGGGATAATTGTGGAAGGAACATAGAGTAGGATCAGGCTAAATTTTTTGATTTGGGCCCACTAAGTGGGGATTCTGCATTTAGTGTTGCAGCTGAGCAGTTAGAAAATGTTCTAATAGTTTAGTTGCTTGGTTAGCTGAAATATGGATTGAAAGATGGCCCACTGTGAGTGAGTTGGAGATGCCTGATCTCCCTTGGTTTAATGTAGAGAAAGGGATCCAAAGGCCTAGGGAGATTGGGATGGTGGAGTGGATTAGTCACTTTAGACCTACTCATTACAGCTGGGAGGGACCAGAAGATATATCCTTGACCAATTCTTTGAAAAATAGATTTGTGAGGGCAGCATCTGCATCTTTGAAGAGCCCTGTAATTACTCTTCTCTGTATGTCAACTCTAACAGTGGGAATTGCAGTCACTCAACTATGAAATTTAAATACAATGGGAATAATTGGATCCCAAGGTGGCAGGGGCCAAGTGGCAGCACTCAACTGCCAAAGGAAATGTGGACACAGTTACCATAATGAACAGCAGAGGTAAAGCAGCAATCAGAATAGTCTGACTCATGTAGAGCTCTGGCATTGGCTAATTAATCACGGTGTTCCTAGAAGTGAATCTGATAGGAAGCCTACTGCATTCCTACCTTATTTATATAAGCAGATAACTTCCAGGTCAAATGGATGAATGATTGATTTGAATTATAAAAACAGAGAATCACGCCCCCTCAGACAATTTCCAGACTTGAGCTAGTTTACATACCCAGAACCCCTTGAATGAAGGGGAGACTGGGTCCTCTTGAGGAAGGACCCCACTACTTTACCAAAAATGTATGCAGTGAATCTTTCTCCCATCCTTCCCCAAGGAGATCTCCAGCCTTTTACCAGGGTAACTGTTCACTGGGAACAGGGAAATGTTCAGACATTTCAGGGGCTACTGGACATTGGCTCTGAGCTGATGTTGATTCCAGGGGACCCAAAATGTCATTGTGTTCTTCAAGTTAACATAGGGGCTTATGGAGGTCAGGTAATTAGTGAAGTTTTAGCCCAGGTCTGACTTACAGTGGGTCTCATGGATCTCTGAACTCATCCTGTAGTCATTTCCACAGTGCCAGAATGCATAATTGGTGTAGACATACTTAGCAGCTGGCAGAACCCCCACATTGGCTCACTGACTGGTAGGGTGAGGGTTATTATAGTGAGAAAGGACAAATGGAAGCCATTAGAGCTGCCTCTACCTAGAAAAATAGTAAATCTAAACCATTATTGCATTCCTGGAGGGATTGCAGAGATTAATGCCACCATCAAGGACTTGAAAGATGAAGGGGCGA
The DNA here is from genome assembly GCF_000951035.1 of Colobus angolensis palliatus. NCBI lineage: Eukaryota > Metazoa > Chordata > Mammalia > Primates > Cercopithecidae > Colobus > Colobus angolensis. The sequence continues at coordinate 728,156 of NW_012115910.1, forward strand.
TGATTCCCACCACATTCCCATTCAATTCTCCTGTTTGGCCTATGCAGAAGACAGATGGATCTTGGAGAATAACAGTAGATTATTGTAAGCTTATCCAAGTGGTGACTCCAGTTGCAGCCACTGTACCAGATGTGGTTTCATTGCTTGAGCAAATTAACACATCTCCTGGTACCTGGTATGCAGCCATTGACTTGGCAAATGCCTTTTTCTCCATTCCTGTCCATAAGGCCCACCAGAAGTAATTTGCATTCAGCTGGCGAGGCCAGTAATATACCTTTACTGTCTTACCTCAGGGGTATATCAACTCTCTGATTTTATGTCATAATCTTCCTCAGAGAGATCTTAATTGTTTTTCACTTCCATTAGAAATCACACTAGTCCATTACATTGATGACATTATGCTGATTGGATCCAGTGAGCACGAAGTAGCAAGCACACTGGAATTATTGGTAACGCATTTGTGTCCCAGAGGATGGGAACTAAATCTGACTAAAATTCAGGGACCTTCTACCTCAGTAAAATTTCTAGGGATTCAGTGGTGTGGGGATATTCCTTCTAAGGTGAAGGATAAGTTGCTACATTTAGCTCCTCCTACAACCAAGAAAGACGTACAACACCTAGTGGACCTATTTGGATTTTGGAGACAACACATTCCTCACTTGGGTGTGTTACTCCAGCCCACTCATTGAGTGACCAGTTTTGAGTGGGGTTCAGAACAGGAGAAGGCTCTGCAACATGTCCAGGCTGCCGTGGAAGCTGCTCTGCCACTTAGGCCATATGATCTGGCAGATCCAATGATGCTTGAAGTGTCAGTGGCAGATAGGGATGATATTGGAGCTTTTTGCTGACTCCCATAGGTGAGTCACAGCAGAAGCCTCTAGGAGTCTGGAGCAAGGCCCTGCCATCTTCTTTAGATAACTGCTCTCCTTTTGAAAGACAGTTGTTGGCCTGTCACTGGGCTTTGGTGGAAACTGAATGTTTGACAATGTGTCATCAAGCCACCATGTGACCTGAACTGTCTATCAGGATCTTGGTGCTTTCTGACCCATCTAGCCATAAAGTAGGTCATGCAGAGCAGCATTCCATCATCAAATAGAAGTGGTATATACATGATTGGACTTGAGCAAGTCCTGAAGGCACAAGTAAGTTACATGAGGAAGTGGCTCAAATGCCCGTGGTCTCTACTCCTACCACCCTGCTTTCTCTCCCCCAGCCTGCACCGTTGGTCTCATGGGGAGTTCCCTGTGATCAGTTGAGAGGGGAACAGAAGATTAGGTGCCGGTTCACAGATGGTTCTGCAGGATATGCAGGCACTACTTGAAAGTGGACAGCTGCAGCACTATGCCTTTCTTGGACATCCCTGAAAGACAGTGATGAAGAGAAATCTTCCCAGTGGACAGAAGGTTGAGCAGTGCACCTGGTTTTCCCTTTTGCATGGGAGGAGAAATGGCCAGATGTGTGATTATATAATGATTTATGGACTGTAGCCAGTGGTTTGGCTGGATGGTAAGGCACTTGGAAGAAGCATGATTGGAAAATTGGTGACAAAGAAATTTGGAAAAGAGGTATGTGGATGAACCTCTCTGAGTGGCCAAAAACTGTAAAGATACTTGTATCCCATGTGAGTGCTCACCAACTGGTGACCTCAGCAGAGGAGGATTTTAATAATCAAGTGGATAGGATGACTTGCTCTGTGGACACCACTCAGCCTCTTTCCCCACACACTTTCACCATTGTCCAATGGGTCATGAACAAAGTGGCCATGGTGGCAGGGATGGAAGTTACGCATGGGCTCAGGAACATGGACTTCCACTCATCAAGGCTGACCTGGCCGTGGCCACTGCTGAGTGCCCAATTTGCCAGCAGCAGAGAACACTGAGCCCTCAATATGGCACCATTCCTTGGGGGTAATCAGCCAGTTTCTTGGTGGCAGGTTGATTATATTGGACCTCTTCCATAAGGGAAAGGGCAGTGGTTTGTCCTCACTGGAATAGACACTTACTGTGGATATGGATTTGCCTATCCTGCATACTTGCTTCTGTCAAGACTACCATCCATGGACTCACAGAATGCCTTATCCACCGTCATGGTATTCCACACAGTATTACCTCTGACCAAGGAATCACTTTACAACTAAAGAAGTGTGACAGTGGGGTCCTGCTCATAGAATTCACTGGTCTTACCATGTTCCTCATCATCCTCAAGCAGCTAGATTGATAGAATGGTGGAATGGCCCTTTGAAGTCACAGTTATGGTGCCAACTTGGTGACAATACTTTGCAGGGCTGGGGCAAAATTCTCCAGAAATCTGTGTATGCTCTGAATTAGCATCCAATATATGGTATTGTTTCTCTCACAGCCAGAATTCACAGGTCTAGGAATCAAGGGGTGGAAATGGAAGTGGCACCATTCACTGTCCCCCCTAGTGATCCACTAGCAAAATTTTTGCTTCCCGTGTCTGTGACATTATGTTCTGCTGGCCTAGAGGGAGGAAGGCTGCCACCAGTAGACACAACAATGGTTTCATTAAACTGGAAGTTAAGATTGCCACCTGGACACTTTGGGCTCCTCCTACCTTTAAGTCAACAGGCTAAGAAGGGAGTTACAGTGTTTGCTGGTGGGATTGACCCACACTATAAAGATGAAATAGTCTACTACTCCACAACAGGGGTAAGGAAAAGTATGCATGGAATACAGGAGATCCATTAGGGCATCTCTTAGTATTACCATGCCCTGTGATTAAGGTCAATGGGAACCTACAATAACCCAATCTAGGCGGAACTACAAATGGTCCAGACCATTGAAGGTTTAGGTCACTCCACCAGGAAAAAAACCACAACCTGATGAGGTGCTTGCTGAAGCCAAAAGGAATACAGAATGAGTAGCAGAAGAAGGTAGTCATCAATACCAGCCATGATAATGTGACCAGTTGCAGAAATAAGGACTGTAATTGTTATGAGCATTTCCTCTTTCTTTCATTAAAAGCATGTTTGTGCATGTATACACTTGTACTAAGAACACATCTTCATTTTATTTTCTTTTTCCTTTATCATGTGACATAGGGTTTATTGATTTCATATCAGCACTTAAGTATTGTTAACTTTATGTAATAGTATTTGGGTTGGGGATTAGTGCATTTCCATTTGTAAGAAGGATAGTTGTATTATGTTAGGTGTAATTACAACCTCATTATTGTCTTTACTTGAAGATTATGTATAATCTCAGGAGATGTGTATGGGTTCAATCTAACAAGGGGTGGACTTGGGATGGTTATTACTGAGTGTCAACTTGATTGAATTGAAGCATGCAAATTATTGATCATGGTTGTGTCTGTGACGGTGTTGCCAAAGGAGATTCATATTCGAATCAGTGGGCTGGGAAAGCAGATCTACCCTTAATCTGGGTGGGCACCATCTAATCAGCTGCCAGTGTGGCCAGGATATAAAGCAGGCAGAAAAACATGAAAAAGCTAGACTGGCTTAGCCTCCCAGCCTACATCTTTCTCCCATGCTGGATACTTCCTGCCCTCAAACATCCACTCATCGAACACTAAGTTCTTCAGCTTTGGAACTCGGACTGTTTTCCTTGCTCCTCAGCTTGGAGACAGCCTACTGTGGGACCTTGTGATCATGTGAGTTAATACTCACATGAGTATTAGTATAGTAAAAAAAAAAAAAAAATATATATATATATATTTTTCTATTTGTTCTGTCCCCCTGGAGATCCCTAGTATGCCATCTAATGACAGAATAAATGATGAATTCTTTTTCAGATTCTTGTAATTCTTGACACAATAGATATCTTTGATAGTAAATTTTAAACTGATGAACATAGCAAGTGAGTATTATCCAAAAATGAGGTTAACCCTGATTTTTCTGGCAATTTGCCTGCTCTCTTGATTGCTTTGTGCTGGAGAGTGGATGTTTCAGATATAATAGCTGAAGTCACGAGTATATGAGAGTAACTTGGTGCCCAATCTATTCAGCTCTTACCATACATACCTTTAAACATTTTGGATTAGCTGTACTCCATTTAGGAAATGATTCATTTGTGTACTGAACATGTATCTGAATCGCCATTATAGGTAGCATATACCCTTAGGTAAGCAAGTTTTCTAAGCTAATAATCAATTTAGCTTGTTGAGTAAGCAGGTCTTCCAGCAGATTTAACTAGGGAAGAAAAGCATCCTATTCAGTGGATAGCGTGTATTTATTTTGGCCAGTGTCTGAAATCACATAGTTCTTCTATCATGATTAGATTTAAAAACTATTGTCATCACAGGGAATTTTTATTGATCAAATCTGTCATTTTATAATTTCAATTAAAACATATACCTGTGCTGCCTGACAAAAATGAACTGTATTAAGTAGTGAGGTAAAGGCCTTGGATTGGGATTATAGAGACGCTGATTTTTAGTTTGGGAACTTCCCTTTGTTAACTTTTCACAATCCCTTCAAAGATGTTCAAATATCAGCATCCAATAATTCCTTAACTATGAATCTTCAATGAATTTGAATATCGCTATTGAATATGCCTAAAGATTTTATAACTGTAGACCTTTAATACATTTGAACAATCATTATTAAAAATGAAATTTTCCCTTTGCTGAATTGTGAAAACCAAATATATTTTAAAACTAGTTTTTACACATGTAGAGAGCACGTTCTTCTTAATTAGGCAATGTCTTTACAATCAGGATTAACTCTACAGAAAATTGTGAAATAAACATCGGCAATGGCCAAAAAGCCATCATTGTCCTAATACTTTACTTTCATTCACACACACTTTCATGATGGTGCTCAAGTGACCTTGTGATGTTCTATGCTCTCTTAATCAACACCTGTGGATAGGAAGAAGAAATTTATGTCAGTCTATGCACTTTGGTATGAATCCGTTTGCTAAGGCATTATTGCCCTAAGACTTATCCATTTAATTTTGGTGATGGGATGAGTAGCTTTATTCGCTAACAGAGTTTTTAGGAAGCTATAATAAAGCCAGATGTTTTGATGAGGAGAAAAGTGAGACTCAGAGTCCTTATTCTGAACACATGCACTTACACCATTAGGAAATGTCTACTTTGCTGATTCATAAACTCAGTCCTAAATATATGGCTTTCTGTTCCATACAGAGAGAGAGAGAAAAAAAATTCTCGTGCTGTTCTTAAATGAGTAGAGTAAATAAACTGTTGTTGCAGAAAACAACCAGATATTGAAGAAGCTTGGAAGCTATGCCTTATCTTAGTGATCACAAACTCCCAATAGATTTGGAAAGACATTACATCATGCACAATTCCTGTCTCTGACTCAGCAAGACATTATAGTACCTGATTGGAAAATAATGCTTTTTTAGATGTACAAGGATATTCAGAATACAATTTATTATAGTATTAAAAAGAAATCTATGGTACAAGCTTAGAACTATGGAAGTGCAAGCCTTGTTATAGATTTGTATTGTCTATTGGTGATTCTCTTTTTTACCGATTACCAAAGGTATCTTTATATAATTTTCTCTTCAGAAATTCATATTCTGAAAAATCTGGAAACATATTTTCTAACAAGCATATCTTTGCATCTGAAAATACTCTTATTTAAAGGTTATTAAGAAAATACATTTTGAGTTGGACCAGGTCTCTAGGAGAAGCCAGTGTTACAACATGAGCTGAAATGTTTCTAGTGCAGAGTGAAATATCCATTTTCTATGAGTGTATCTGAAGATCTCTGGCATCCCCAGAGCTGGGTTTCATAGGCCCAGTGGAAGTGGAAAAATGGAGGCCAGAGAAAATTTATCACAAGGGGCCTCAGTAAGAAATGTCAGAATGGAAGCTGTCCCACTTCTCCATAGAACAGCTACAATAAAATGCAAACTCTCCATTCCTTCAGCTTTGCATGAATTTACACATAATCTCTTATGTGCATATTACACTTCCAAATTAAGAAGAAATGACAAACAATCCTATTTATGTTATACTATGTTACCGGTATTATATTTATTATCACACAGAGTTATAGTTGACCCTCAAACATTGCAGGAGTTAGGGGCACTGTCTTTTTGCAAAGTCAAGCGTTGTATAACTTTTGACTCCCCCAAAAAGTTGCTATGAATAGCCTACTGTAGATTGTAAGCCTTACTGATAACATAAGCAGTTGATTAACACACATTTTGTGTATTAAATATTGTATTCTTAGAATAAAGTAAGCTAGAGAAAAAGCTCTACCTCTGGGGACAGGGCATAGCTAAACAAAAAGCAGCAGAAACCTCTGCAGATGTAAATGTCCCTATTTGACAGCTTTGAAGAGAGCAGTGGTTCTCCCAGCACGGAGGTTGAGATCTGAGAATGGACAGACCGCCTGCTCAAGTGGGTCCCTGACCCCTGAGTAGCCTAACTGGGAGACATTCCTCACTAGGTGCAGACAGACACCTCACACCTCACATGGCTAGGAACACCTCTGAGATGAAACTTCCAGAGCACGAATCAGATAGCCACACTCGCTGTTCAGCAATATTCTATCTTCTGCAGCCTCCGCTGCTGATACCCAGGCAAACAGAGTCTGGAGTGGACCTCAAGCAAAATCTAACAGACCTGCATTTGAGGGTCCTGATGGTTAAAAGGAAAACTAACAAACAGAAAGGACACCCACACCAAAACCCCATCAGTATATCACCATCATCAAAGACCAAAGGTAGATAAAACCACAAAGATG
>NW_012115910.1:737223-738000 GCF_000951035.1 Colobus angolensis palliatus
ACTGCTCAGTGAAATAAAAGAGGACACAAACAAATGGAAGAACATACCATGCTCATGGATAGATAGGAAGAATCAATATCGTGAAAATGGCCATACTGCCCAAGCTAATTTATAGATTCAATGCCTTCCCCATTAAGCTACCAATGAGTTTCTTCACAGAATTGGAAAAACCTGCTTTGAAGTCCATATGGAACCAAAAAAGAGCCTGCGTTGCCAAGACAATCCTAAGCCAAAAGAACAAAGCTGGAGGCATCAAGCTACCTGACTTCAGACTATACTACAAAGCTATGGTAACCAAAACAGCATGGTACTGCTACCAAAACAGAGATATAGACCAAAGGAACAGAACAGAGCCCTCAGAATAATACCACACATGTACAGCCATCTGATCTTTGATAAACCTGAGAAAAACAAGAAATGGGGAAAGGATTCCCTATTTAATAAATGGTACTGGGAAAATTGGCTAGCCGTAACTAGAGAGCTAAAACTGAATCCTTTCCTAACTCCTTATATGAAAATTAATTCAAGATGGATTGGAGACTTAAATGTTAGACTTAAAACCATAAAAACCCTAGAAGAAAACCTAGGCAATACCATTCAGGACATAGGCATGGGCAAAGACTTCATGTCTAAAATACTGAAAGCAATGGCAACAAAAGCCAAAATTGACAAATGGGATCTCATTAAACTAAAGAGTTCCTGCACAGCAAAAGAAACTACCATCAGAGTGAACAGGCAACCTACAGAATGGGAGAAAATTTTTGCAATCTACTCATC
>NW_012115910.1:738742-828842 GCF_000951035.1 Colobus angolensis palliatus
CTAATGTAAATGATGAGTTAATGGGTGCAGCACACCAACATGGCACATGTATACATATGTAACAAACCTGCACGTTGTGCACATGTGCCCTAGAACTTAAAGTATAATAATAAAAAAATCATAAGGAACACAAAATACATTTACTAGTCAGTAAGTGAAAGTCGATCATCAGAAAGGCCTGCATTCTCCTTGTCTTCATGTTGAGTGGGCTGAGGAAGAGGAGGCAGAGGGGGAGTTGGTCTTGCTGTCTCAGTGGTGGCAGAAGGGGAGGAAACCTGCACAAAAGTGAGCCCCAGTAGTTCAAGCCTCTGCTGTTCTAGGGTCAACTGCATAAACCAGTATTATGTTATTATAATAACCAATTCCTATTAGGTGAGTTGAAAATTTTTTAAGTTTTCTTAAATTATAATTATAAAACTTACACATGCTCCATTCGCCTATCTTCTGAGTTTTCACCCCTCTATAATTCTCCGGAATAGGTAATGTTTGGAAAAGAAAGAAGAAAAGATGGAGAGCTAGTTGGACAGGCAGTTAAGCATGTGGATAAATAAAGAGATATTAAATAGAGAGCTAACTATATGAAGATACAAAGTTGGATAGATAGATAAGGTGTTCATATGTAGCATATATAATAATGATTATTGCAAACTTCATAAAATTCAGAACTGAGTGATTGAAAGAAAGAGTTTGGGTATATCATCAATTTACTTTTTCATTTAACAAGATATTTATTGCTCATTTACTTTTTTTTTTTTTTTTAAGACAGAGTCTCACACTGTTGCCCAGGCTGGAGTGCAGTGGTACCATCATAGCTCACTGTAGCCTTGACCTCCCAAGCTCAAGGGATCCTCCTGCCTCAGCTTCCTGAGTAGCTGGGATTTATAAGTGTGCACCATCACAGCTGGCTAATTTTTAAAATTATTGTAGAGATGAGGTGGGATCTCTATGTGGTATAGTCTGGTCTCAAACTCTTAGGCTTGAGTGATCCTTTTGCCTCAGTCTTTTAAAATGCACCCCTTTATTTTGAAAGGATAATTTCACTGGGTATAGAATTAGACGTTGATGGGTGATTTTTCTTTCAACACCTAATATATTCCACTCTCTTCTTGCCTGTTTGGTTCCTGATTAGACGTCTGCTGAAATTGTTACCCATTTTCCTCTATAGATAGGTGTTCATTTTACATTTCCTTCTTTTAACATGTTCCCATTATCTTGTTTTCTGCAGTTGAAATATGTCTGTGTGTGCGTGCATGCGTGTGTGTGTGCATGCGTGTGTGCGTGCATGCGTGCATGCATGAGTGTGTGTGTGTGTGTGTGTTGGTATTTATTCTTCTTGGAGTTCTCTGAGCTTCCTGGATCTCTGATTTGGTGTCTATAATTATTTTTGGAATATTCTTGAACATTATTACTTTCGAGTATTTTTCCTGCTCCGACTTGCCTTCTGGTGTTTCCGTTACACAAGTGATAAACTTTGGAATGGCTCGCTGGTTCTTGAATGCTATGCGTTTGCTTGGTCTTCATTTGTTTATCTCTTTGCATTTCAGTGTGGGGACATTCTGCTGACATATCTTCAAGTTTAATAATTTTTTTCCTTCAACTACTCCATTCTACTGAGGATCCCATGATAGACTCCCTTCATTTTTTTGCAGTGTTTTTAATTGTTCACATTGCCTTTTGATCCTTTGTTAGTTTCTATCTGTATTTCTATTATGCATCTGTCCCTGTGTGCTGTCTACTGTTTCTGTGAGAGCCCTTCAGCTATTAATTCTAATTATTTTAAATATTGTTTGCTCCTTCCAGCATCCATGTCACATCTCAGTCTGGTTCTGATCACTGCATTGTCTCCTCTGTGCTTTCCTTGGTGTTTGACACACCTCTTTGTTGTTATTCTTGTTGTTCTTGTTGTTGTTGTTAGCCAGACATGTTTTACTAGATAAGAGGAACTAAGGTAAATGACCTTTAATGTCAGAATTCATGTTATTATGTCTGGAAGTTGGGCAATGCTTAAAGTTTGCTGTAGCTGTGGGTGCTGGGGGCTTAACATTCTCTAATGATCGGGTTTTTTGTTTGTTTCTGTTTCTGTTTGGTGTGTTCATTGGCTCCCCCTCTCCCAGGGTGAGTGTCTTGCAGCTCCTTCAGTTGTTCTCTATGGTAGTTCCACGGGAGTCCTGGTGGTGTGGCAGGAAGGTGGGGGAGAGAGAGCATCTGTAATCCTCTCATTAAATCTCGGTGTTGGCGACAGCCTGTGTCTTGCGCCTGTGACCTCCCACCTGTCTATCTATGGATGTAGCTTCCCACCTTATTCTCACCCCTCCTCCCTTCCTTGGCTGCAGCATTCCCCATCTACATCCCTGAAGACTGCTCCCTGTTGACTGTTCTTTCCGTCAGGTGATACAGAAGTGAGAGGGAGATAGTGGGGACAGAACACCCTTCCCCCAACTGGGATAAGATTCTGGCAGTTTTTTCTAGGAAAATTAAGCCTCCATTAAGGAGAAGGGTCTGGGCATATTTTACAATGATTCCTCTCACCCTCCTCTGCCAGAGACATAAAGATAGCTTTCTCATATAATCACTGTGAAAACCCGGTGAGGTTCCTGGAGGTGAAGAATTTCCATTTCCACATTTCTCATCCTCTAGCTAGTTCACATTCATTTTCAGCAATTTATCAAAATTGACATTTAAGTTTTTCTACCAGCGTGTGCTCCAGCAGCCTCTATCCCAGGGCTGCAGCTCTCCACTGTGTCTCTCTGGGTACACCTGTCTCTCCAGATTTTGGGGTGGCGTTTTGCTTTGCATCTCCGTTCTCTATTGAGTTCAAGGAAAATCATTGCTTTTCAGATTGTCCTGCTTTTGCATGTAAGGATAGGAGTGAGACCCCAAGCTTTTTCCATATACAAATGAAAACCAGAGTCTCTATTGCCCTTGCAAGGAGGGAATGCCCCTCCCTGCAAGACCCTGAGCCCTGCAGCGAAGACTTCTGGGTCCCTCCCTCCTTTTGAGCTGGCAGGATTGCACCAGAAGACACCACATGCCCTTTCTGTTGGTTTCTATTTCCTCTCTCTTATCCATTTAATTTTTTAGAATTGACTTATTCTATCTGAATAGTATTAATGACATCACTTTTTCCTAATGCTGCAATGTTTAGATGTTCCACTACTATATTCTGAGTAGAACACTTGTTACTAAACTTCCTGTGCAACTTTTCAACTTTAATATTTCTATTCAAAGACCATGAGGCTTTGGATGGCTGCAATGTTTCAAAATATTTCCTGGATTTTAGACTTTTAATGACTTCTTTAAGTTTACAGAACAAGATTGATGAAACTTTTTATGGGTGAGCTGTTTGAATCTTTTCCTGATGTTGATTTTTAATAGTTGCATTGATTTGTACACGTTTTGAAAAGACCCATGGTATGTGGAGCATATGGGAGGAAGCTTCGGTTACATGTTTGTCTATTAATGAGGATGTGTATGTATGTCTGGAAATCGGGCCATCATACCACAGGGTACTGAGAATGCAGGAGACACAGGGCTCAAGGTGGAACTTCCAGGCAGAAGGGCAGTGAAGACACAAAAACCCAGCCTCTCAGCACCCCATAAAGACATCTCTTTGGGCTTCAGTGTGGCTGGAGGCTCTCTGCTCCAAGAGGAAGGCATCAGTACCCTGTTGATCTTTTTTTTGATGGTGTAGCTGTGATGGTCACATTGCACAGTCAGAATGCTTAGTGACACACAATCTGGACTTATGTACACCAATCACTGGTAAAGTCATGTGACTAGTTCATAAAATCCACGGGGCATACGAGGAAGTTGCAGCCCTACAGGCCAGGGGGAGGATGCCTGCATGAGGCTCCGTTCAAGCATACCTCCGCCCAATGGGGCAAAGGCAATCCCCGTATCTAGCTGCAAAGCAAACCAACCAGGGCGAGTCCTGATTCTGTCTGCTTCTCCTTACAAGGGGAACTTTGTCCTTCTTTCTGAGGCTCACCCTGTTTCACCTCCTGAACCTTGGTGGGAAATCAGACCTCACTTCCCAGACTTCCTTGCAGCTGGCTCCTCAGCCCTCGAGACCACACACTCGACTTCACATTGGAGCTGGTGATACTTGGACAGGAACAACCCAGAGCCCTCTCCTTCGTGGTGGTTGGTGGCCACGGTTGGTGGTGTGGGAGGAGGCGGTAGGGGCTTCAAGGACAGCGAGCATCCCGGGGCAGCAGAGTTGTGCTGGGGGCAGCAGCTGGATGCAGTGTCGTGGCGAGGGAAGCACAGTGGCATCTCCTCCAAAGGGCAGTGGTGTCCTCCATACATCAACTTAGTGACATTACTGGGGGCATTGCCGCTGCTTGAGTAGCCTCCAACCTGGTGCATCTTTACAATGGTTGACACAACTGTGCAATGATGAAAGAGATTCTGCATGGAGCCAGTAATGAAAAAAGATTTTCCTGAGCTCACACATTATGGCAAGGAAGGACTGGAACCCTAGTCGACAGACTCTTAACTATTTAGGCTTCGTTTTCATCTGCAGTCTTATTTTTAGTAATAGCAAGGTTTTTTTTTTTTTTTTTTTCTCCCCAGTTCTTTCAGCATTTTAGCCATTTTTCAGTGCTTGGTTTGCTCTCAGCATGGGTAAGAAAGAGCTCCTGAAGAACGTCAACCCATTGGAAATATTAAACAAATAAAACATTTTGCACCAAGTATACACTGAGATAGCTATATTTTGTTCTTCATGAAGTTATGAAATAAAATGAAGATAAATAGCATGGAGGTTGTAATATATATTAAACCACTAAAATATCTCATCTCATAATTCATCGTCAGCAAAACAGAATGTTGACTTTTGATCTTAATTTAAAATAGGAATTTCTTTTACACATTTTTATTAAAGGAAAGATAGTGCAGATAAAAATAATTCAATTTATTATAGAAAAAGTGTTTCACAAATCTTAGATTAAAATTAGAGCTTATGTGTTGAAATCAAATTATTCTATAGAAGGCTGAAAACAATAGCTTAGCTATTTCAATTAATTTAATGTCACGAAAAGCGCAAATTTTCTTTAAAAAGCTTATCAGAGAAGTTCCAACTAACAAAGGGAGGATAAGATGACATTTCTTGGTCTGTTAGTAGTTAGCCTCAGAACTTCTCCATGATATGAGCACCATAATTTGATCATTTAGAACACTGTTTCACCCCTGAGGCCTCTTTCACAGCCATTGTAGGGAGTATCCTTGAGAAAAACGGCACAAATTTAGGTAGAGGCATTTGTGAAATACATGAGGAGAGTGGTGCGGGGAGGGGTGTTTCCCATTAGAAATCCCCGTGCTAGGAGGTGGTGAGGGGAGACACCAGGGGTGGGCTTCCATGCAACCTCAATATTAGCATTCTCACTGGTTGAGCATCAGGGGCATGGCAGGGCTCCAGCTTAAGCAATGGGCTGCATCCTAGCAATGCAGCCAGGCTTCTGCAGGACACCAGAAAGGACCTCCACCCATGACGTAGGCAGAAAATGAACAGCTGTGGGGAATCCACAGGGTTTGGCTGGCAAATCCAGTGTCTGCTTTAATATCTATTTCCTGTTAAATGTAATGAGAGAAGAATAATGTTGAAATGTATGAAACAAAATCCTGCAGAAGAAAGCGAGGAGAGTGATTTTTCTCATGGCTGGAAAGAAAAGCGCGTCTCTGAGAGCACTGTAAAGCAAGGCATCATAAAGTAATTTCAGCAAGCTATTTGACTTTCTTAACAGAATAGAAGAAGGCATGGCCCCTTGGAATAAGACCTCAAAACACTAAGAAGAGAATAAGTTTGGATGAAAAGAAAGCATAGTACAATGAATGAAAATCAGACAGGAGGCAGGACTGAAAGATCAGGTTAAAGAGGTCTGGGTTAAAATAGCATAGGTTACATGGAAGCAGAGACGTTAATGAGCAAGATGAAAATCTCACTGGAGATGGAATACATAAATATTTGATGTGTAAAATGTTAACACTTGAATAGATCTCAAACTTGAATTCCTCTAAGAAAGCAAGGGAAAATTAAAACCATCGAAAATGATGACAGACAAGCTGACATATAGATATTGAAGCCTCAAGCAGAGACCCACATCAACAATGTATTTATGGAAATAAAGCTTGGATGATTACAGTAAAAGCAAAAAAAAAAAAAAAAAGAATACATTGGAGTACAACTCATGGAGACTGAGGGAAAAGAAAACCTTAGTCACGTTCTAAAATATTTCAAAGTATAATTTTGATTTTCTATCTTTGCTTACAGAACCTTTGAAAGTGTTTTAATGTATTATTTAAAATTTATGGTGTTTTCAAGTTTTTATGGCATTAGAGAAATTTTGGCTGGGAAAATGTTTCTACAAATCAAATTTTTAAAATTTTATTTAATTTTATTTTTACTTAAAAATAAATCGATGCTGAAGAAATGATTCATGCTGCTCTCTGGCAGCCAGTGCTTTGCTTTTTCCAGGCAGCTTGTGACTTCAGGTGGGGACCTGTGACTAGCCTTCACTAAGAAAATGGGAGATGGAACCAGAAAGAGCCACGGTCCACGTTGCCACATCCCAGCTGTCCTGTCTCAGAAACCATGAGGTAAGCGTCTGCTGCTGATGCACACTGCAAGCCTTACTCGCATGAGGAGAGTAAACTGTCTTTGTGCTAAGCCACATAGATTCTAGTCTTCTTGCCATGACATAACTTAGCCTGACTAATATGTGTGTTTAGTGCAGAACCCCTAAAAAAAAAACAAAATCCTCAAGGAAAAATCTATAATCCCATCTCCCAACAATAAGCCTCCTAAATACTTTGGTGTATTTCTTTAATTATCTTTATTTGCATATACATACATATTAGCTATGAATTAAAATCTGGTAACTGCCTTTTTATTTGTTCATAAGTATTCTCAAGCTCCAAGATTTTAATATCTGTCTAGCCTCTCATCACATAGGTATAAATCACTTAGCTTAAGCAAAGAGTTTCTTTGGGTTGGTTTTTAATGCTTCAACGTTGGTTTCAAAGTTTCTCTAGAAAACCAATTCTGCTGCACTGTGAAGAGCTCTGAGTACTGTGTGTTCTGTCTTAGAAACAGACAGGGCTGCTCTTTCATGCGCCTCTGTTCCACAGCCACCTTTCGGGGCTGCTGCCTGCCTGGATTTTAGCTTGAGCTGTATTGGCCCATCCTGATGCTTTTGTTGTCGGGGTCATTTTGTTCCTTCCACTGACACTCCTCAGGCTCACTTTTGAGCCATGTTCTCATTCCCTTTCAGTGCAACACGTAGGCCTTTTGGTTCTTCTCCACCAAATACCAAATGCAAGGGTAGCTTGTGGTTACTCTCACAGTCTCTATTTTTGCTCCTCTGAGTTATTGCAGGAAAATGTGATGAGATCCCTCCCCACAGTCTCAGACAGGATGCCCTATAAGTACCCCTCTGATTCCGTATTTCCCTTAAGGTGATCCAGCCCAGAGAGGGCATTTGTCCTTGCTGTCACCTTGTTGGCTGACCCTCCCTCCGTCTGCCTCCCTGTCCTTCCTCCCATCTCTCCTGTAATCTCCTGGGTCTCCTCAGGCCTGCCCCTTTTCCTTCCCTTTTCCCTGAGGTTGTACCAGCAGGTGGAATGTGCGGAGAAAAGAAGGGGCTTATTAATAAGTCAGGAGAATATATATTTTATTCATTGCACATAAAATCTTATACCAATAACATAATGACAAGTTTTGTAAATATTTTTAGAGTGTCTTTTGTTTTCCTTCAGTTTTCTCTGCAGGGAGTTCCAGGTGCCCAGACTAGTTTCTTCAAATACGTATCTCTGATTATTGTTTTCCCAACCCTGATTGAGTGTAATACACTTTCCCAAGTCTCCTCTTGGTTGATGCTAGGAAACACATACTCTGGTGAATTCTTATAATTTTATGTTGCTTCAGCATTGATTTTGATTGCAGGTTTGACTTTCTCATACCGGAAGCAGGGCTCTATCACCTATGACACAGATTCCAGCTCTATACTACACCCACAGGGCTCAAACGGTGCTCATAGATAAACACTTAGAGGCATCTCTCCTGTCTAGCAGACTGGGCACCCCAATTTCCCAAAGCTTCCCTTAATGGGACCATTTGGGAATTTGCTCATGAACTTAAAGTGACCCACATCCTTTTCCCTTGTATACACTGCTATTTGCCGTGTGATCTCTCTTTCTCTGTCTCTCTTTCTCTCTCTGCCTGACTCTCCATTCCTGCCTCCCCTGACCTGGGGACAAGGACTGCCCTCCCCACTCACAGTGCCCTCCTGGCCCAGGGCCTCTTAGTAAAATTTGTAACCATGTTTCCTATTGTGGTGTATCGAATTTCCACCTTCCATTTGAAGGGGATGCACCAGGCCAAGGGTTCCCCCGGGAAGGGGAGAACACAAAGTCAGGCTCCCAGCGCATAGGAAAGGCCAGGCAGGCTTACTCAGGACCCAGGTCAGACAAAACCACAAGGGTGTCTCCAAGTCTAAACAAGTTTCTTGTGTGAGAGATCCCCTGGTCGTGGGTGGGACCACCAGACATTAGGCTGTCCACCAGGTAAAAGAAGTACCCTATGAAGGCACCATGTAAATTTCCACATTCAGCTCCTGTGCATTTGTTAGGGCAAGATTGCTAGCTGCTTTGATACTAAAACTTCAATTTAGCTGGGGGCTATTAAAACCCACCCTTTCCTCACAGTCATTAAGTGTTTTATAGCCCATCACTTTAGAGACTGAGTTTGAGTGGATGTACCAGTCAAAAACATGGGAAAAGATTTATTGTGTGATCTTCATTGTTTTTGGTTTGTTTCTATCTGTTCTCATTTCCCTGATAAGAGATAGAAACTGCTGTTTATCCTAAGAGGAATTTCTTAACATCCTGTCCTTTGAGTTCAATTTCAGATCTCATAAAGATCTGAAGATAAAATCAAAGTTGAGAAATAGGTGAATAGTATTTTCTTCTTCCTCAAATGTAGTTAGTGAGGACACACTCAGTAATATACAGTTTACTGGTATTGAGCCTCTTTCTGGATATCTTATCTTTGGAAATTTTTCTTGCAATACTTTCTACTGAGTTTAAAAGTAAAGATGGGTCACTGTGTTTGCCTCCCACTTATGGGAATCAGGTGGTAAAATTATTTAAGCTTAATGGCACAATTATTTAAGCTTAGAAGTAGAATGAGCACAGTGTGCCTTATACCTTCCCAATAACTGCTAAGATCTAATGGTCCCCAAGAGAGACAAGTGAATCCATCCCTGCCCAGGCTAAGAGGGTTCCCGTGCCTTTTCATGCTCCTGAACAAATGAAAACCTTCAAGTTTGATTTCCAATAAAATTTTAAAATATAAAGTTGCATACATTTTCAACTTATTAGATCCTGGATAATTTTCTAGTATATTTGTGCATAAGCACTTATTTCTATAATTATTTTATTTTAAACATACGTAATAGGCCGGGTGCGCTGGCTCATGCCTGTAATCCCAACACTTTGGGAGACTGAGGCAGGAGGATCACGAGGTCAGGAGATCGAGACCATCCTGGCTAACACGGTGAAACCCCGTCTCTACTAAAAATACAAAAAACTAGCCAGGCGGAGTGGCGGGCGCCTGTAGTCCCAGCTACTCAGGAGGCTGAGGCAGGAGAATGGCGTGAACTCGGGAGGCGGAGCTTGCAGTGAGCTGAGATCCGGCCACTGCACTCCAGCCTGGGCTATAGAGCGAGACTCTGTCTCAGAAAAAAAAAAAAGAAATATATATATATGTAATAAAACCCAGGGATTTGGGGAAAGGGTGATCTACACAATGATGATTAGTTCTTATTTTAAAATGTGTGTTAGGGCTATTTCCAAATATGCTTTAAAAACACCAAACTCGAGCCAAAGATGTAAGGAAAGTCTTATCGGTCTGCATTTGTTTCTTGCTGAGGCTGATGGAGACAGAGCAAGACTGCAGCTGGGGACACCCACGTGTGTTTCTCCAGAGGAAGGTTTTCTACATGATGACTAATATCTCACACACATTTAGGGAATTCTATGCATTTGAGAGAAACGAAAACAGAGAAATGAAGGAATCATGGGATGAGGCTTTACCTGTTTAGGCATTCTTGCCAATAGAAAACTGACAGTGAAATCACGAAGTTGATACTTTATTACCTTTGTTATTTGCTTATACATGAGACATGCATAAGCAAATGAGACAACCTACTGACATCGTGGGATTCCCTGGTGGTTTGCCTAAAATAACTTTTTTTCCTTAAACTTTCATCTCTATTTTAGAAAGTTGCAGATCGCTTGAGCCAGTCCTGCTGTTTTGCTTTCTGTGATGCTTAGGTTCAGGACTCAGATGAAGTGACATTTTTGGACAGGGCTGGGACTTCCCACAGGGCACTGCTTTGCTAACCCAGGGCTCTCTCTTCTGCCTTGGCCAGGAAAACTGTGACCTTACCTGCCGCTCAGCCTATGAGACCTAAGCTTTACTTGGTGATATTTTGGGGGAAAACTAAAATCTTACTTTAGACATTATGAACATTAATATGGCAAATTATGGAATGATGTGAAAAGATGATACACTCCACACTAAATACTACTGAATGATTTCCAAAAACTACTGAATAAACTGCGTAAACAATTCATTTAAAAATGTGATTAATTCTTAAACTTCAACATTATTACAATTTCTACATCTCTGAAAAGCAATAGCCAAAGTTAAGTATATTGAGTAATTTTTCCATGTCATAAAAAACAACTAAAGAAATAAAGTTAGCAGGATAAAAGGAGGCAGAGGTCACAGAAAGACAGAGGAAGTGGAGTCAATGTGTAGTGTTTTCCATTCGGCACCTGGTATAATCAAGCACATCTTTTTGAGTGTGAGTCAATTCCATTAAGAAGAACGATTCTAACACTAAAACTGCAGCAAGTCAGACTCCCTTCCAATAGTGTGGTCTATTTGTGGAATTCTGGCATCAGTAGTTTGGCGTTCTTTTCTCTGCTGTTCCAGATGACCTTTTTGGGCTTCTCTTGAGGATGAATGCTTCTACGTCACAGACACTAGGAGGAAGAAGAGAAAGCAAGCATTCCACTGTGTGCCTGTCCTAATTCCCGACATCTGCAGACCCAGCTGAGAGCACCTGGATTCTTATTAGCTATAAGACTTGGAGACAACTATAAACTAAAAGGCAGAGTGTTGTGAAATTTGAAGCACAGGTACCCTCCAGAGAGTCAGAGTGCTTGTTAATGGGTAACATGCATATTCGAGTCCCTGTATTATTAAACCAGATGCTGTGGTGTGATTCAGGGACTACATTACAGATGCATCTTTACAGTCATGAGAAAACTAAGCAGCCTGTGCATTTTCAGTGAAATTTCTGTATTTACCTTACTCTCCTATTTAGAACATATCAAAAGCGAACATTCCATTGGCAGCAGTGGCTGAAAAATGAAAGGTCAAACAAATGAATGGACCATGAATGTTGCCAAAAAAAAATCTCAGAGTGTGATATGGAAATCTGATGCCTTTTCCTATAGAAATGTTAAAGAAGAGGGTAATACAGTCAAAACTGAGTAAGTCTCTTTAATCTTCAACTTCTTTTCAGAATGAAGTTACCAAGACTCAAAGACAAAATAATTTTCTGAAATTTTACCTTTTAAATACACACATATGCAAAACCGTGAGGAAGAGCAGATGGAAAAATAGTTGGACATATATGACAGAGAGTTGATTACCATATATATTACATCTGGATGCATTACATATCAATAAGGAAAGATAAACTCCATCATAAAATCTGTCAATGGACACAAATGTGAGTTCACCCCCAAAATTATCCATTCTATGAAAATTTTCAATCTTATTAACAAGTTCTGGACTCACTAAAACAACAAGATCTTAGGCAAATCAATTATGGGAGATAAAAGTGAAAACCAACTAATATTGTTTTTGAAAATATCTCTTATTCATGTGAGGAACTGCACACACTAAGATGCTATTTTTGGTATAAATTGTAACATTTACAGAGGATACTTTGCAAATCAGTTTGAAACCCTCTCACTTGTTTATACATTTGATGGGGCAATTTCACATACAGAATAGTTGTAAATATCACAAAGGTTATATTCAAGTAGATTCACAAAAGTATTTCTTATTTTTTATGGTAACAAAGTATTACAAACCTAAATAACCAGTAATAAGGGCTTGAATCATTCATGATGACCATAAACTATGTTGTAATTCTTAAATCATGGGATGATTTAGGATGATTCTAGACCATTTAAAATGATGACATGCTACATTGTGAACAAAATAGATTTTAAAAGTAAAGGTAATATATAAATCCCGTTCATTATGTTTTTAACTCATATGTTTTAGAACTATGTTGTTAGGTATATAAAAGTTCATAATTATACATCTTCAACTGTTGGTTTTGTAGCCTGTCAGAATTACATCCACATAATTTGGCTAAGGGACGTACAAAACTTCCCTTAGCTAAACTCTGTTTGTAGAATAAATGTTACGCTTTCTAAACCTGATCACCTGAGGAGAGAAACAACTTGACGGGAGTCATTCAACTGTAAAATACACAATTCAATAATCTTACACATCATCTAAGAACAGATTTGAATATTAGTGAAATTGAAGCTGAAGATGTAGCCCTAAACATTCAGATTCAGAGGGCATGGCTTAGGATCTAGCCATTTTATAACCTTGTCAAGTGATTCTGTAGTCTTAAAAGGTAAAATAAATGAAAAATAAGTGAAACACACTGTGCTAGATGATTTCAGGGTAGAACGTATCACAGTCCACATCTCTTTTCCAAGCACTTGTATAAATACTTAGAAGCCGCCTTTAACTAATTTTCACACATCACATAAGTACAAATGCTATTAGTAACCATGAAGCAAAAATGAGAGTAGATTCCATACACTTGTGGAATTCCTACCTCATCTCTTAGAATACCTCTTATAGGGCCTGTGGTTTAGAGACAGGAAAGACCTACTTCTCTCGCAAACATTTTCATGGTGAGGACTCCACCGGGACTCAATTTCTCTCATACACAAAAATGCTCATTCAAACTAGATGCATCTGTTGGTTCAGGTTTAAAAAAACAGATATAAGATTGTGGTTTATATGATGACAGGTATTTTGAAGCATCAAATATCAACTCCAGTTATTTACTCATATCTGGGCTATTCTCAGTTCATACCATGAATGACAGTGAAAACTTAATTTTATCCTAAATCAAGAGAGTAACTTTAACAAGTGAATTAAGTGCTAGTTTATTTTGGTGGAACTACTCTGTTGGAGAATATTTTCTCATCAGTCTACTTCCTTTATGAAATGTTCTTAACATCTTACTGCAGATAAACTTGGTCTTGCCTCCTTTAGTTCCCATAAATACTTTTCTGGGCCCAGCGTGGTGGCTCACACCTGTAATCCTAGGATTTTGGAAGGCTGAGGTAGGTGGATTGCCTGAACTCAGGAGTTCGAGACCACCCCGGGCAACATGGCAAAACCCCTTCTCTGCTAAAATACAAAATACGCCTGGCGTGGTGGCATGTGTCTGTGATCCCAGCTACTCAGATGGCTGAGGCAGGAGAATCACTTGAACCTGGGAGGCAGAGGTTGCAGTGAGCCGAGATCATGCCACCGCACTCCACCCTGTCCACCCTGGGTGATAGAGTAAGACTCCTTAAAAAAAAAAAAAAAAGAAAACACAAGAATTTTCTGTACCTCAGTTGTGAACCTCATTCTTAATCTGTTTTATATCATGTCAGCTCAAATCCTGCTGGGTCTTATGGATATTTTCCCTCATTCTCACCTCTATGTATGACAACCACAAAAATGAAAGCCCTTTGAAGGCAGAACCTTTGTCCAATGTCTGTCTGTGTGCCCTTGATATGGTAGCACAATGACTTTACAGTAGTCAGTGAATGTGTATTAAATTTGGTTAACATATGCTTGGGTTTAAAAAGTATATTTGCCCAATTTAAAATAAGTGTTAATAAGTTATAGTCTCATTCAAAATCTATGACCTAGACTTCAGAAGCAGAAGTACTTTAAATTCATACAATAAATCCCTAGAAAGGGTTATAAATGCAAAGGGAAATTTTAGACAATTTTATTTTCAGAGCCAGAGAATAGTTTTTCTTCATTTGGGACTCTGGATTATAAAACATTGTGACTGGAATTACAGGCCAGAATCCAACTACTACTACAATCATACGCAAGAATCTTATGAGATAATTATGGAATTTTTCCCCAGTAAAGGAGATTCTAGACCCATGGAGTGAAATGGCTCATATTTGTGTAAGATAAAAATGTTATGTCATTGTGTGATTGAGATGGGATTTTTATACAATGTCTAAATATTATAATTGAAATATTTTAAAGTAACATTTTACTAATAGAAAAATCTAAGAAACAAACAATTCCCAATATTTAGAATATATTTAAATTAATTATGGTACAATCATATGATGTAACATTATATAGACATTAATTATCATGTTTTATATAATGGTTAGTGGAGAACATAATACAATAATTAATAATGAAATAATTAATATGGTCTTAAATTGATAAATAAAAACACAGAATGTAAAACCCCTCTAATGTTGAGTGTGTGTGTCTTTGTGTGGGTATGCCTATAGCAAGGAAATTCACCAAAATGTTTGCAATGTAATTTTGAGTGTCGGCATTATCAATGAGTGAGATTTCTTCTTCATATTTTTCTGTATTTTCTAAAATTACCTTTTTATAACAAAATACAATTTTAAAACCTTTTAGAGTGGATCCCTGTAAATATAAAAATAAATATATATATTCCAATTTGCTCTACCACTCATGCCAAACAAAAAGCTACTGTAAGATCTTTTCTATGACAACATATGATTATCTGAAAATGATCTATATACATATAGAGTGGTGTTCTCAGCTAATATTTCTTGGTAATGTTAAGTACCCCTGGAATCATATTACTGCTGAGTACCTACAGCCTTACCCACTATAACAAATAAATGAATAGCAAAACAAACAAACAAATGAAACCCCCCCCAACACCCACATAATGCCTTTCAATTTGACATATGAATACCTGCAGCTATTTAAATATGCTGTGTTAGCAATGTGTACTTTCTACAAACTGCATAGCTTATATGTGTAGTGACTTTTTGTAATAATAGATGGTTTGGAGTAGACATTATCAAAATTAATATGTAACTCTAACTGCAATCACACAATATGTTTTTCAATTATCAGTTCGCTAATACATACCTGAAGTCATTTAAGTACTACTATTAAATCTGGGAGCAAAATGTCTTCTAAAAAAAACTTCCAATATTGTATATTTTTCTTCCGAAATCATTTTGTAACCTAGTGTCTGCAATATCTGAGAAATATTTCAGGCTGAACTTGTAAGGATTGGTTTGAATTGCTGTTTCAGTTCAGTAGTTTATTTTTTCATTATTAGTTTATAAAAAGAGGAATTCACCATTGTATAGGTGATACAGCTAGGTGAGGCAAGTGCAATGTATTTATGAAAGGGTCTACTCACACTTGCTGATTTCAAGTCTTAACTCTGCCACTGATTTACCATGTTCCTCTTTTAAAAAATGACATAAATTACAACAGCTACTTAATAATATTTATTGATGATTGAACACAATTATATATGTAAAGCTTTATCAAAGTCATTGGCATATAATAAAATTCGATGAAAGCTTCTAAAAGTATTCACCATCAGGGCAACTTTGAATACTGCCAAGCAACAGGTCCAGTTTGGGAATTCATAGAAGGCAATGTGCAGTTACTAAAATTGCCATCATCAAAGACATTTCAGCAATATTTCTAAGAACTTCTGATGATATTATTGATTGTCTGAGGAAAAGTAAGCTCTCTGAGGACAGGGCTGGTTCCATGTGTCATCCACTTCATTTTTGATTTTAACATACAGGTATCGAGTGCAGACTATGTGCTAGATATTCTGCCAGGTCACAAGGATTAAAATATCAGAAACACAGCTCCTGATTTCAGGGAGCTATCAGGCAAGTTGGAAAACTAACTTTTAAATCCTCAATTACAGAAAAGAGTATGAGATTCGTTGGGTATTAGGCATTTTTAACGTGAAGTCATGGGTTTCAGTGGCTTGCCCCTTCTCAGTTCTCTCTGTGGGAACTGGGGTTCAGAAGACTGAAATGTGAAAATGCTGACACTCTGCTCTTATTTCTATGGCTAATAAAGTTCTTTGTCTAAAATCCAGGACTTTCTTTTCTTCTGCCAAAGTCTGTGAAACCGAGGCAAACTAATATTTTAGCTTATGAAATTAGTGAAATCTTAGACCCTTCACAGTTCCTGACACATTTTGTTTTTGGCAATCAAAAGATATTACTTTACAGGAACCTAAGCAGCAACCTACACTCAGACATTTCCTTTCTATGATACGAATCTTAACAAAATCTTCTTGAAATTGGCACACTGCTCTCAAAACAAATATCTGCTCCTCAAGACATATCCTATAGGACTGATTTTTCACATTAGAACCTTTATCTAATCTGGAGTTGCCATTGGATTTCAATTATCTCTGGATGAGATTTAGTTTAAAAATTAGAAAATATAAATCTCCATCATAAATAAAAAAGATTTTACTAGATTAGAAGCATTTCAATTTGAATAATTTTATAAAATGCAGTGTTCTCATTTTAAGCCATTTTCTCAGCAACATTGAAATTTCATCATACAGAAAATGTTTTCATTCTGTGAAACCAAAGGGCAATTTTGTTTGAAATGATGGAAAACCACAGAGGAAACCATGCATGGAAGTGAGGTTAGGTAATGAATCTTTGCAGCATGAGCTTGGATACAACGGAACAACTGTTCACCCCCCAAAATCAGCTTAGGGACCCTAGAATTCAAACAAACTATTTTCAACCACATGCTCCTTGAAAGAATTACCTGTTTTTCACCTTTATTTCTATAATGGATTAGTGACACCCTCGGGCTTTCGTAACGAATCACAGAATCCACACTTTAGCACTTTACAGATTTCCCAAGAAATGACAAAACCTGAAATAGAAATGAGTAAGCGCAGAAAGCTCCAGAGAGAGGAGTGGCAGCAAATTCATCAAACCATTAGTTGTCATTAGTATTTTAACTAAGAAAAGTCCCCAGGCATCCTCCTCAGGATACCCTTTGTGGTGTATTTTTGCATTCTTTCAATATACATTTAAGTAGAGGTTAAATACATGTGTAGATATGGTCCCCAACTGACCATGGCTTGACTTAGATTTTGCAGCCTTATGATGGTGTGACAGTGATGCTCACTCTGTAGACACTGTACTTTGAGTACTCATACAACCATTCTGTTTTTCACTTTCAGGGCAGTATTCAATAAATTATGAGATATCCAACATTTTACTATAAATAGGGTTTGCGTTAGATGGTTTGCCCCACTGTAGGCTAATGTAGGTGTTCTGAGCAGGTATCGTGTTTGGTAAGTTAGACATCTTAAATGCATTTTTGACTTACAATATTTTCAACTGATGAGTTTGTTAGGATGTAACTCCATTGTAAGTCAAGGATTTTATAAATATATGGATTATGTGTACGTGTATACCTATATATGTATATATATGCACTGAACTTACTGTGATCTGTTTCTAAGTTCTAAAACTGCCATCTTTTGTTTTCAAACTTTTCTCCTTCTTATATTTGAGAAGAAGAATTACAATTTAATCCGACTAAAAGGCTCTGTGTCACTTTTGACTTACCTATTTTTCTCATCAGCCAGCAAATAGTCCTAGAAAAAGTGAAGGTGTTTTAGAATTCAATGAGTACAGTATCTTTGTTTCATACTCAGGGTAACTAAAACTCAAATATACCAAATATACTGAAATTATTTTCCCACATATTGCTAATATGCATTTTTTTTTTTTATTTGTGACTGCCTCTATCTCTGAATCTGGTTTTCTGGTCTCAAAATTCAACCTCTGGCTCTGTTTTCTAACTTTAAATCTTGACTATATTATTCTTGAGAAAATAATAAAAATATGAACCTCTGAATACCATCACAATATCAATTTAATAATTTGTGTGGAATAAATTAAAGGTTTACTTCTTGGAAATAGAAAATTATACAGATTCAAAGATTAATTATGTGCATTATACAGGGGATTGTAAGAACACTAGGCACCTCAGTCAGTAGAAGGAATATGAAAAAGACAGATTCTTAAATTTTAAAAATTCTAATATTATTTCAAACCTACTGGACATTTGCAAGGATAGCACAAAAATCCTCAAAGTCCTTTCACCCACATTCCCCAGTTGTCAACACCTTATTTGCTGGTATCCATATCCACGCAGACACTTTGTTTATCAGTCATTTGAAAGAAACTTACAGATATGATACCTCTTTACAGTTAAATGAATCAGTGTGCATTTTTTAATAACAAGGATATGTTCATAAATAACCACAGATAAACTCTAAAAATCAGGGAATTACTATTTATTCAGTACTTTTGCTAATGTGAAGTTTTTATTCATGTTTTACTGATTGTCCTATTATTGTCCCATTGTGTATTTGTTGTCTTTACAGCAAGAGAGAATCCTGGATTTCATGCTGCTTTCCATTTTTGTGTCTGCTTTACTTTAAACAGTTCCTCAGTCTTGTTTGTCTTTGGTGACATGGGCATTTTTGGAGAGTACAAGGTAGTTGTTTTGTAGACTCTCTCTTCTATTTGCGTTTGTTTGACATGCTTTCATGATTAAACCCAGGTTATGCATTTTTTGAAAGAATTGCTTTCCTCTGTGCATCATATCAAGAGGCATGTAACCTTGAGCTGTGTAATTGCTGGTGAAGTAAACAGCAATCACTTGGTTAAAATGGTG
Organism: Colobus angolensis palliatus; assembly: GCF_000951035.1. Classification (NCBI taxonomy): domain Eukaryota; kingdom Metazoa; phylum Chordata; class Mammalia; order Primates; family Cercopithecidae; genus Colobus; species Colobus angolensis. Next base: position 757,623 of record NW_012115910.1, read on the forward strand.
GCTACCGAGTGTCTCTGTTGTAAAGATACCATTGCTTTTCCTTTTTTAATGTCTAAGTATCTTCTGGGGAGATACTCTAAGACTATAAATACCCTCTTTCTCCTTGAACTTTCACTCATGAATTTGCATCCACCAATGATTTTTGACCAATTTAACGATTATTAATATATGGTACTACTAGATCTTAAGATATCACAAAATTATAGAAGTACATTAATTAGAAGCATGTTGTATTGGAACAGGGATAGACAAATAGACTAATGAAACAGAGAGTTAAGATATAGACTCACAAGTGTATGGTCACTTGATTTATGCTGGTTGACCCTGCAGTCCAGTAAGAAAAACATGATCTTCAATTAAACAATTCCGGATAAACTGGATAGACTTACAGGGAAAAATAAATGTTTCCAACATGACACCATATACAAACATCAATTCTATGTCTATAGATCGAAATGTGAAGGTAAATCAATGAACTTTAAAAAAAAAAATAAACTGGACTGTAGTATATTTAGGTAATTTGTAGATTTGTACCTACTTTTAAAATAATTTTATTTTGATAGTTTTTGAAAAACAGGTGGTGTTTCATTACATGGATAACTTCTTTAGTGATGATTTCTGAGATTTTGGTACAACCATCATCATCCGAGCAGCATACACTGCACCCAATGTGTCATCTTTTATCCTGCACCCCCCTCTAGGAAAACATAGCAGGTTATTTTCCTTCTCTTGAAGTATGGAATGTTTTGTCTTAAAAAAAAAAAAAAACCCAAGAGATATTAAACCTAAGGGAAAAATTAGGTAAATTGAGCTCCATGAATTAAGGCTTTCTGTTCACTATAATCAAGGCAAGCCACAGAGTTAGGCAAAGTACTGAAAAACATATATCGAAGCAAACAGTGTTCAAGTTTATGTGAAGAACTTCCCCAAATCAGTGTGGCAGACAATCAAGTATACAAAACAATTTGAGTACTCCCTTGACAAAAGAGGGTAAAAAAAAAAATGATAAAAAATGTTTGCAAATGTGCTCAGCTCATTAGTCATCAGGGCATGCAAATTAAAACCACAACAAGACACTCCTACTCACCTACCAGAATGGCTAAATTAGCGACATTGCCATAGCATGAGTTGGTCAGTGAAGCAACTGGAACTTTTCCATACTACTGCTAGGAGTCTAAATTGGCACAAACACCTTGGGAAAATATTTGATAGTTTCTACTAAACCTGAACATATGTGTAGTACATACACACCCAACAGAATTGCTATAAAAATGTTCATGTACAAAAGTGTTTGTACCAGCTCTACTCATAGTTGCTGAAAATTGGGAAAAAAATAGAATGTGTAACAACAGTAGAATAAATAAACTGTGGAATATACAGAGAGTAGAATATTCATACACACAGTAGAATATTATGTATCAAAGGAATATTCAATTTACTGCTATGTAACACAACATAAATCAATCTCACAAACATCATGATAAGCAAAATATTTCCATCACACACCTAGAGATCCTACACTGTGTTCTTCCATTTGTATAAAGTTAAAAATTAGGTAAATTTGATTCATGAAATCTCGAGAAATGAATGACATTTAGTGATCGGAAGCAGATGCAAGGAGACTTTTGGGGGTGTTGCTAATTTCCATTCCTGTTCACCTTTTGAAATTTTATAGAGTGGAGCACATAATTTGTGTACTTTTTGTATTTATGGTATACTTTATCAATTAATACTTTAAAGTTTTAAACATTGCTCAAAATCTATTTTCTGTCCCCCTAGGAAGAAAGTCCATCATCCTAGAGGGATCCAATTCTTTTAAGAGTTACCTATCAATGTCAAGGACTAGGCAATTTTTACGTCTCCTGACTTTTCTCAGCCTCTCCTCTCACATATTCTTTCGTACTCTATATGGAGGTTTAGAAAAGAAGTAGTATATTTTTCTTTTCCATCACCTACCTAAATCCCACCTCTTCTGCCCACACTCAGATGCAGGGACTGGAAGCTAATTTTCCTAACCCTTTCCAAAGAGAGGTTACTCTTATCTTCTACTTCTCCCCCATCTCCTCGCTTTTCCAAACCCAGCATCTCTGTGCTCCCTATGTGCTCTCCTTGATAAACAGTCTTGGTGCACTGCTTTACTTAGCTTAACGAAGGTCCCACTCCAAAGTAGACCGTACTGACTTTTCACGTCTTCTGTCCTATAACCACCAGAAGTGCAACTGATCGTCACTGCTCTGATTCGAATGAACTTGGCTGCCGCATTTGAAATAAGAAACTTCATGAGAAATAGCAGTTTTATGGAATAAAAGTCTCTTATTAAAGGCAATGATTTATTTTAAGTTATTTTGTATTATTTCCACTTGCTAGGCTTCCCGGAATTTATTCCAAAATTACTAGAAGCCCTTTTCAGGGACATAGCACGGTGAAGCCCTAATGATAAGAACACTGTTGTATTGATTTTCTAGAGGTCTTGGAGGTTGTGAAGGTTTATAATACGTGGAATTTAGAACATTTATCTCCTCTCATAATCACTATTTTTATATCCCTTTCTCCATATTTGTGCTTTTAGGCCTTTTATCTGTATGGCCATCAGAAGGAAGAAAAAAGTGTCAGAGGAAATAAGAGAAATAAATTATATAGAACTGCATGGCTCATGCAGCATTTTTCTTTTCTGCCAATTTTTACACTAGTTCCCTGGCAAGCTGCATATGATTTTTCTTCACACTTACATTCCCCTGCTGATTTGTGTGGGGATGTTAGAATACATTGCTTCATTTCTATGATCATTTAAAGTTTATTATGCACACTCCATTACAGATCTGATTGTTATTGAGGACTTCAATGCTGCAACTGGTGCTGAGCAAAGGAAGAGCTATATCCCTGTGGGACACACTAAAGATATCGAAATACTCCATAACACAAGGGGAATATATTGGATATGTAAGACTTAGAAACTGCGGGTATGAATAAAGGATTAAAAACATATATATACATATATATGTTTTATATGTATATATGTGTATATATTATATATACACATATATGTTTTATATGTATATATGTATATATATTATATATACACACACATATACACGCAGACACATATATACATATAGTTTATATATATGTATATATATAAAATATGTCTGTGTGTATATGTGTGTGTGTGTGTGTGTGTCTGTGTGTATATATATACACTTTTCCTGATAATTTATTTTGGCACAGTTTTAGATTTCAAAAACTGATTTGATTTGATTTGTGTTATAAAAATTGTAAATGTCTATAAATATATTTTTATCACGTAATTTCAATGTTTAGGTCACACCTCAAACCCCAGGTCTATTTCTCAGTTTCTTGCAGAAAATAAAGGATAATCATACATTTAGCCTTTGTATATAATTAGCTATTAATACTACTTATACCATGAGCTGCTTTAGTCCCTAAAGCATATCCTTGATCTTGGTAGTATCTTTAACTGGACACAGGATGGAGTAAATCAAGAAACAGGTTTTTGGTGCTGTTTCTTACAGCATCCTTTGATTTTAATTAATTTTTTTAGTAATTTTGCTTTTATTTTTTTTTTATTGCCTTATATAAGGAATGCAGAGTTCATTGGAATAATCTGATTGTGGAGAAGAGTTAACTAAAGAGATACAGACCTATCCTTTTACCATTGAATTTTCCTCACCTTCTTATATAAACTATATACAGTAAATTCAAATCTGGCGTATTGCTGAGGTTTATAGTAGAAACTACTTTTGAACACTGGGCAAAATTAGAGTGCTAAACTGAAAAGAAGAACTGGGAGCAGTTCCAACTGGTAACCCTAATTCTGAGAATAAAGACCCTGATTTTAAATTATGAAAAAAATAGTGTGACTTACAGAGAATACTACATATTAGATATTACATGAATGGTTTTCCAGGCATTTAGTATTGTAAAGTGGCCATTGTTCAAAATATTATTTAGGCCTTATTTTTTATTTGTGAATCTCAAATTTGAGGTGAGTTTTGTTTGTTCCCTTCAAGCGCAGTCCTTCTCTTATTATTTTTAAATATGCTCCCAAGCCTGGCCTATACACCATCATAACCCAATCCCCATAATCCAAGACACACAAGAGTCTTCTTTATTCTAATTCCAGTTTACATTCCCCTCATTTCCCTTTGTCTAGAGAAGGTTAGAGTAATTCGGATATAAATGACTGACCCTGAAATTATTATGTTCTACGCAATTAGTAGTTGTCCTAGCCTAGGTCTCATAGAAAGCAGAGTCCAAGGTAAGGATTAAAAATGATTAAAAGCCACAGTCTTAGGATCTGAGGATGAAGGAAAGGGAAATAATAAAGAAAAGAGTGGAAAGCAATACAACATGTTCTATGACCAGGCTGACCATAGCTTCTGGTGAGACACAAAGCCTACTGGTCACCTGGTGTGGCCCCTCTATCCTGCAGGACATCATCTCTAAAAGGACCATGCAAAGAAACCACACCTGGGGAAATCCAGGGGATGAATCTGCCTGACATCATTCCTCCCCCATCTGGTCTTATACTGGCCCATCTTTGTCCAAGTGGAGCTAATTTTCTGCATTTCCAGGCTATGACATTTGACCAGCTTGACAGTTTCTCAGCAAGCCTGCTTCTCCTGCATCCCTACCTGTGAGGTGGTGCATCATCTGACCTGGAATTGGTGGGAATAGCCAGACACTAAGCAGGTACAGTAGCTGGTCCCCACCTCCACGGTAATGTACAGTAGTGGTCTAGGGGAGGACTCTCTCAGGCCAGGGGCTGATCAGAACCCTATGTTCCCAGCAGAGTCAGTGACTGAGCAGTGGCTGAGAACAGCAAGTGACTGGATTTGAGGTGGGCAGCAGCAAGGGAGTTAAGAAGGCATGCTGAGTGTTTCCACCTAAGCAGATATACCTGAAGTGTTTACTGTATGTCAATGTAACATCTCACTGACTTTACATATTTCTAATAACTCTGCATAATATTTTCATTCTTTGTGAAATTAAAGTGTTGCAACTGGTAAGCTGAAATCCTCCATGTATTATCTGGCACCATTTGTAGCTTTCTGACTTAGTGGTTACTTTGTTGATGAAAGACATATTTTACTTTTGCAAATACAAGTTAATACAATTCACATCAATAAATACTGTATATACGCAAATTGCTCCCTTCTGCAGGAGATTTTCCAAGCCACACACGCTTCTCAAGACTGAAATGATACTGTCAATCTCTTCACTTTTTAATCATTTTATGGAATTAGGCTAGAAGCCATCAAAGTGGCTAACTCACATGACTTTTCAATTCTTTATTTCTTTAACTTTCTCTTGACCTATATTATCTGTCACATGGAATTACTAGGAAATTATCTGGCCAGTTTCATGCCTAATATCCTCTCAGGGAGCATATAGGTTTCTGTGTTGTTGTTACTTTGTGTCAATTACAGATAATCTTGTTCGGTAAACTGCACTTAAAAATTTAAAACAAACAACCCCATCAAAAAGTGGGGAAAGGATATGAACAGACATTTCTCAAAAGAAGACATTCATACAGCCAACAGACACATGAAAAAATGCTCATCATCACTCGCCATCAGAGAAATGCAAATCAAAACCACAATGAGATACCATCTCACACCTGTTAGAATGGCCATCATTAAAAAATCAGGAAACAACAGGTGTTGGAGAGGATGTGGAGAAATAGGAACACTTTTACACTGTTGGTGGGATTGTAAACTAGTTCAACCATTATGGAAAACAGTATGGCGATTCCTCAAGGATCTAGAACTAGATGTACCGTATGACCCAGCCATCCCACTACTGGGTATATACCCAAAGGATTATAAATTATTCTACTACAAAGACACATGCACACGTATGTTTATTGCGGCACTATTCACAATAGCAAAGACTTGGAAGCAACCCAAATGTCCATCTGTGACAGACTGGATTAAGAAAATGTGGCACATATACACCATGGAATACTATGCAGCCATAAAAAAGGATGAGTTTGCGTTCTTTGTAGGGACATGGCTGCAGCTGGAAACCATCATTCTTAACAAACTATCACAAGAAGAGAAAACCAAACACCGCATGTTCTCACTCATAGGTGGGAACTGAACAATGAGATCACTTGGACTCGGGAAGGGGAACATCACACACTGGGGCTTATCATGGGGAGGAGGGGAGGGGGGAGGGATTGCGTTGGGGAGTTATGCCTGATATAAATGATGAATTGATGGGTGCTGACGAGTTGATGGGTGCAGCACACCAACATGGCACAAGTATACATTATACATTATGCACATGTACCCTAGAACTTAAAGTATAATAAAAAAAAAAAATTTAGAACACTTTACAATTCGCAGCAATGTGCTTTTGTTTGAATGCATGCTAACACATCCCCTTTCCAGCTCCCATCCCTCCCTGGGCCACCTTCCAGGGTGGTCACCTGTCCTTTCCTTTTCTCCTTTTCTCTTTCCTCTGTTCCCCTTTTACCTTTTCTTGCTCTACTTCTTTTCCCTGACTACGCTCTCTTTAAATTTCTATAAAAGTCAATGTGCTTTCAAAGTTTATTTTATCCAGAATTACATTCTTTTCCTTCAAAGGAGAAAAATGAAAACAAGTATTTACAAACAATAAAGTCAAAATTAATTTGGTGATGGCTTACGCCTGTGATCCCAGCACTTTGGGAGGCCAAGGTGGGTGGATCACTTGAGGTCAGGAGTTCAGGAGTTCAAGACCAGCCTAGCCAAAATGCTGAAACCCTGTCTCTACTAAAAATACAAAAATTAGCCAGGCATGGTGGTGTGGGCCTGTAATTTCAGCTACTCGGGAGACTGAGGTGGGAAGATCGCTTGAACCTGGGAGACAGAGGTTGCAGTGAGCTAAGATTGCACCACTGCACTGCAGCCTAAGTGATAGAGTGAGACCTTGTCTCGAAAAAAACTAACAAAAACAAAATACATTTTCCAAAGGAAAAAAGTTTCTGTAGAAATTTTATGTTTACCAAGTTAATCTGATTCCAAAGGATGTTAGAGGCTCATACTAAGTCCATGTGTTCATTGAATATTGAAAGACTAGACCAAAGATATGTCAATACATTCTGGAACAAAAGTTATTACTCGGCACATTACAATGAAACTGGATATGGAAACAGTCTAGGGTGATCATCTTACCATCTGAAATCTTTTTCTGAAATTAACCAGTCTTTGAACAAAGGGAATCACACATATCTAAGTTGCTGAGCATATTGACAATCATAAATCACTTCCTCGTATCTAGGAATACTACATAACATATCACTTTATAATTGTACACAGGTATTCAGTTCTTAGTTCTTAAATAAAAGGTATACATTAATAACAAGAAAGAGTAAAAAGAAATCAATTGAATAGTTCAATTCAAATAGATAGAACATAATATATGCAACATAATATATGCAAGAGAAGCAACAGTAAGCAATAAGGAAACAAATAAATATGTAAGAAAACAGAAAAAATAGAACTAATAAATTAATAACTGTTTCTTGGAGGAAAATAAATAGCTATTCTGTCAGTTAACCTAATCAAGAAATAGGAAGTAATGAATATTAAATATACAAAATAAAAATTATATGTGAAAATAACCAAATGTACTAGGAGAAGTAGCAGGAGTATTATACTTGTTTGTTCAATTCTAGACTAATACATTTGAAATTGATGAGATGAATAATTTTCTAGATTATGAATTATCAAGTCTTACCTTAAAGAGGCTGAAAATCTAAATAATCCAATTGTCATAGAACACATAAAATATTTGTAATTTATCAGGAGTGTGAAAGAACAGGTAATTCTAATACTTAAAATTTTTTTCAGAATGTAGCAAAAGTGAGTTTACAAAATAGGTCTATGCTGTCATAAACTTGATACTAAGCTCAGGGATATTACAAAAAACCTACTAAACAATCTTTTCTATCAATATGTTTTATAATCTTTCTTATGAATATTTGTGCAAAATATATGTTTATTTAATATTATAAATATTTATTTTATAACTTTTATATTGTAAAATTGTTTATAATTTAATATTCCTATTTTATAAAGTTTTAGTTTTTATTTAGTTTTGTTTTTTATTTTTCTTAAAGATATTTTATTTATTGAATTCTATAAGGTACCTTTGATATATTATTATATCAACTTTCATGTGTTTATGTGAGAAATATTATTAATTGAAGAAACAATACTGTTCATTGTGATAAAAACATAAATAAGAGTACCAGTTAAAATTGGGTTCCAATCCTATTTCTGTTCTTTATTAGTTGAATAACTCTGGATAAACTGACATTGTATCACAGGGTAGTAATGGGGTAAATGATAAAATGCTTATGAACCAATGGCATCTTATATGTCCTCTAACATGATACCTACAACTAGAGCTACCACTATGATAAAGACAACTAGTAATATCAAATCACTTCATCTCAAATTGCGTGTTTTAATATTACTTTTATTATCTGAAAAAAATTAAAGAACTTATAACATTCAAAAGGTAACCAATTTCTAAGGACGATTACAAGAAATATAATAGTCTACTATGAAAATTAGTATATTCCACATGTTGCAATATATTTGACCAGGTATCAGAAACCCAATTTGTAAAATTGAAATACTAGATGAAGACATTAATCATATGACCTCAAAGTTCTGTTTTTGCCTTAGCGCCTTATAGGGAAAATATGCAGGAGAGAAAAGTGAGAGTATGTGCTTGTTTCTCATTTTGTTATGGACTTAGGATAAAACCTGAGAAGAGGGAAGAGAACCAGCAGTCTTTACTCTCAATTTAAGTATTGGTTTGAGAGTAATAACCACACATTCATCACGTGAGTTTCCTTGAATTGGTAGCATAGAGAAATTCAGTTGAACAAATATTGAAAGATTTTTTGTGTTGTATAAGGCGGTATTTAAACTTATTCTCCTTTGACAAAACTAATATGCAGCCTGTTTTGCAGGTTAAACACTATAGCACCAAATTATGTACGCAAAGTTACTGTCATATTTTATTTAATGATTTATTTTTATTGAACTATTCCCCAACTGGCACACAATTTTCTCCTCTGCGAATCCTAACTTTAATGAATAAATGACAAATATCCAACAGGTTTAATGTTATTTCAGTATTCAACCATCTGGAGTTTCCTCATGACCAAACCAACTCTAAATTACAGAAGATTGAAAGAAATTGGAATAAAAATTAAAAGAAAAATCCATTTCTCCTCAGATTTCTGAAATGAATATTAAGATTAGACAGAATATTAAGTTTAGTAGATTTATACATACAGAAAAAAAATTAAAAGGCCCTTTAAACAAGCCGTCTCACAATGACATCTCTGCCCTGAGTGGTCAAGCACTTTAATTCTAGGCATATAATAGTTTGTATATTGTTCATCCAAATGAGCTTCTTCATTCTTCCATTGTGAGAAGAGCCTGCGCCCTGTGGTCTTTCAGCAGATGAGACCTATTTGCTTATTCCAGATTTTGCCTGGATTTGCCTTTTGACTTGCATCACACAATAATACAATGTTTAGCCAGAATTTGGAAGTTCAGTCTACAGCAAGCAAAAAAGCAAACTAGCACATTAAACTCAAAATGTTCAATTACCCACACACTGCATAATTATCTTAGTTATCTGATTAAAGCAGCTGTGTAAATTTGTTTGAAAAATCATATAGAAGACAGAATGTTGAGATATTTAGATGAAAATTACAATAACCCTGGCATAGACTCAAATGGAAAATGCTTTTAAAAATTCTATTCCAGAATAGTTTTTAGAGTCAATACAGTTTGAAAAACTTTGATTTATTTTGAATTACGCATATTAGGGATTATAGAAACATAATAAAACTTTGTGTTGATTAAATCCAAATTAAGAAAAAATGAGAGTCTTTGTATGGGCCATTTTCAAGGTTGCCTGCAAAGTTATGCAAAGTAAAATTATTACCAGCTCACAAATATTATATTGAAGCTATTAAATTGAACTTCCACCTATATACTTGGATTAAAAAAAGAGAGCCCATGTAAAGAAAATTAAAGGTCTACTTTGCAAAATTCATCTTCTAGATTTGCAAAATCGTTTTCCAGGTTAGTGATCTGTTGACTTATGGGTTAGAATTATATCTGGCTTCAAGTGACAGAAAGCTGAAAATAACAGTGGCCCAAATAAAATGGAAGTTTATTTATCACCCACATCAAACAAATTCTCTCTTAGCCACAGTTCGGTGCAGAAAAGAACACCCATTCTAAAGCAGAAAAGGTTTTACTCAGGGTTTCGGTTCCCACCAGGTCACTGGAGGTGCTGGGCGAGCTCCTGCCTCTGATGTCACCGCAGAGCTGCACTGGCCCCCAGCAGCTTCAGAACACACCGGAGCTGGAGACTTGCCTTCCAAAGTGGTGATCCAGGGGTGAGGATGGCAGAGCAAGAAACTGACTATGCTCTCAACAGCTTCTTGACCCTCTGGAAGCTGGGAATGAACACAGGAAACTGCTTCAGAATACAAGGCCCTGTTAGTCAGTTAGGGTAGGCAGGAGCCACAGTAAGGCCTGTGCCTCACTTTCAAATAGCATCCCAGTGCCTTTGATTATCAGAACCAAATTACCATTTAGACATTGTCTAAAAGGGATTCTGCAAAGGCGCAGTGTCGAGTTTTTCAAACTCTTTAGAACAGAAGGTAAGGGTGAAATAGGGGTTGAGAAAATGAAATCAAGAAAGTTCCCCTGAGTCTGGAGGTGTGAAGTCGCATTGCTGTGAGTATGCGGGCTCCCTCCTGTTTTCTGCCCTGCTATCCCAGTGACCTCCTCTTTTTCTCTTTGTCAGTGTTAGTGCGTAGAGCTGGAACCATCAATTCCACATTCCTGGCACCAGGTGAAGGAAGTGGCTAGGAGAGATGGGGCCCGAGGTGTGAGCCTGCCATCTGGTAAAGTGGTCTTGAGGAAGCTGTCCCCAACATTCCCATCTACATCTCATTATCTAGACCTTAGCATCTAAATAATATCTAGACCTAGAGAGCACACCAAGCTCTTGAGGAGAAAAATGTACAGAAAATTAAGTCTTTGTTTCTATTCAAACAAATAATTTGAGAAGGGATCTGACACTGACTTAGCCTTGACACCAACCAGGTGTTGCACTTGGCACTTTCCATTTGCTATTTGATTTTATTATCACAATTATATTGTTAACATTTCAATGCCTCTCTATTAATAGCGAAATTTTGGGTAGGGCAGATTCAAGTTTTAGACTGGTCCAAAAAGTCTACTTCAGCTCCCCGCCAAACACATATATACATTTCTGAATTAAGTCATCAAACTTTGTACAGAAAATTTCAAGGGCACAGTCTTTCATAAAACACAAAAACAAGTACTTGCTGGTTATCTTTCTCCTGACGTGCAATCACAGCTTCCGGTACTTCTGGGCTTATCATAGCACCTGTAGTCTATGAAGTCAGAAGGTTGTGGGGCCAAGCTTCAACTCCTGATAGGTTACCACAGCTCCTCTCCATGGTCTGCACCACGCTCTGTCTTTAAAATGAAAACTGAGTTTTTCAAGTTTATGTAAATTGCTTTAAAATTATAGCTTCATGACAAATACTTTAGTTCTATCTCTTTAAGTTGAGTGCTAAATCAATCCTATTTAAAAATTGTGAAGCTATGTCTCATTTCAATATATATAAGCATGGTTTTATTGAAATATTACATGTAGAGGAGTGTGCACATGAAGCAATTCAGTATGTACCTTTTTCCATCTGCTTTCTTTTTCTCAACTTCATGTTCATGAGATTTATACATACTGTTGAGCATAGCAAAATTTTGGTTTCTAGAGTCTCAGTGATTTAGAATAATATTATTCTGTTATTCAACATATTGCAATTTGTTCATTTTTTATACTGACATGCATTGCATACTGTCAAATGTGGAATTATTACAAATGCCTATGTATGGTGATTTCTGTAGCTGTCTTTTTTTTTTTTTTTAAGTCTGTTTTTAAGACACATTTTGTTGGGTCATACGATATGCATATATTCAGTGTTAGAAGATATTGCCAAAAACTTTTCACTCTGACTATTACATTTTACATTCCCATCAACAGTGTTTGAGAATCTCACTGAGTTTTCATCCTCACCAATATTGGTATTGCCCATATTTTTCATATGAGCCTTTTTTTTTTATATATTCATGATTATTTTCAACATGTAGGTCTTGCAAGGGAAATAGTGTTCACGTCACATAAAAATTGACTGGCCAGTCAAAGCTGTGCAAGGAGAGAAACAAACAAGTTAACTAACACTCTAATCAGAATGCAGGCCCTGACAGAGCAGCATAGACATGTGTGCCTTTATGAGTCCCGGCAACAGAAGAGGTTCAGTTGCATTCATTGTCAGTCAGGAGGTCATTAAGACTTCAAGCATCAAAGAGGATTTCAAGTGAGGCTAGTTGAATCAAAGGAAACTTCAAGTGATCTGGTATAAAATACTGTTCTTCAAATGACTGACACATTTTATTTTGATCAACTTAGAGCTATTTCAAATATTGTGATAAAATGCAAACTTACATGTATTAGGTCAACTGATCTTGGACAAGGGTGCTAAGAATACACAATGGGGAAAAGATAGCCCTTTCAACAAATGTTGTTGAGAAAACTGAATATCCACATGCAAAAGAATGTAGAGATTCCTATTTTACAGCACACACAAACAAAACTCAAAATTAATTAAAGACTTATAAACTCAAAATTAATTAAAGACTTAAAGGTACGACCTGAAACTGTATAACTTCTATAAGAAACCATAGAAAAAATCTTCTCGACATTAGTCTAGGCAATAGTGTCTTGAATAAGTCCTCCAAAGTATGGGCAATGGAAGCAAAAATAAACAAGTTGGACTATGTCAATCTGAAAAGTTTCTGGGCTGGGCGCGATGTCTCATGCCTGTAATCCCAGAACTTTGGGAAGCTGAGGCAGGCAGATCACATGAGGCTAGAAGTTTGATACCAGCCTGGTCAATGTGGTGAAACCAGTCTCTACTAAAAATACAAAAATTAGCTGGGCTTTGTGCTTCATGTCTGTAATCTCAGCTACTCGGGGGCTGAGGCAGGAGAATCACTTGGACCTGGGAGGCAAGTTGCAGTGATCCAGTATCATGCCACTGCACTCCAGCCTGGGCATCAGAGCAAGACTCTGTCTCAAAATGAATGAATAAATAATAAAATAAAATAAAATAAAAAGCAAATGAAACAATCAACAGAGTAAAAAGGCAGCCTCCCACAAGGGAGAAAAAATTTACAAAACATATATCTGCTAAGAGGTTAACATCTAAAATATATAAGGAATTTTTACAACTCAATAGCAAAAGAACAAATGACCTGATTAAAAAATGGGCAAAGAGCCCAGGCATGGTGGCTCACACCTGCACTCCCAGCACTTTGGGAGGCTGAGGCAGGTGGAACAAAGGTCAGGAGCTCGAGCCAGTCTGGCCAACATGGTGAAACTCTGTCTCTACTAAAAATACAAAAATTAGCCAGGCGTGGTGGCGTGCACATGTAATCCCAGCTACTCAGGAGGCTGAAGCAGAAGAATCTCTTGAGCCCGGGAGGCGGAGGTTGCAGTGAGCCCAGATGGTGCTGTTGCCCTCCAGCCTGGGCTACATAGGAAGACTCCGTCTTGAAAAAGAAAAAAAGGGGCAAAGAACTTGGACTGACATTTTTCCAGATAAGACACATAAATGGTCAACTGCGAAAATAAGTTCAACTTTTTTTTTTTTTTTTGAGACAGTCTAGCTCTGTTGCCCAGACTGGAGTGCAGTGGAATGATCTCGGCTCACTGCAAGCTCTGCTTCCTGGGTTCACGCCATTCTCCTGCCTCAGCCTCCCGAGTAGCTGGGGCTACAGGTGCCTGCCACCACGCCTGGCTATTTTTTTTTTTTTTTTATAGTTTTAGTAGAGATGGGATTTCACTGTGTTAGTCAGGATAGTCTCGATCTGCTGACCTCGTGACCTGCCTGCCTCGGCCTCCCAAAGTCAACATTTTTAATCATCACTATTGGTGGAAATGCAAAATGGTGGTTACAATGGAAAATAGTATGGAGTTTCCTCAAGAAACTAAAAATGGAACTACTATGCTATGCAGCAATTCCACTTCTGAGTATCTATCCAACATAATTGAAGTCAGGATTTCAAGGAGATTTCTTCACTCCCATGTTCATTGAAATATTATTCACAATAGGCAAGTAATGAAAAAAACACAAATGTCAACTCACAGATGAACGGAAAAAGGAAACATGGTATATATATACAAGAAATATTCAGCCTTAAAAAGAAGGAAATCCTGAGATTTGTAACCACAAGGATGAACCTGGAGGACATTATGCTAAGTTAAATAAGCCTATTACAAAAACACAAATACTACCTGATTCTACTTATATGATGTACCTAAAGTAGTCAAACTCTTAGAAACAGAATAGAATGGTGGTTACCAGGGCCAAGGAAGGGTAAAGGGAAGGAACTGCCGTCCCTAACGGTCATCATTTGGGAGAGAATAATATAAGTGTCTGTCCAGTCCAGGCTCTACTATCTAGATCCTTGGATGGCACCCAAAGGAGGAGACAGGACTCGAAGGGGAAATGGTCACTGTACTCACTTAGGAGGGAAGTCTCTCAGACACATCCAAGCCGCCCATATCTAAATGTGGCTCAGAACTGCCTGAGCTTCCCATTTTCTAGTAGGTGATGCACATCACAAGGATGAGTTTCTCACACCATCTTGCCTAGTGTTTACCAGAGAGACATAATTTGATTTCGAAAAAGAAACAAATGTGACCTTAGACCCAGACTTGTAACGTAATATTCACACTTTAGTATATTTGAGTGTCATCACTTTGATGTTATGCCTTTTCATGTTTTTAAACAATTGCATGTTTCTCATTAAATTTTAAGTATCTTAGACAAGAGACAATGAAGTATATTCCTTCTTTGGCTCTCACTATCTGTTACTTAAGACGAAAGTGTGAAAGATAAATGCTTGTCAATGAATAAATGAATCAGAAGCTCTAGAAGCTAGAAGTATTTATTTCAAACAAAGACCAAGTCCTGTGTGGATCCCCACGTTGGCCACAGGACACTTTTGCTTTTATATTTTCTGTTTGCCAACTGTCAGTACCTTTTGCCAAATGTGAGGTTGTGGATAAACTGGTTACTAAGGAAGGACATCATTTCACCAGGCTGTTGACTTTTCAACAACAGTGGCTAGATCCATCTGAGGGCACATCACAGCAGAATGGGTAAGAGCTATGAACTCTTTTGAGTGACCCACAACCTTCCCAGGTGCTCAGAGAATAAAGTCTCCTGAGCAGGAGAGGAGCAGCAGCCAGCCTCAAACACATGGGCTTTCTCTAAAATATTAACCACATCATTCTCCTCTTTTAAAAAAATAGCCATATTGAAGTGTAACTGATACACAAAAGCTGCACATGTATAATGTTAAAAATTTAACAAGTTTGGACATGTGCAAGCACCCATGAAACCATCAGTATAATTCAAGGTAAGAGACAAATCCATCACCTCTAAAATATTTTTTATGCCCTTTGTTTTTTTATTTTTGTATTTTGATGTTTTATGTGTGTGGTGAGAATACTTAAGATCCACTGTCTTAACACATTTAAATGCATGTCTTCTCCTTTGGGTGTCATCCAGGAGCTGGATAGTAGTGCCTGAACTGGTCAGAGACATTTTCTCTCCTAAATGGTTACCACATGGGGGCTGATGAAATATGTGACATGTATATACATTGGCACACAATGGAATAACGAATAAAAATCCCTTATGGATGAAGTTGGAATGATGAACAATGTATAGCAAAAGGAACTATTTAGTCTGTATCACTGTGTCATTTTTAATTTTTATTTGTATTTATTTGTTTTAAAAATGGAAAAAAAAAACCCTTGAATGTATATTTACATCTATATGTGCCTTTTCTCATGTCTTCCTAGAATATCTCTAGAAGGATACACAAGGAACCAGAATCACTGGTTGCCTCTGAAGAAGGAAGTTTATGGCTCATCCAACAGACTTGAAAAGTAAATTTTCACTCTGTACATACTGACTTTTGCCAATTGACAATATATTACGTGCTGAAAAAATTAATTTTAGTCTTCTGAGTGCGACTTCTTTCTCTTTATTTTTTTTCTTTTTTCATATGGAGTTTTGCTCTTGTTACTCAGAGTGGAGTGCAATGGTATGATCTCAGCTCACTGCAACCTCCACCTCCTGGGTTCAAGTGATTCTGCTGCCTCAGCCTCCCAAGTAGCTGGGATTACAGGCATGTGTCACCACGCCCAGCTAATTTTGTATTTTTAGTAGAGAAGGGGTTTCTCCACGTTGGTCAGCCTGGTCTTGAACTCCCGACCTCAGGTGATCCGTGCGCCTCGGCCTCCCAAAGTGCTGGGATTACAGGGGTGAGCCACAGAACTCGGCCATTTTTACTTTTTTTTGTGTGTTGTCATTTTGTGTTAATCAATACTCAATTGAAAACATGTAGTTATTATATGCATATAAGATATTAGGATTGAAATGGATGGAAATAGATATGACTTGAAAAAATGAAAATATGAATAAAATATCTTCAAATTTTAATTGTTATGTCATTATATTTTATGTTAGGTTTACATATGTGTTTATGTAGTTTTTGAGTTTATCATGCTTTTTGAAATAAATGTGTAAATATTTCATACAAATGTTTGTGTCATTGAAATACATTGGCCATTTTTGCATGATCTTACTATTATCCCAAAGTCTTTAGCATTTTCCATTTTCTGTCATCTCAGATGTTATTTTGTAACATGCCACTAAGTATTGATCTATTCTCATTTATAACATGTTTTTAGTTACTACTAATAGAATCTATTTAGGTTAATGTAAACAGACATAGGGTTTAGTAGTGGATATTAGGTGGATTAATTCTATAATAGAATTTTTATAGAATACAGAAAAAGTGAATTAAAAGGCTTGAGTTTAAACTTTTAGACTCACTGGCCCAGTTGCAGAGAGGTATGTTGAAGTCACCACTATCTGCTGTGGCTAGACACAAAATGGCAGCAAATCACCTCTTTTGCAATTACTCTCAAGCCAGATATAAGAGTTCTCCAGTGGTAGTCTGACCTTGGAACTAACCCCAGAGTAAGAATTGCCACTGCCAAAAAGCCAGTTCCATACAGAGCCTTCTTCTTCATGTTACTCACATTCTAGTCAAAATGGTTCCTGGGGCTGAGCATAGTGGCTCATGCCTGTAACCCCAGCACTTTTGGAGGCCAAGGTGGGTGGATCACCTGAGGTGAGGAGTTCGAGACCCGCTGAGCCAGCATGGTGAAACCCCGTCTCTACTAAAAATTCAAAAATTTAGCCAGGCATGGTGGATCACGCCTGTAATCTCAGCACTTTGGCAGGCCGAGACAGGCAGGTCACTTGAGGACAGGAGTTCGAGACAAGCCTAGTCAACATAGTGAAACCCTGTCTCTACTAAAAATACAAAAATATTAGCCAGGCATGGTGGCGGGTGCCAGTAATCCCAGCTACTTGGGAGGCTGAGGCAGGAGAATGGCTTGGACCTGGGAGGCAGAGGTTGCAGTGAGCTGAGATTGTGCCACTACAGCTTGGGTGACAGAGTGAGACTCTGTCTCAAAAAAAATTAGCCAGGTGTGGGAGTGCACGCCTGTAATCCCAGCTACTTGGGAGACTGAGGCAGGAGAATTGCTGGAACTTGGGAGGCGGAGGTTGTAGTGAGCCAAGATTGCGCCATTGCACTTCAGCCTGGGCAACAAGAGTGAAACTCTGTCTCAAAAAGTAGAACAAAATAAAAATAAAAATAAAAATGAAAAAATGGTTCCTGGATGTAACAGGTTGGGGCAGTGTAGGCCACATCTGCATACTAGCTGCAAAGGAGGCTGAAACTGCAATCAAACAACAAACTTTCCAAAAAATATATATATTTGTGATATATTATTATATAATATATGAATATTATATAATAATATATGACTATATATAAATATGACTATATATTATATATAATTTTTTTGGAAAACTTGTTTGATGTGTGTGTGTATATATATATATATACACACACACTTGGTGCTTAAATTATTGTCCTTTTTAAAAAAATGTATCTATTGTATCTATAAAGTTTTGGGTTTCTTTTTTGTTTGCTTTTTATTTTTAGTTTGAAAATCCCAATTAACCTTCAGAAACTCTTTTTTCTTTTTTTTTTTTGCATGTTACACTGGAATCTACTTTGGTGTTGTCATCATCTTCATAATCATTATTGCTGTTGTTTTTGAGACAGGGTCTTGCCCAGGCTGCAGTGCAGTGATGTGACCTGCATTGCAGGCTCACTGCAACCTTTGCCTCCGCGGTTCAAGCTATCCCTCCTCCTCAGCCTCGTGAGTAGCTAGGACTATAGGTACATGTCACCATGCCTGGCTCATTTTTGTATTTTTGTAGAGATAAGGTTTCATCATGTTGTCCAGGCTGGTCTCAAACTCCTGGGCTTGAGATCTGCCCACCTCAACCTCCCAAAGTTCTGGGATTAGAGGTGTGTGCCACAACATCTGGCCATCAGTATTGTTAATTCAGGTGCTCCTAAGTGTCCTTTAGCAGGGCATAAACTGCATCTGTGTTCTGATTGTTGGAACTACTGCGCTTCTCCCTGGCTTCAGAGGAGCCTCTAATAATCACTTATCATGATTGTTATTATCATAATGATTATTTGGTTTCCCTGAGTTTACAACTGAGTATTTGTAGTATTCTTAATGGCATGAATCCCATAAAGTGTGAAAGATAAAAATCACGGGTCTACACCTCATAGACCTGTATTCGCCCAGCATAAAAGGTAGGGAAAGTTTAGCCTATGAGTTCACCTCCAACTTGACAGGAGAATGGGCCAACTCAAGTAACATTGACCTTGACCTTGGCTCAGGTTCACAGATCACCATTACTGAGAATCTCTATCTGGGAGCAGGCCTAGGCCCTCTACTTCTGTATTCAGATCATACTCTGTGATTGCTCACCAGGGCACCCTTGCAGAAGCAGATCTCCAATTATACCTGCAGGGATGTCAACAGAACCAGAGACTCAGTCTCACCCCAGCTCCCAACACCTGGAACTGTGGGCACCTGGTTTAGACAAAGGTGACCCGGGAAGGCACATGTTGCTAATGTGTCTTCCCTGGGCTGCTTTGTCTAAACCAGGTGGCAGGTGTCCACCTTCCAGAAAAATCTTCTATCACTATTTCTGGTGACTTTGGAGGGCTCTCTATACTTTTATGGCATAAACCTGACAATATCTATGATAATCTACATTTTTACAAAAATTCTACTTCTAAAACTGTCTTAAGAAAAATATATCAGCATGCAAAAATGCAATTTCAATAGTATTTACTGAATTCTCTGCTTTAAAGCATCAGAAATAATCTATAAACAAAGAATAGGCAACCAGTTTTAAGAAGGCTGATATAACGTGATTAACTCAATTTAAAATTATGTTTAAGGAAATTATTCTGTGTTATGAAGAAGTGCTATGCTATAGAACTTTAACTGTAAAAGCAGAATGAAAAGCAGCATGTACACTATATTTGAAGAGATGCATTCATAAGTTCTTCTGATTCAAAATGCCTTTTTTTTCTTGGCTTCTTTGATGTCCTGTCTCCTGATTTTTCTTCCAAACTCAATCCTACTCTTTAGTTTCCCTCCCTGTGTTCCCTCCTTTACCTGGTCCTTAAATGTTGATGTTCTGTGGAACTCAGCCCTTTTCTTGAACGCATTTTCTTCCCACTGAAGAAACATAGTATTATACATCCTCTATTGGAGAAGAGGAAGCTTTAAATAAGTATATAAATATCCTTTAAAAAAGTTAAGAGTGTTTAGTGAGAGGAAAAGTATGAACTGAATCAGTTGACCCTTACAGGATTTAGGGTACGATAAGGGAGGCTGAACCACTCCACGTGGTATGGAGTGAAAGGGTTAACAGAATGTTTAGCCATTATACGATGGTGGGAGCAGGTGAAGAAGTCTGTGGAAAACTGTTGTCTCTGCACCGTTTTATGGCCTGAGGTCTCTCTATGACTCTTGGGCCAGCAGTCAGGAAGAAAGTCCAAGCATGAAGGAGGGGACAGTGGGCATAACCTGGAATCTGTGAGGATAAATCAGATTCTCGTCTGCCTCTTATCACTTCCAGTCTCAATGACATGCGTGGCTTGCAGGAGTTGCAGAAAGAATGCCTGTCCCTGGTCTCAGGAAAGCTGAAACAGGAAACCCCGGGGCAGGGACAGGACCTGCAAAGAGAGTCAGCAGATCAGGGGACTGCCCTGAGCCACAGTGGAGGCTACATCTATGTCGATTTTTCAGAGCACAAGAGAAATGGCTTACCTTTCCGGCTGCTTTTCAAACCTTCTACACATTTCTGTTATGGCCAAACCCTAACTGCACCATACGGGGAAGGGAATCCCTGGGAAATGTAGTTCCAGCCTGGTTAAATTGACATGACATAAAACCACCACAGTTCTCAAATATGATGTAATACTGGGTTATAAATCATATTCTATATACATAAGAGAGTGGAAAGAAATAGAATGTTTATAAGCTGGGAGGCTAAACAATGAATTCATTTACTAACTGAATAGAAAAATGGAAAACAAGATTAAATATGATGAGGCTCTGTTCTTTGTCATCAGTGAATTTTTTCTGCTGTGTTCCCTTATGTTCTGTACAAAGAGATAAGGAATCTTAGCTTGTCAAGCAGTGGGACTCAAAGCCATCCTCTCTTTCTGAAATGAAACCCAGATTTCTCTGTTTATAGGGATATCAGCCTTGTAAAAGATGTTTTTGATAATTGTAGCAAGTCTTAAAACACGACTAGCGTGGGGTGTCATGGTGATTTATAGATTGTTCATGTTGGCATCACACTGGTCAAACTGGGCTCCTGGTGAAGCCACCATTATTTTTCTCTCTCCTTCCCCACATCACACAGGGCTCCAGAGTCTAGGCTTCCATGTCAGGATGCCTGGGTTTGAATCCTGCCTTTGCCACACACTTAGTCATGTGACATTGAACAATTTTCTGTGACTCCATTTTCTAACTCATGAAATCATGGACACAGTCGTGTCTGTTGCAGTGGGTTGCTATGGAGATTAAATGAGCGGTAGGTGTAAATCATAGAAGGGGGGGGTCCTATTGCAGTGGAAGTCCTCACTGAGGGGCTGATCTTATTCCAACTCCCCACCTTGACCTGCACCTCTCTGCCCATGTCCATTAGAACCCAGTAATGCTTCCTGTGCCCAGCACAACTCTTAAACTTAATTTCTCTGTGTTCTAGCACAGTTTTTCAAAATTGAATTAAATAAAAATATTTTGGACGGTTCCAAACCAAGCTGTTCGTCTGTGTATCTTTGACATTAGGCAGCTTCATCCAATCCTTGGTTTAATTCCTCCCAACATTCTGAAAAATGCCCTAATGTGCTTTCTCATTTTGAGTTAAATGCTCTCACTTGTCTTCATCTGGAAGTCCACCAGCACCTTGAATGCAGTGCTTCCAAAATGAAAGTCACAATTAGCACACCTTACATGCAATATTTTTTCTGTTTCAGTAAAAAATGCTATCCCGTTGCTTATACAAGATGCCTAGACTGGTGTAGCACCTTCCTTTGCTGCAGCCATCTCGCCCTTGCCCTCTCTTAAATTCTAGACTACTACTCTCGTCTACATTTTCAACAGTTTATCTTTATTGGCTCCTTAATATTACTAATAAAATTTTCTCCTTTTTTTTAATCATGAGTAACCATATGCATTTCAACAAATATATCACTTGAAGGATGTTATTAGCAACATTATTTAAAATACTGAAATACTGATTTTCCTTAAACCTTATTCCCTCTATTCCATATCTATCTACTCCTTGGCAATTTGAGTTGAGATAACTATTCTCTACACCCAAATTTTTCTTTTCCTTATGTACATTCATGATTAATCCAAATTCAGAATTTCTTGTTTTCTATCAACTAAAATCGTTGTTTCCAGAGTCAACACCACTCTACGTGTGTTTAATTTCAGTAGACAATTTTTCAGCCCCTTCTTCACTGATGTTACAGCAGTAGGTGAGACTCTTGACTGCAGCCTTTGTGAAAAGTACCCGGCCTTTATTTTTTGGGACTCTGCACTCCTAGTTTTGCCTACCTCTCTGGATTTCTTTCTTTTTCTTTCCTCAGCCTACTTTTCAATTTCCTCCTCAAACGAGTCAAAGATGTGCGTTCCTGGAGGTTCTCTCCTGGGTCCTGCTCTCCATTCATAAAATACCATGGCTATCGTGTGCACCACTGGGTACTTTGTGGTCCTCTATTGATAAACACTGTTGAATACGAAATCCGTATCTGACACACAATTTCCTGAGTTTAGGTCCATGTTCCAAATGCTTCCTGGACATTTCATTTCTACTGGATTGCTCCTTCATGCTCCAGATTCAACCAGTCCCAAAGAAAGCTGATCATCTTTTTTCAACTTCTCCACTTGCTCTTCGTTTCATGTTTCCCATGCCAAGGGGTAATTCCACCATATGCCTCCCTCTTTCCTCTTTCACAGCTCAGCAGTCACAGATTAAGTATTTCTCAGATCTGTTTTTTTTTTTTTTCTTTTAATTTCGGCAGTTATCCCTCAAGTCTTGCTGCCATCATCTCCTTATTTGTGGAAGAGTCTTCACCAGCACAGTTTCACCTGTGCAGGCACACTGCTGGCATTGCGTCTCCTGGAACATACAACCCCATGTCTTTTTCTGGCCGTCAGGCCCTGACTTTCTGTTCCTTTGTACTCACCCTCACACCAACCTGTGAACTTTCCCTAACATAGCAAAAAGTACGTTTGAAAGTCAGTGACTGTTGAACCACTGATCTTTACCAAGAAATTCTAAGAAGAGGGGGCAAATCACACAGCTGTTTCTCATCCCTGAAGCTCAGTGCCCAGAGTTGGCATTCAGTGGTACCTTTACTGTTGTGAACCAAATTAACAGAGAACTATTTTATTTTCTAATCTGTGAGAATTACCCTTTTTAAATTAACTTTCTCATTTCATTGGTTAAAAAATAAAAAATCCCTTAAGAACATTATGAAGCAGTCATCATCAAAACTTTTCTCATTCTTCATTTTAATGGGGCAGTTGTGGAGCACCACCACAAAATGTTTTTAATTATTTTACAATGCTTATTACGTTAGTGAGTTATGATTTACTTTTAGTGTATTAAGAGATTTTTGAAAAATGACAGATCAATTTTGAATTTTATAAAACATCTTTTCTAAAGAAAAGATGCCGTAGTGACTTCAAGCCTTCTGCATAGTTACTAGCGGTATAACTTAGGGTAAGTTTCTTAACTGCTTTGTGAATAAGTTTTCTTTCTTAACTGCTTTGTGAATAAGGTTTCTTATCTGTAAAACTGACATAATTAAAGTAATGAAAGTAAGGGAATAATATATAAGTTAAAGTATATGGAGTCAGGAAATGAAATGTGGGTGTTTAAAATTTTAGCAAAAAGGTATTTCCCTGTAATTACAAAGTGCAGAGCATGGTCACGAGAAGACAACACGCGGCACTGGCTGGGAGGATCCAGAAATCTTCCACACAAGGGTGGTGTGAATCCAAGACCGTTTAACTGTGGGGCTGGGGAAGCCCATACTGACACAGCATTTTGTAGGTGAGTTTGACATTATCTGTGAATTTCTATAAATGGGTCTATCTTTAATCCAGCATTTCTATAAACTTACTTATTAGAAGTAAAATAGCATATTTTACTCTATGTGTATATGGTGTGTGTGTGTGTATATATATAGTGTATATATATTTGAATATATACATTCGGGTCATATATATCAGAATATGTATATAGTCAAGTATATAACTTGAAGGATATTATTAGCAACATTATTTAAAATACTGAAAAAGACATGAAAATATGGTACCCTGTGAAAGGCAAGGTACATTCACACAGCAAACACTGTGAGTCTGTGAAGAGTATAGAACAGTATGCTGTCACAAGCAAAGGTATCTACAATATTTTATTAAGCACAAGAGCAATTTTCAGCACACAGCATTTTGCTATGAGACTGATTTGCAAATAAATCATATATAATAATTAAACTTGTCATCAAGTCTTTCAACCTTGTTTTTAGCAACCCATGCTCAAAGTGTAAAACTATCTTATCCTGTCATCCACCTATTTGCAATGCACCAATAACTTCTACTTGTGATAATCTGCAATTCTCTGTGTGGTCTGGCCCCCTCCGGCACTTCAGACCTGTCTCAAAATATAACTTCTCTTTCAATTAACATTTCAACAACTGACCTTTCTCTTCTTCATGTATTTGGCCCCACCACCCACTCCTCTCACAACACCAGGTCCAGAATCCACCTCTTCACCCTTCAGATTCCAGTGAAGTGTCATCTGCAAAAAGTAAGTAAATAAATAAATATCTTACTTCTTAGAGTACATCAAACCCCTAGCTTAAGTACTTTCATAGATCACTGATTATTCCATCATAGCTTGTAATATAGTTATCAGTTTACATAATGTGTGATTATTTGATATGCATTTGTCAGCTCTTCTAGATTGTAAACATCCTAAAGGGAAAATCTCATGTCTCCTATTACTCCTCATTTTGTCATCAGCCCCTAGCACAGGATCTGCCATATATGTAACGGATACAAAATTATTCATTCGGCTAATGAATAAAAGTTCTATTTATCTGATGCCTTACCAATTACATAAGAGTATCTTTTTGGATGATCAGTTCTTGGAGATTCTTACTATTTTGTCTATACCAAAATGCACATTTTGACTGCTTTTACATTGAACAAGTATTTACTGTATTAGAAAAAAATATGACAAACATTTATTTTTATAGAACTTGCCTGGAGACTGCAGGCTCCCTGAATGTGAGACTATTTCTGACTTTCCCAGGAGGAGAGCATCCGCCAGAGAGGTGCAGCTTGAATGAATGAAACTGACACTTTGCGTCATTGCTGAACATCCTGAAATGTAATATTTCAGTCACAGGATCAGGAATTTTGTACTCACTCTAGCAATTATAGTACAAGCAGTAGCAGCTTAATTGTCAATATCTATAATCACAGCAGTCCTTATGGTAAAGTTAAAATTATAAGATCATAATATAATCACAGTTTATTTCTTAATTCAATGTTCATCTATTTAATTCCTTGATTCTCTGTCATTCTGTGTGTGCATATAGTATTAATTTTTTGTTTCTCATGTAAAGCAAATAAATTCATTTTTTATCTTTCTGAATGTGCCCTATAAAGTTATATTTCAGGGAGATTTGGCAAAGTAAATATTAGGAATTATGGCTTAGGGCAATTAAAAATTATTGGCATGGTTCTGATTTGCAAATCTGTAAGTGTTCACACAGAATTTCAGTGGCTCCACATAGTTCTCCTTAAATTGGCTACTTGCAACAAATAAACACTGGAAATTGAAAGAGAGGAACGCTTATGTTTTGTAGATATACCCCTAGGAGGTTTGCAGTCTCACAGTGATGGTTGAGCAAAAGAGATGTCAGTGCAGAGTTCACAATTACTGAAGCACTGAAACTAATTTTAAAGCATATATGCTTGCAAGAAGGTCATCACTGTAGTCATTTTAAAGCATTTATCCTTGAATAAGTTTAAATTACTAAAATCTCATTAGCCATTAGGGCAAGTAAAATGGTGGTTAAGTCCTGGTTTGAATTATTTTTCTGTGACTTAAATCTGCCTGACTTATATTAATTTCTGACTTATGCTAATAAAATGTTTAACTGCTGTGTGTATGTGTGTGCATGCATGCATGTATGTTTGTGTAAGTGCATGCATGCATGTATGTTTGTGTAAAATGACTGACATACAGTTTACACAAACAACCAAGTCTGAGGTCTGTAGGGTCTAAAGAGCAGTGCTAAATATCACAAATATAAGAGGACAGGGTTGTCAATCAGAAAGAAATACATAGATTTTAGTGTAAAAAGAGGAAGCAGATTTTAGGTAATAAGGAAGACAGAGTGAAGAGGGAAATTTCTGAGTGAGCTGAGCAGTCTGAAGATGGGCAGTGGAAGGGCACGGTAATGACCTCCAGGCAGACCACCAGGCAAGTCTTTCCAGGAGACAGGTAGAAGCAAGGTTCAGAGGCCACCTCTAAGTGTGCAGCTTACTGAGTTTGATTATAGCACACAGCAAGAGGCAGAGGAACAGAGAGGAGGAAGGTTAACACCACTAGGAGAGGAGCCAGCAGGATACAAAGTCATGCTGCCTGCTCTTCTGTCCCTCTTAAGGATAGCTGAACAACTGCCTAACTCCCGGATATATTGTTACTTAGTTTATAAAGGCAAGTGGCTATCAATGTTAGGGAGTCCTCATGTAAATGGATAGAACTGCATGCATGTGTGTATATGTCTATTTCTTGGTGGCATACTGCCCCGTGTTTCTCTCTATGTTGCCTTCTCCATGCACAGTTGTGGTGCTTCCAGAACTAGAGTGGAGAGGCTCAGCATACAGATCCAGCACACCCTTATTCTATTAGAAAATATAACAAGAACATCTGGCTACAGCTGTACCTCCTCCAAACCTGCAGAGCACCAATCACTTTTACATGCTTGTCTTGAGCAAGGAACACTGAGGACCAATATGAGTATCACCAATGGGTGGCCAGTTTATGGAGGCAAGGACTTTCATAAATAGTTTGTGCTGGGAATATCTGTTATTTAGCTGGTCCTGCCATTTCCCTTTCCATCTGTTTTCAGCACACCTAGGCATTACTTAACTTGTCTATATCTAGGGTGTCTCACAAGCTAGGTGCTCACTTGCTACAGATAGCAGATGAATGGGTTCTACCCACCCCAATTGATTTAATTGTTCCTTATAGCTGAAGTGGATATTCTTAAATGGCATAGCAAATCCACCTCACAGGTGACCTTATGAACTAGGAAGGAAGAATGGGAAGGTGGGGCATCCTGGTATCCATTTGCTCAGGGCTGCTTCTGAGTAAGAAGGCCACAGCAGCACCCTATAACTGTCACCATGGGGTGACGCTGAGCCAGTGTGAGCATGTGCAAAGCAGCCAGTGCCGGGACCAGGACATGAGGCTGGTGTGGGAGCTCTACTGAGGTAGGGTGCATAATCTCTAGATCAGTACATTTAAATGAAGTCTTTTTCTTTCTTTGTAAAGTATTTATTTATACAACATAATTTATCACAAAATATATATTTATGTAATTTAGTTTCAATCCACAAAACTGACATACTACTTTAAAACCTAAAGATGAAAAGTGTCCAGATCTAATGAAAACAAATATTAAGGAAGTATTAGTATTTCTTGTTATAGTGAAAGCTATGTGGTATTGGCATAAATCTAGATAATTAGAGAAATAGAGCAGGAAACTGAGAAATAAACTCTGTTATACATTGGAGAATAAATATAAGTAAAATAAACATAATTAATAGTGTAAAGAAATATTTTTAAATAAATTTTATTTAGGAAATAGGCTCTTTGTGAAAATAAATCCATTTGGATTTTTACCTCATACCACCTACCAAAGTAATTCTGTGCATATGCTTAAAAGTGCATATGCTTAAAATAAAATACAAAGGAAACATAAATAAAAAGAGAAGAATATGTATCCAACCTCTGAAGAGAGAAGGATTTTCTCAATTTAAAGGTAACAGGAAAACAATCACAAAAGAAAGGACTGACAAATTCAACAACATAAAGACGTAAAATTTCGTTGGTAAAAATAATTAAAGGGCAAACCAAACTAGGGAAAATATTTAAAGCAGACATGAAAGACAAAATGTTACTATCTTTATTAACCAATGAGCATAGTAATGGAAATAAATAATGTTTTACTCTGTTAAGTCTCAGCTCCCACATCTGTAAAAAGGAGATAAAGCAGACTCGATAGGGCTTTTGTAAGTATTAAATGAAATATTAGACTCAGACAGGAGGGATCATACAGTTTAGAAACCAGTTGATGTCACTTAAAAAAAAAAAAAAGGAAATGCCATGCAGCGATCCAACCATGAATCTATATCAATAACAGAAGAAATTCCACCTTCAGTAAGGGAAGCAGAGAGTCAACAAAGTATTTACAATAGTGAGAGAAAGACAGTCAGAGTCAAGGGAGCTGAGCTGAGAGAGCAATGAGACTGTCCAGAAGGAAAGTACCGACAAGGGCAAAGTTCCTCTTCTGCTGGGCTACTGCAGGGATCCTGTATTCTGAACACTGTTGTAGTCCTCTCTCAACGTAGGTGATATCTTGCAGTTGTTAATTTGTTGTGTTGAATTATATTTATTATTTTGATACAAATAATTTTCTAGTTCAGGCAACAGAACAATTTGTAGAAGATACTCTGTTTTTAAAAAATAAAATAATTGCTTGAATAGCTGTCTTTTGTTAATCAAATAAAATAAAACAGTGCAACAACATTTCCATTGTCTCAGTGTGGAGAGGGGTAAGACATTTTGTGTGTTAGCATTAGCAAAGGTGATACTCCCCTTGAAGAGCAGCATGTGGACAGCCAAGCACCAGAACTCCAGAGCCTTGTGAATTTAGAACTTCAAATTGGAGCTCATCAAGAAGGCAAGGGTGGCATGGAGAGGAGGCTTGCCTTCAGCAGGTGGATCTGGGTGCATACAGCATGTAACTAATTCTGAAACTCCCCCAGATGCATAGATGATGGCAGGTTGGAGGGGGAAGAGTGTATGAACACAGGACTATCAACCAAAGAGGACATCCACGTGGAGAGGTGGGAAAGGGTATACGGTGTGAGGTCCCATGTTGGGCACCAGTGTTGCTTGGGCAGGCACAGCAAGGGTATTCCAGTGGTAAACATACCCTCTCCATCGAACCATGAAGGATTGATCTTTAAAAATGTCTGTGAATCATAATAACTTGGAATTACCAAAACCCAGTTCTACCTCTGGAGTTTTGCTGACCATTATCTGTTTTGAAATTAAGTAAATTCTTGAGATCTTCATAGAGTGTAAGTCAAGATGAAAGGATTGGGCTTCTTGCTACTACATCATCTATGGAGCCTAAAGCAATTAAGTCAAGAAGTTAAAGAAATACAGTCATGTTTGCATGCCAGATCCATGAATCAGGCTGTGATACTTTCACTCCTGATAAATCCTAATCATCTGTGATAATCCAAGATTGGGCAAGAGTAATGCCTTGCAACCTGAAGACGTCAATATGGAACATAAAGATTTAGAAACTATTGATGGAACAAATCTCAAAGAATGTAGATGAGATGGAATCAGAAGTAAAAGCAGAAGGCCTTCTCCTATAAGAAGGGTTATTTTATATGATGGGATGGCTATTAATTATTTTTGAGAACAGCTGGGGTAATATCAACTAAGGCTTTCATTTCCCTTTGAGTCTATTGGTAGCCTCTAGCTCTAGAAATCGCCCTAAGTGCTTAGCAACACTCATCTATAAGGGAGCCGCTGCAAATCCCTCCCCTGGAGGAAAGGCCTGGATGCTTATTAATCACCGCCCCTCCACTGTTTTAGAATGAGGCTTCATTCCCCTGGCTCTCTGTTTTTGTTTGAAGGGACATTCACTACAGTGTCAGTCCTGTACTTTCTCCATCCCACAACGCACTCTGCTCCAGGGAAGCATGACTTTGGAGGAGAAAGTTGGTTTTCTCCTTCAGTATCTTCTGTTTTTTGGCAGTAGAAATGCAGTTTTGTTTTCAAGGGTGGTCAGTTTGAATCCATTGTCCATTCTGTGTTATATAAAAATCTGGTCATTGGAATGGGGGCTTATAGAAGAATGTGCCAGTTATCAATTTACCTCCTCTCACAGCCAAATTTAAATATATGCCTCATTTTAATAGAGAGAATTATTTTAAACGTCTCCGCATTACACTGGGCAAGATGTTAAGGTTTCCCAGTAATTGCAGGAGGAAAGGGGTGCCATGTTGTAGAAGGGTTTGGAGAAGTAGGGGTGAGAACAGCCCACGGAGCTGCACCTGGCTACATACCTAGAATGCATGGCCCCTGACAGTCTGAGCCTAGTGATAATAACTCTGCAGCCTTTTTTGTGTGGAATTCAATGCCCTGAAGGCCTGCTGCTCACACCAGCAATGGCTTCCTTGGAAGCCTCTCGTGTGGCTCCCTGCGACATGGGCCTCTGCGCTGTCTGCATGCCCACACCGTCGGTTGATGATCCTCTGTGTATGAGACACCTGCATTCAGCAGGGCTGCTTCTAGGTTGCTCAGTGACTTTCAGACCAGCCAGTCTGGGAAAATCTGTAAACTTTCTAGCTGTCCAGTGGGCTGAACTAAACCTACAATAAGGTGTAACCCCACCCTTGAGGTGAGGCCTCTCTTCCAAGTTTATCCAACTTCTGTACTCTCCCTCTGCCCTAAGGTGCCATATAATGCGTTGTGTCAACAACCTGCTTTTCACTAAAATATCTTCTAATTACTTTTTAAATCATCGTTTCATGCTTCTTTACATTAAACTCCTGTTTTACCCACGGTGTGGTTTCTATCTCCTGACTGAACTAAGATAGATGCAAAGACAGGACAGACTCTTTTAAGGAGAATAACAATTGCTGATTGAGGATTTTGGTGGGGCAAGACCCAGGGCTTTTGGTTCTGATGGTGTTCAGTAGCCAATGCTGGATCCCTGAGCAGGTTTTAGCATTTCACTGCTGGATTTTTATTGCAGCTCATCAGGACTTTGACACTTCTGAGCACATGTGATCTTGACCTTGGCAGGTCATTGCAGTTTCGGGAAGCTTTGTTCAAATATGGGTAGCTATTTTTGTTTTGGCAGCATGTGGAACTGAGGGTCCCTTCACCAAATGGTAATGGCCTTAGGGCATAGACAGCTGTAGTTTGGCCTTGAGTCACTCAAATGCAGTCTGGGTTGATATCCCAGGCAAGATTGAGGCAGCGTTAATGGTAAGCACACTCAGACTGGCTACAGGCAGTGTTAAGGAAGGAGTGAAGAGGGGTCACCCGGGATTTCTTTAGATGCTACTAAGATTGGGCAATGGTCTGTGAAAACACTAATGACTGTGATCAGGGAACAGAAGCTCTCCTGGGATTCCTGCTTTAGGAAATGAGCATTGACTTATTTCCTAAATTTCATTGATGTGAAGCCAATTCTGTCATAATTTTTAACTCTAGAGTCCAGCATATGAAGCTCATTAAGAAATGCGATATTAAACCAATATATATTTTTAATTTAACTTTTTTAGTAGGATTTATTTTTATTTCCAAATTTGAACTTGAGGTTTGGTAACAGAAGAAGTAACGTGGCAGGCTAGTTCTACACACAGTTCTGGAAGCAAGAATGTTAAAGTGTTCCTCTTCTATAATAAATGTTCTTATGTTAAATTTAACTGGACTATGGACTTTATTTGGATTTTGCCAGTTTTTGCACTGATGTCCCTGTTCTGCTGCAGGACCCCTGCAGGAGCTCACAGTGTGTTGAGCCCACACATCTTCTTAGCCTTTGTCGTCCATGGGAGTCTCTAGCATTGTCCTTGCTTCTGACTCTGACACTTTTGAAAAGTTCTGCTCAGGTACTTTGTAGCAAGTCCCTCAATGTGAATTTCACTGCTGGTTTATCATGATTAGATTGGGGCTATGGTTTCCTGGAAAGAATGATGCAGAGAAGAAGCATCTTTCTCATCCCGTCATATTGGGGGTGCATGCGTGGTAGCCTTTGTCACTTAGAGTAGTTTCTGCCAGGTTCTTTCTCCACTGCATTGTTACCATTTCTTCCCATTCCACACTGCGTTAGAGGACAGTCACTAAGTCCAGCCATCAAGGAATTCAAGGCCATATGTTTAAACCATGTTTAAACCACTCCAGTAAATAATATATATACATATTGGGGGGATATTTGTGGGTTATGTATATACTCTCCTTCTCTGTAAAATTTTACCCACTAATTTTGACATTCTCCATTGATCTGGCCTGCAGCAATTATTGCTATGGTATTATAATGATAATTTTCTCTCCCCCTTATTCATTTATATTTATTATTTGGAATTCTTCCATAAGAATATTTGTCCCTCATCCTTATTTATTTATTTATTTATTTATTTATTTATTTATTTATTTATCTATGTTAATATGGACTCACAGGTGCTTAATGTATTCTTTGGTATCTAACACACTATTATCATTATTTCTTCTGTTGCTCAAATTGTTCCTTCCATGGCCATTGGGAGCTTTTTCACATTAGCTCCTGTGCCTTTTTGGCATGTCTCCATCTCATATTTATTTATTTTTTAAGTGCTTGATTATTTTCTGGCACTATTAGATGGTTTACCTCATCTTGTGTTTTTCCTGCCCTGGCCCAGAATCGATCATTTATCTGCAAAGTCATGGTTTCTTCTGTTGGATAATGGTATTTTAAAATAAATATGGGCACTGGCTGTGCTTGTTTTTACTGGGGTGCCACTGTTCCTAGGCCCTCTCAGTGGACATAGACACAAATATTTGTGTGCGTATAAATACTAAACCATGTAGACGTGGCTTAATTATCTATATCTACCTAGCTATTATCTATTTATTTATCTATGCATTGACTCTCCATTTAAAATAAATATTCATTTATACTTATTCCTTGTACCCTAGTCTAGCACCACAGGGTTTACCCCAACCTTCCCTCTTGTTATTAACAACTTGCTTCTCTAGTGAGAAACCTGGCTCCCCTTACCCACAATGTGTTGAGGAGGAAGATCTGGGAAGACATACCTTTGACCCCTCTCTTTCTCCTGCATTAGTCTGCACTTGGGTTCACTACCTTCCATTTTTCAGTGCTGCCTATGATAAGGTGTGTAAGTGATTCTAATTTGAGGTTTCTGGTTTTGAAAACAAATTCTGTCTATAGACCTAAACCATGTTTTCTATTTTTCGAACACGAATAGAGTTCACCTTTTATCTCTACCTATTGACTCGTTTGTCTTTTCATGTGGTTTTAGACTCTGGCAGGGAAAAGGGAGTGTCTACCACATGACACTGTGGGTAGGTAAAACTGACTCGATAGTTCCATAAACAGTTTGGTTTTGTTTTGTTTCGTCTTTGATAAACACGGAAATGGACCTTCCGGTGTTAAAGCTTGAAACCTTCATTGGTGTTACCTGAATTCCTTCCTCAGGAAACTGTTTTCAGAACTCTCAAAAAACAGTATAAAAGAACTAAGACTCACAGATCACCACATCCAGACAGTGAGATGCTGGCCCCCTCCTTCATGATGATTGCTTTCTTGCCCCTTCCTAGTTCTCGCTTTCTTATGTATTATTCCATTTCTTCCCTGCTATATAAACCTCTAGTTTTAGCCGTTTGGGGAGATGGATTTGAAACTGAGCTCCCATCTCCTTGGTTGCAGCACCTGACTAAAGCCTCTTCCTTGGCAATACTCGTCATCTCGGTCATTGATTTTCTGCGCGGCAAGCGTGGAATCTAGACCAAACCCCTGGTGTTTCAGTCACATAAGGATGAAGGGGTGTTATAGTTATTAAAGTTCTCTTCTGCATCAAGCTCTGTATTACACACTTTGTAGATGCTCTGTTTATGTCATCATCATGAACTGTGTTTTCACCCTCTAGTGCTACGTGAGTTTAAATTCCCCCACTACCCAGTGCAGGTCCTGAGATAAGGATTTAAGCACAGTAGGTGATATGGGAGTACATTAAGGAAACGGGGAAGGAAGACAAGAAAGGATGGAAAGCCGGTAAGTCCTGCTGCATAGAGGGAGTTGCCACCATGACACCTAGGGCTGGATTTTATGGGGTGCCTGCTGAGAGCTGTCACCACCAAGTAAGCTGAGGCATCCAGCCACCAGCAAACCTCTCTTGTTTTCTGAGATTGACTCTTGGTCTATTAACTCTTGGGCACTCTCAACCCACCCTGTCTAAGGACTGAACAGCACTGCATCCGGAGAGTCCTTTGACTGAAAAACAGGGGGAGCCAGACACATGTCTGAGATGACTCTTGGGCTGTCCAGGGCATATGGATGGAATATTCACAACGTCTGCTACAAGAACTATTTACGTTTCATTGATGAGGAAATCAAGCCTCAAATATTTGATCAACTTCTCTGAAATGACAGGGCGAATTTGAGGCCACGTCTTTAAACCCAGATGTGATGGGGGCTCACCCCCACCGCTTCTGTGCTGTGTGTGAAGCTGCGCTTTATCTCTGTCTTGCCTCTTGCTGCTGGGCAGTGAAGATAAAAGGTGTGGCTATGCCTCCTGCAGAGGAGAAGCAGGGAAGAAATATTACATACGTGTGTGGACATCAAGAGCCTTGGGAAACTGGTGGCAGTCTATCATGCAGACAACTGCTACACAAAAGGTGCGGTCTGTGCCAGGTAAAACCTGGGAAATGCTTAAGAGCTTTAACACCATCTCCTAATTAAAGTCAGTGTGGAGGATGTCAGTGGAAACTTGTGAAGTCATAGTCCAACAACTTTGGACGACTTTTGTGCCATCTGAGTACATTCCTTCGTCTTCAGTCTTTCAGCCTCCAGGTAGGAGCGGGGTAAAGGGAGGAGCAGACTCCAGTCACAGTCTCTTTTGAAAACCAAAGTAGTGAGAAAAACATTCATTTCCACTGGGCTGTTGCATTTACCTTGAACTGTGAGACGTATGTGCAAAGCTACAATGGAGCGAGCCCCTGTGGGAAGGGGGCCAAGCCTTGGACATCACTCTGTTCCCACTGATGTGGCTTCCGACAGTTGCTTCTAATGGATGGGATCTCATGAGGTCACAGTCTTGCATGCACTTCTTGTGACACACACAAAAAAATGTTACTCTCAAGGTGTGACACCTGGAGATCCACATGTACAGTGACCAGCTTTCATTGGCCAAAGACAACGAAGGACTCATGAAGTGGAAACGGGAGGCTGACTGTGTTGAGAATACAAAGGTTGAATGGGACTTAAGCTCTTTTGCAAAGATCATAAGAAGATGCTAGCTTGAATGACAACTCAGCGACTCTCACTGGGAGAACAGAAGCCTGCGGGCTTTCATTGCCATGTTAGATTCACTGTTTGTAACATGCATATCTTTTCTTTAAGTAAATAATAAAAATATTCACATTGGGAAATACAAAGAAAAAAAGAAAATAAGAATTAAGATAATCTTGACACCCAGTATTAAAATATATATTCCAATAAATAATTATACACATATATTCCAATGTATAATTATATATATATAATACACAAATAAATATATTTGTGTTTATATAGATATGTATATGTAATAATATTTATCATATGTTCTAATATATTCATATATATCTGTGTATATACATATATATCTTCTTCATTGGAGAATACATGTGTAATTTTTATAATCTTGGAGCAGACTGTACAAAAATTTTTATAATATTGCTTATTCACTCAGTTATATTTATTTCTTGTCTTAATTTTGTGTTAAAAACATTGATATGCTCTTACATTACTTATGAATAACAATTGAGACTCTTGCCTTATCAAAGGAGAGGTTCTGCTTTCTGAATAACAGCCAAGCTTATATATTCTCGTGTTGCTATAGTTCTTTTAAATTTTCTTGCATTTCATCCTTTTTTTTTCTTGTTATATCATCTTTGATAGTTGGATTGATTATGCCAATTGGTTATAACCTGAAATCAGACTCACATTCATATCTAACAACGGAAAAATCAGGCCTTTGCTAACTTCAGGGTTAGTGCAATTGCAGACGTAGGGATGTGTTCAGAGGACAGCTGGGGAATACGTGGGGATCACTCAGAATGCAGCAGCTTCCACGGCGAAAATGTTGCCCAGGTCTGAGGTCTTTCTCTATTATCAGCACCTCATGGTGTGCCTTTGCATTGTCCAGGCTTATACAATAACTTCTGAAATAACAGATTAATCTACACACATTACCTACTTATAGGATGCTGGTCTAAGCCCAAGAAGACAGCCGGAAGAACACCTGGTTCAGGCATCCGCCTCTTTGGAATGTCCTCTGCATTGAACCCATGGGCTCCTTAGACATCTCCTGGACAACAACTTCACAATGAATTGCATGCTACCTTTCTTTCTCTTTTCCAATGCTTTGAATATTTTATGTTCATGCTTTATTCTACTACTTCTTCATAATCTTATGTTAGACTCTTTCTCTCTAATTACTAGTTTAAAGAAGAAAACAGTATCTTTAAAGATCACATGTATAAAGTGAAGTCTTAAATTGCATTTACTTTCTCTTTCATTTCTTACATAAAACTAGTGTTTTAAAGTAATCTAGTTTTTCAATCTATATTTTAGTGTTGCTGTTGAGATATTTATTATTATTTTATTTATTAATATTAGGTTATTTTGACTTATGCATTGTTAAAAAGTATTTTATGTCTTTGCTTAGATTTAGGTACCCTCTGTTATCTAATGTATCTCTCATGACTGATATTTCTATCTTACCACATCTTTCCAATTTGGGAAGTTCATATCTGACTCACCTATCAATCAGCTTCAGTGCAAGTTCAGATATATATGTGAGTAAGTTTTTCTAGAACATTGATATGTAGTTTTTCTTTCTTATTTTTCTTACCCATAGCAACTTGGCTTGCCTTAGAAACATTTTGGTAATAACCTACACTACACAAACCTCTGCATGTGTTACTTCATTGCGCTTCAGTCATTTTCTGTTGAAATATGGAACTCTTCTGCCTTTTAAAAATGTATTTGTTGATTTATGTCTGAGTGCATATGGGATTTACTTGTTTAAGTAAACTTAAAATTCAACAAGCTTGGGCTTTGTTAATTTACTGGTTAGTAAGCAAGTTAATTTTAGGTCTGGAGCATGAGGCCTTGGGAGGACACTTATCTCTCTTATTTCTTTCTCCTCCTGATGATCTGTCTGCTCTTTACTGAGATAGTACTCATTTTCACAAGAAACCATTTCATCATCTTCTATTTTATGTTTTCTTTATAATTTTCCTTATAATTTTTATAGACCTAATACCTTTTATTTCATCGATTTGGTTTTTATAAAAACATATCTTCTATTCTCTGCCTTGTCTACAGTTTAAGTTGGAGGTAGTATTTTTGATCCCATGAAAGTTATTATTTTAGTCCCTGAATAAGAATTAACAGAGGCTTTTTAATATGTTTTTTGCTTGCTTATTTCTAGGCAGAATATAACCAATAATTTTGCTTGGATTCTGTGTAACTTTCTTGGCCAACTCTCTAGTTTTCCTCCTGTTTTTGTAAGACATGGCATTCTGTGCCACCACACTCACAGCTGTCTAAAGAAGGGAACATGTCTCTCTTAGTCACTCTTCCATCTTCAACCTCTATAACAGTGTATGACAAAACAGTATAATTCTTATAAATGTTGATTTATAAAAAGCACAGGAAGAGTGCCACCATGATATCATTACCCTGTGTGGTTTATGGCACACACTTAGGATTTGGACCAAGTGTTCATAACAAGTGAGCTGGAAACACAGAATTCATGTGCAAGTTGTCTCTGATAGAAAAAATGAGGCCCTGACCAATAAAGAAAAGATCATTAGGTTGTGACCATGATTGCCGAACAACAAATAAATAAATAATCAACTCTGCTAGTCACTATTTTTCTAATACATGATGTTGTCCAACAGACACAACTGTAGTTTTACATTTCAATGTGCACAGTGCACAGGCGAGTTCCAGGAACTACAAAATCATAATATTTTCAGAGGTATATTAGATACTAATAAATTAATATAGAAAAATAAATATTTACTACTTTGAACTGTTTAAAATCCTGGAATTAATAAGATGATATGAGTTTCATTTGAAATAACATATATATCTATAAATAATATGACAAAAACTGAGTCTAATTTCCGGATTTTTATGAGATTTATAGATCAGATTTAGGAAAATGCAATTAATTCCAGCATATCTTTAATCTTGATATATTTCTCTCCCTAAATAGTCTGATAAAACCCATGAAAGTAATATTAGTTCTTGCAAGAGCAAATATTTGAGGGAATTATTAATATTAAATGAAATACATTTTCCAAGTGTGTCATCTAGACATGTAATCTAGAGAATAACATTAGATTTAATATTCGCTAGCCCAATCTCTGTAGGCATTATTGATCAAATCTCTATGTGGGATATTATATTAGTGAACTTGATGAGATGATAGGCTGGGTTTTTCATGTTGCATCTGATATTGTAGTGATTTTATTATAACTTGATGAAATATATTCCATGGGTAGTTCAGTTGATTAATGCATTGTACTCATGACGTTTCATTTCAGTTTAATTTGCTTGTAAGGGTTCTTCATCTAATTGTCTGCAATGGCCTACTAATTTCAACTAATCCATCAAATATAGAAACACCCAACAGCATGGATAAATTAGAGAAAGGGTGATTTAGGCAAGTTACCAGGAGTAACATCATCTGGCCAAATATCTCATGAAAGCATCATAAGAGTATTTCCTGTATTTTAGTGAATTCGTTATTTATGTTCTTGAGACTTCCATTAAATACAATTATGTAAACTTGCATGTCAATTTATTAATTTTTAAAAATTACAAATTGGGAAGTTTAACTGGTTACCAACTTTGTAGTAACCTGACCAATGTAGTCAATACACAGAGAGACATGTAATCATATGTTTGCTTGGTGAGTACGAATTCTAAGCAAGAAAGTTTATGTTTACATGACTTAAAGATTTATAATATCACATTATAAAAATCTGTTATAATTATGTCTTTAATATGGATATTGAAGAAGAGGAGATACTGGTGTCTGATTTTCAAGAGCAGCATCTTCCTAAGGGGGTGCTTTTGTGGATTGTTTCTATAACAATTATTTTGTTTTCTAAGCTGACAATATCTTTGCTTTTTACTGGCCTATAATTTTTCTATATTTTTCTGGTAGATTATATACTAGTCTTGCTCTGGCCTCTAAATTATTCTCTTTTCATAAGCATAAATATTTATTACTCAATTACTTGTATGCTCCGTTGTTCAATTGGCAGGATACCATAATTTCCTTATTTCCAAACTATTGGGTTGTATATGTGCATACAAATCCTTATAAACTGGGGAGAGGGAGGCAACTGTCACTTCTTCAATCTACATCCATCCACATGACTGCAGAGACCAATCTTTTACAACACAGAGGTTTGTTTGGTAAATTCACCATTATATATTGGGAAATTCTTTGTAAGCTTTACATACTTATAACATGAATAGATTTTATTCATTTACTCAATGGTCACATATTTGTTGCACCTCAGAATTTGTATGAGATAAATATTGAACAGTAATAGAAAAATTAGTGCTTTTAAATGTCTTCCTTTAAAAATTTTTTTTGGTTATGGATTTGAAAATCAACATTCATAAATAGTTTTATTCTCTGAAAATTTCAGTAAAGGTTAAGTGTAAACATGAACAAAAACACAAGAGAAAATCCAACCCTTGACCACCTTATTATCTTCTCATTTCTAAATGCAAACACTCTTTGCTACAATAAATTATGTCTGAATGTTTTCCAATGTCTTCGTTTATGAACGTGACACAAAGGGTAATTTACGGTATTCAGTTACCCTAGTGCAAATGCTCTGAACTTTTATAAACAACACTTTTTTTAGTTAAAACATCAAATGTTTGTTGAATTCACTCAAAGCTTATATATAGATATAAACACAAAGTTTATGTATATTTACTCAAAGTTTATACATATATAAATATATACTATATATATAGTGTAATATTGTTAAAACCTGTTTCTTTGTTTTGTTATATTAGGGGTCAAAGTTCTCTTTCTTGAGTGCAGCATTGCCTTTCAAAGAGTGGTATATTTACTCTGGGGAAAGAGCCCAGAAGCTCTTCCAGCCTTTAGTTTGAAGTTTATCTAAAATGAAGTCACGGGTCTGTAATACTCCTGGAATCTTTCTTTACCCAACTGTATGTTCCTCACATCTCTCCAGCACCATGGCTCAGCACACACCCTCCAATGTTCTTATAGCTTTCCCTGTGGGAATCCATGCTGTGTCACCCATGCACTAGCCACCCTACATTGCATCCCTTCAGGAGCTGTTATGGGGCTAAAGGATTCTCTATGGCTCTACTGTTTGCATCCTAAATTATATTTTTACTACTTATAACTACCTAGCATCAGAATATGCAGGCAGTTAAAAACAGAAAAAAATTTATAGAATAGTGCGAACATAGCAACATTCTGTCTCTTTCTTTCTCATTCTCTCTGTCTGTATTATCTATCTTTCTGTCTGTGTGTGTGTATGTGTGTAGGTATGGAAAGAGGGAATTTGTACTCTCAGCTTTAGAGTATTTATTCAAATATTAGGAGTCATTCAAAGTATTCCAGTATTTACTCAAATACTGATTGAATTGAATGGATGTCAATTTATATATTGTTATACATTTTCAGGATACTTTGATAATTCAGACAGTTGAGGCAAACCCAAAAACAAGCCTATTAGATCCAGAAATGAATAAAGATTGAAGAAGGCAAGTAGATGATGTCAAGAGGGCGAGTCCTCTAACACGTGTATATGACTTGAGAAATGGCTCTGGGTCACTAGGAATATTGGTGAAGACAAAGCAAGACTCCAAAGTTGAAAGAATTTATATACCCTGCTTGTTATCAAACAGGGATTCATTCTTCAGAAATGTGAGGATGAATCCTTGGAGTACAATGTGATGCTCTTCCCTAAAGTCAAAAGAGAAATGGGCACCAAGAACGATTGAGGACAAGCAGTGCGGTAAAACTCTATGATGCTCTTTGAACTTAGTATGCTGAAATCAGTCTTGGGCACTTTTGTCAGCCAGTAGTTAACGAAGCAGATAGGAATACAGAGTGGCAGTCTTCCCACAACTTGCTACATGACCTTCAAGAAGTTAGATAATCATATCATAGCTTTAGTTCTTCATTTTATTTTTTTAAATAATAGGCTATATTTTAGCAGTTTTAGTTTTATGGAAAAATGTAGCAGAATGTACAAAAAGTTCCCATGTACACCCTTAACCCCACGGCTTCCCCTATCATTAACATCTTGCATTAGTGTAGAACATTTTTACAATTGGCAACCTTACATTTATATATCATTTTTAAACAGGAGTTCATATCTTACATGAGGATTCACTCCAGTGTTGTAAAAGTCTTCGGGTTTTGCCAAATGCATGTATTGTCACTTTAATATCATACAGAATATTTTCCTTGCCCTGAGAAGCCTTGTGCTCCACCTGTTCATCCTTCCCACTCTCCCCAGAGTCTCTGAAAACCACAGAACACCCTATAGCTGTCTGCAGAGTTTTGCTTTTCTAGACTGCCTTATAGTTGGGCTCATACAGTGTTTAACTGTTTCAGGCAGCTATTTTTACTTAGCAATATGTATTTAAAGTTTCTCCATTTCTTTTCATGACTTGATAACTCATGTTATTTTATTACTGAGTAATATTGTATTGTATGTTTATACCACAAATTACATATTCATTCATCTTATAAAGGGCAAACCTGTTGGCTGCTTCCAGTTTTTGGCAATGATGAATAAACCCACTATAAATATTCATGTGAGAGGTTTTCGGTGGACCTACATCTTCAATGCATTCAGGTAAATACTTGAGTGCTGTGCTTGGTTGTATGGTATGAGTACATTTAAATTTGTAAGAAACTGCCAAACTTCTTCAAATATGGTTGTACCTTACTCTAATCCGAACCAGCAATGAATAAGAGACTTTTGTTGCTTCCAATCCTTGTCAGAATTCCATGTTCAGTATTTTGGCTTTTAGCAATTTTAATAGTTGTGTAGTGATATCTTGTTTAATTTGCAATTTCCTAAGAACATATAATGTTAAACATCTTTTTATGTGCTCACTTGATTTATACACCTTTTGGGTGAGGATTATGTTAAGAGCTTTTTCCCACTTTTTCATAGGTTTGTTTGTTTTTCTACTGTTAAATGTTGAGTCCTTTGTACATTTTGCATACAAGTCCTTTAGATAGGAGTTTTGCCAACATTTTCTCCCATCTGTGCCTTATAATTTCATTCTCTTAAGACTGTCCTTCACAGAGTTAAAGGTTTCAATCTTAAATTCCACTGTATTCATGTTTTATTCTTTCAAAAATTGTGCTTTTGATATTGTATCTAAAAAATTATTGCTAAGTCAGGCTAATCTAGGCTAATTTTTTCTTTGCTATCTCTCTAGAAGTGTTATAGCTTTGCATTTTACATTTAATTTTATGATTCTTTTGTGGCTAATCTTTATGAAACCTATAAGGTCATTGTATGGATCTTTTTTTCTCTCTCGCGTGGATATCCAATTTTTCCATCATAAAAACACTCTTCTTTGTTCATTCAATTGTCTTTTCTTCTTTGTCAAAAATCAGTTGGGTACTTTTGTATGTGTCTATTTTTGGCCCCCATTCTGTTTATTGATTTATTTATCTATTCTTTAAAAAAAAAATTTTCATTATTACTGTTGCTAAAGTAGGATAGTTTGTTTTTTTGACTTTACTGTTTTTCAGTATTATGTTGGCTATTCTGTATCTTTTGCCTCTCTCTATGGACTTTAGAATCAGTTTGTTCATATCCAGAGAATAACCTTTTGGGATTTTGATTTAGATTAAAATGAATCTATAGATCAAGCAGGTAAGAACTGACATTTTAACACTGATTTTCCCTATCATAGGGAGAGATATCCCTAAAATAGAATATATCTCCATTTCTTAATTTTCTTTAATTTATTTCCTCAGTTTTGTAGTTTTCCTCATATTCATCTTGTTCACACTTTGTTCAATCTATAAGTAAGTATTAATTTTCCTTTTTAATATCTTTTTTCTTTCTTTAAATTTTGTTTTTGTTTTTCTTTTCTCTCTTTTTATCTTTTTTTTTTTCTTTTTGGTGTTGTGTTATTAATTGCAAGTTCCAATTGTTCACTGCCATTTAGGAAGTTTCAATTATTTATTGTCATGTAGGAAAATATGATACTTCCGTATGTTTACCCTGTATCCCACAGTCTTGCTCTACTGGCTTACTAGTTCCAGAAATTTATTTCCGTTGGTTCTTTGGTGTTTTCTATATAAACAATTGTGTCATCTATAAAAAGACAGTTTACTTCCTCCATAATATTTACCTTTTATTTCTTTCTTTTCTCTTATTGCATTAGCTAGGACTTCCAGTATGATATTGAATAAAAGTGGTGTGAGCAGACACACTATTATAAAAATTATTATATTAGATTTATATAATTATAATTACATATATATTTCTGATATAATAATTATAAATATTATAATAGATGATGTGTTTAGAGTATTAATTACATTGTTGGGAATGCAGTTAACAGTCAATAAACTGTATCCTTTGTAATAAAAAGCTATTATAGCATTGTCTGCTGATACGACT
Source organism: Colobus angolensis palliatus (assembly GCF_000951035.1). Classification (NCBI taxonomy): domain Eukaryota; kingdom Metazoa; phylum Chordata; class Mammalia; order Primates; family Cercopithecidae; genus Colobus; species Colobus angolensis. The sequence goes on from NW_012115910.1 coordinate 801,085, forward strand.
TTTGTTGGTACTCAATTTCTTCAATCTCATTTTCTTCAACTTGGCATAAGAGCTCAGAGTGTTTAGTGTGGAGGCAGACAGACAAATGTCTTCTTGTATTCAAGACTTACCTATTACTAGCTAGTAACTAATCACTAACTTGATCGATGTATTCTCGCTAAACGTCAGTTTGTCATCAAAAGTAGAAATAATAATAGTTACAGTCTAAGGGCTGTTGTGATGATTACAGTGTTAAATGAGATAGCCCAGGTGAGAGACTCAGCACACCAGAAGTTCACAGGAAGGGCTCATGACAAGTAAGCTGCCATCATTTTTTCTACTCTAGGATGAGCAACCCTGGGGAGAACTTTTCCAAGGTTGCCTCTTGTATTGAGATTTTGTCATTTCTCCTTTGACTAAGGACAGGTGTCAAAACATAGAACTGTGTGTGGTGATTGGTTTCATTGAGTACCTGCAGACCCCGGTAGGAAGTAGAGAAGAAAGGTAAAACAAAAACTCCACCACGGACTATGCAAAAACTGTACAGAGCAGGGATACGATACCAATGTTTTTGTTTTTATCTTATCTAAACCAGAAAAGAAAGGCCTAAGGGTATTGGCCATAGGTTTTTAATGTTCTCTCATTTCACACTTCCATACAATCACACTGTCTTTAAATTCTGTGCACCCCTAGGCTCCACATAAATGTAAATGGATTATGATAATGATGATGACTGAGATTATCACACTCTTATTTCAAAGGCAGGAAGAAATGGGTCTTTGTTTATTAAGAATACAAAGTATGGCTGTTTTTCTTTGAGAAAAATGGCAACATCACCACTACATATTTGCGTTTTGTTAAAACAGAAGGCTGAAATACTGGAGAGTCCTATGTACTATGTCCCTGTATTCCTGCCAGCCATCCTATGTTCTCTTTCATCACCAGGTCATATTTTAAAATTCTTTTTGGTTATACTGAGGTACTGTTACATTTTATAGAACATCTTTACTGTAAGTAACACTGTATAATATAAATTAAAAAATAAAAAAAGTTTAGAATTGAATCAAATATGCATGAGATGTGAGGCCTGGCAAATTTAATTTTTCGTAATTTTAGATTTGTCAAAATCCAAACATCTAGACAAATAAAACAATCTTCTTTTGGGGGAGTAGTGAAAGGGTAAAATCAGGAACACAGTGCTGAGATGATCTCCTCCCTCAGTTCACAGTATCATTTTACCATAGTTTCATATAGTGTCCCTGCTTTCCATTATTTGTCACCCACCATGGTTCCATTGCCCTTTCTTTATTGCCATCCACTTTTGTGGATGTGTGTTAAATGTGGGTAATTCCAACTCAGCTTCCATATATTTGTTTTCATATATATTCATCCACTTACAATGCATAGCGATGTTTTATGTGTTTCAGGTTTGCATTCATTGTCCTACTTTGTGGATGTCATTTTCTCTTATTTTTCATTCAACATAATGTTTTTAACAGTACTCATTTAGTTATTTGTGGCCTTAGTTCTTTCTGCTGAATGATATCACAGTCTATGCATTTACCACATTTTACTTGTTCTTTCACTTTAATAAAAGCACATAGCTTTCCAAAAAGTTTTTCCTCAACAAATCGCACCATGGTAAGTATCTCGCTACATGACAATGCATCTGTGAACAAAGGTTTATGTAGGGTTAAACCTCATGATATTTGTGTGTGTTTATGTAAAGGCAGTGAATATGTGGAATAGATGGATACACTAAATTCAGGATATGTTTACATGAGATAAGAAATGGAGGGAAATTTAACTGATAGAATGAACAGAGAAGACTACAACTTGTCTAAAAATGTTTTAACTTTAATAAAAACACCTGAAACAAAATGGTACAATGTGATCAAGAAGAAATTCTTAAAAATAGGCACATGAACTTTTGGCATATTATTCTAGGTGTTTTTATATATTTTTAAAGGTAGATTCATTTCTGTTGTCAGAATTCAGAATCTATTAGGAGACATAGCAAAAAAATTACATCACAAAATATGACAGTAAGTCCTTCAGTTGAAATGCGCCCAACATATATTGCTTATGTGCATGAGAAAGGTAGGCGTGGAGGCCCTAAAACAAAATACATGAGTGAAAATATGCTTCCAAATATTGCCATATTGACGTGAATTTTGGGTGGTTGAGTCCTGTTGTGCTAGGCATATGGGGAAAATTCAAGGCAAAGGTAACAAATTGTGAAAAGTATGGAATTTTGCAGTTTTTAGCAAACATTTGGAAAATATTTTATGTGTGGAGCAAAATTTTTATGACATGATAGAAACAGGATGAAATTGAAAGTTCAACCCAGAAAAGTCCTGCCACGTCGTGCCAGCCAACAGTAAGGCTAATAGACACATTTTTACTCTGTGGGCCAACTAAAGGAGTGTGATGGTAAGACAGAGATAATTCTCTTGTGTCAGAAAACTCTTAAAAATTATCATCTCTCAGATCGAGATACTGGGCAATAACCTTTTAACAAAATTGACTTCCACTGGAAAAGCATGTTCTTGTTCTGTACTCGTTAATCTTGGTATAGCATGTCCAAAGTGCTGGGCCTTCCTGGCCCTGAAAGAAAACTAGTGAACAGGAAGGGAAACAAGCCCTCTTCAGCTAAGCATGACATGTAGGTCTCTGCACTGAGAAATTCTTGACACTTTCTCCTGTGAGAGTAAGAAAACCTGACACAGTGTTTCAAGGGAGAGAGAAAATACCCATGTCATTATCTTATTCATCTGCACTGGATATACATGGGGAAGATCAGGTCATACCTTTGCAGCTTATACATGAGTGAGGCCTTTCTGACCACCCTTCGTACTATGAGTCTTCACTGTTGAAAACTTTCTGCTAAAGTAGAAAAAAATCTCATCCCTTAACGATGGGAGGACACTGAGTATAATATTTCCTAATTATTTATATCTTAAGTAAAACATAAAATGAATTTCTTGGGATAAAATAAGTATTGGAGTTGGGTGTGGTGGCACGTTCTTGTTGTCCCAGCTACTCGGGAGCCCTAAACAGGAGAACCACTTGGGCCCAGGAGTTCGAGGTTGTAATGAGTTAAGATCCTGCCACTGTACACCAGCCTGGGTGACAGAGTGAGATCCTGTCTCTAAAAATAAAATTAAATAAATAACTAAATAAATATTTGTAACATATGCCTTTTACAATTCTGACTCCTTTGGTCAAAACCATTGCAAACTAAATAACTAAGTTCACACGTGATAAAGGAAAATGAGTACCCCTGATATTTGGCAAAACAGCCTATAAAATAGCAGTATCCATATGGCGAACTGAAGCATATATTCCCTTTTTCTTACAGTCCCACGTATATTTCTTTGGAAAACAAAATATCAGCCAAATGGAATTAGAGGTACTTAGGGAGAATAGTATCATCTCAAAACAAGCACAACACTAGCAGTATTGACATCTTGATGTGGCAGAATTCTAGAGCAAGAGAATTAAAGGAATGATTTGCTGAGATTCTTTGGTAGGAGAATGCAGGATGTGCAAAACCTGGGTATCTCTCTCATTGGCTCTCTATTTGCTGCCTATTCCTACATAGCAAAAACAAACTATGCCAGAACTTCAACAACAGTAATTTTTAAAATATATTTTGTGGTTTAAGAGTCCAAGCAAAGCTTAGCTAGGCAATTCTATTCCACATAATGTCGACTGGAGTCATTGATGTGTGCAGCTGGTGTTTTGACTTGACTGTAGAATCCAAGATGATTGGGACGGCTGGAAGCCTGGGCTCAGCTGGGCCCCTCTCTGTCCCCACATGGCCCTTCCAGCAGGGAACTTGGGCTCCTTCCATGGCAGTTCAGACATCCAAAGAACCAAGACAAAAGCAACTGTGTAATTAAAGTTCAGGTTTCAAACTAGTGTTGTATCCACCATATGCCCTAAGCCTAAGTAGTCACAGAGCAGCTCAGATTCAAAGAGAGGGAATCTGATCACACCTCTGTATGGGAAGAGTGTCAAATAATTCATGAGTTTCTTGAATCTGCCCTAACCCTGTAAGAGAGTTGCAAAAAATGTGTTTTCCTCAGTCTAGCAGCCAAGTTTGCACTTGAGAGACAGAATAGTGCCCAGGTAACTGGCAATGCTTAAAAGGAACAAGGAGAGGATGCTAGTGTTGTGCTTGGTTTTAAGATAATATTCTCCTCAAGTATCTCTAACTGTATGTGGCTGATAAATTGCTTTCCAAAGAAATATACAAAAGAGGAGCTCTCCAGGGACCTGAGTCAGAATCACACCCATCCCATATCAACTCACACTGAACACAGTGCAGAGCAAAAGGCCCAGGAGCCAGGTCCACCCTTCTGCTCCTAGGTATGCAGGGCTGCTGGGAAAAAGAGAAGAAAGAGCTTGAGGATCTGACCTGCAGAGATGAGCTTACATTTAAGATTGCCTGCACCATGATGAATATGCATTAACTCAACAAATACAGGGTCTTATCCTTTATAATATAATTTAATACCATTTAATATAATAACAAAAAGTTTTCAAAAATATGAATCTACTCTAAGGCAAAAGAAAAGTCATTTCATCCATACATCTGGATTAGGCTATTATGAACAAGGATATAGAGTACGGAAAAGAAAGTTAAAGATTGGTAAATAATGAAGTAAAATGTTTATTTAAAAATTATAGATTTTCTGAATAGAAGACTCAACACTGCTGAACAGCTCATTATTAAACTAAAAATTAAAGCTCAGTAATTGCCTCAGAATGCAGCAAAATAGCAAAATGTTGGGAAATATGGAATAAAGATTCATAACAATCTGAAGAAAGTTCAAGAAAAAAAAGAGTAGAACGAATAAGGCAGATTCAGTACAATAAGGTATAATATGTAATTATTTATCATAGTGATTTAAAAGGGGAGTAACAATTTCTGGATAGCACAAATTAAATGAAACTCATACCTACACAAATTGCAGACAAACTTTACAATGTTGATTATAGAGTAATGTTCTTAAACTCCAACACTGAGAGAATTAATATGCTGGCTATGGAACAGGAGTCACACAGGCAAGGGAGCCTGGTGAACACCATGGTCAACAGCATAGACTAAAGCCAGTTGGCTGGGGCTGAGCTCAACTCCACCATTTCCTATCAGTATTCCACTGTGAAATTAACATTCTGTGCTCTGTTTTGCTTACCTGTAAAATTAGAAAAAGAACTGCTGCCTTATTAGGCAGTTAGCACTATTAAATTATATAATATTTGTATAATTATTGGAACAGTTTCTGATACATGGGGTTAGTTCATTGTTACTGTTTTCTGATATTTACAGCAACACCATATGTAAGAGGATTATGAAGCAATATTGTAGAAGTGTTTGAGAAAATCAGTGTTTAACCCAGAACAGCTGAATAATCATTTACATTTGAAGATGAAATAAAGATGTTTCAGACATTTAAGGACTAAAAAATCTGTCAACAACCATTTCTCTTTGAAAGAACTACTGAAGATATATTTCATTAGAGAAAAATAATGAATCTCTGCAGAGCACTGGAGATGCACAAGTCAATGATGAGCAAAAAAATAAGTAAAAGTTATAGTTGCCCAAATGAGATAGAGTTGTTAAAATGAATATGTTATAATAATAATAAACTAAAGTTCCTGATTTTATCATTAGGAAAGGTTGAAGATGATAGTTACTGTAGGAGGATATAAAATAATATTAAGTTTTAAAATCTTATTCTGAAGCAAAAGAACTGAAATTTGGCTTAAAATCAGTACTTTCTAATACCTTAAAAGTGACTGAAATCTTCTTGTTAGAGTAAAAAACCTAAATAGTCCAAATACCATTACAGAACATTTCACCATTATAAAAGTACAAGGCTCAGTTTTATAAGTGACATTTACCATCTGCACTTTAAAAGGCAGGTATGTCCATTGAAATTGCTCCCAACACACAGAAAACAATCTCTCGGTATGATATTAAGAGTCTAGCATAACTGCTATCAGATTCAAAACAAGACAACTTATGAAAGGAAAACTACAAGATAATATCACAAAAAGACAAATATGCTGAAAGTCATGAATGAATGACTATTTTATTTTTCTATATATTAAAAATAATGAACCAATGCATTTTATATCGGTAAATAATTATGTTTTATTAATATAAAATAGATCACTGTAATTCAGTACATTAACAAATAAAATTAGACAAAAGTCAATGGTCATATAGTTGCATAAAATGTATTTGAAAATTTAAATAAACATTAATGAAAAAAAACTCTTGCCACTCAAGTGAATTTCTTTGATATTTTAAGAGCATTGACTAGAAAATTAGGAAACATAAAAGTTGATCATGAAATAGTAGATACAGTCATTATCAAAAAGGTAAAAACTAAGAATTAGGCTTTCTAAAACTAATTTTAATACCATATTCTATCTTTGTATTGTAATTGATGAAGATAAAAAAACCCTAAAATATAAAGAGGGTATTATTTGTGCCAGTCCTAGACATATTAACAAAGGACAATAGTTTCCTTCCACTTGGAAGTTAAATGTGGCCAGGTTGTTTGCCTGTTGGTCATTAAAAAAATGTCAGTAGTAGCCAGGTGTGGTAGCTCACGTACATAATCCCAGCACTTTGAGAGGCCAAGCCAGGAGGATTGCTTGAGCCCAGGAGTTCTAGACCAGCCTGGGCAAAACACCAAGACCCCATCTCTTAAAAAAAAAAAAAAAATACCAGTAAAAGTGACTTTTCTCACTTGTATGAATGGAAAAATTAAGAGATCATGTACAATTTGTCTTGTTCTCACATCTTGCATGTCAACTGTGGATGCATGTATTGAGACTGTGTTTGAATAATCCTATCTGAAGAAGCCTGAATTGAGGAGTCACAAAGAGAAGACACTACCCTGAAGGATCATATGGACTTGTAGAAATTTGGATGAATAATAAATAAACTTCTGTTAACTGCAGAGAGCTTGGGGTGAGCTGTTAGTACAGCAAAATTTCACTTAACCTGACTAATATAAAGTGCCTAAAATTTGGAAGAAAAAGAAATTTAAATTACTTGAAACATTTATGATTATTTATAAAGAAAGAAAAAATGAAATAAGACATAAATAATTAGTGCAATGCGTAGGAAGTAGGCACAAACATGGTAGGTATTAAACCAACTACATTTAAAAAAAATTATTTTAATTATGAATGATCCAAATAACACTATTAAGGAAAGAAGTTGTCTGAGTGGAAAACAAATGAACAAACAAACAAGACCCAATTACAGATTGTTCACAAGAAACGCACTTTTCATATAAAGATTAAAAAGAACAGGGATGGAGAAAATATGACATGTTAACATTAATTTTAAAAAGTGAGAGTAGGTACATTAATTTTAAACAGAGCAGACATCAGAACAAAGAAACTTATCAGGAATAAAGAGGGATTACATAATGAGACATAATTACACAATGATTAAGGGGCCAATTATCTAAGAAGCTGTGCAAATTCTTAATGTGTATGCATCTAACCACACATAATCAAAATACATAAAGCAAAACCTGATATAGCTGAGAGAAAAAAATAGACAAATTCTCTATTATAGACAGAGGTTTCAACATGTTTCTTTCAATAATTGACAGGAAAAGCAGGCAGAAAATCTACAAGAATGTAGTTGACTTGAACAGTATCACTAATAAACTGAATAGAATTGATTTATATAGAATACTCCATCCAACAAAAGCAAAATATGCACTCTTAAGCTTGCATGGAACGTTCACCAGAATCAACCACATTTTGGAGCACAAAACCAATTTTAACAAATCTAAAAGAATAGAAATAATCAAAGCATATTCTCAGATCACAAGAGAATGAAACTAGCAATTAATAACAGAAATATGGCTGATGTATCTCCAAGTAATTGGAGATTAAACATATCTTACATAGCAAATAGCTGAACAAAAAGCATTTTTAGCTAAGTGAAAATAAGCTACTTATAAAGTTTGTGGTATGCAATGAAAGTAGTAAATGAGGAAAACTTTTAGAGCATTGAATGCAAATAATAGAAAAGATGAAATACATAATATCAATAATCTAAATTTCTACTCTAGGAACTTGAAACAGGGGAGCAGTTTAACCTTAAGAAAGCCTATGGCAAGAAATAACAAAATTATAGAAAAACTCAGTGACATTAAAGACAGGACATCAATAGAGAAATCCACAAACTAAAAGCTTATTCTTTGAAATGATTAAGAAAATTGACAAATTTCTACCAAGAAAAATGTGGGAAGATAAAAATTACTAAAATCAGAAATTAAGTGAAGGGGGTTTTTATTACTACTTATCCAATGACATCATAAAGTTAACAAAAACATTTTACACAAATTTGATAACAGATAAAATGGATCAATTTTTTGAAAGACATCAACTAATCAAATTTTTGTAAGAAACAACAAATAATCACAAAAGGTCTATAACTATTAAAAAAATTTAAAGAAGAAATAATACCAATTTTTTACACTTTCTTAGAGAATATAAAAAGCAGAGTACCCATTTCCTAACTTATTCCATGAGGCTAGTATTATCCTAATAACAAATCCCAAAAAGATATTATAAGAAAGGAAAAATTCCGTCCTCTATCTCTCATGAACTTGGATGTGAATATTCTCAACAAAATATTATCAAATCAAATAAAACAATGTATAAAATAATTATATATCACAACCACCTGGAATTTATTTCAGGCATGTTAGGCTGCATCAACTTTTAAAAATACTTACAATATACAGGCTAAAGCAGAAAAATAAAATAATATCAACTGATACAGAATAAACATTTCACACAATCCAACAACCATTTATGATAAAACTCTCAGCACACTAGGAATAAAGGGGAACTTCCTCAATTTGATTAAAAAAATAAAATAAAACCTAAATCTACCTTCTTACTTCATAAGGAAAACTGGATTATTTTCCTCTGAGATTGGGAAGCAAGGCAAAAATGTCCCCTCTTATCATTCATATTCAACGTGGTACTGGAAAAATTAGCTAAAGACAAGAAAATAAATGTAATGTGTATATTTGAAAAAATGAGCATTTCTTTGTTTTTGGATAATATAATTGTCTATTTAGAAAATCTCAATTAAACAACATCTGAAACAAAAAGTGATTTATCAACATCTAAATTGTAAGGTTAATATTCAAAGGCAATTGCTTTGCTTTATACCAGCAATGAAAAGTTTGAATTTGAAATTAAAACCACAACACCGTTTACATTAGCATAAAAGAAAAAATCTTAAAATAGTTTTAACTGCACAAAGATTCATATAAACATCATCTTAACCACAAAAGAAAAACCTGTAGTAGATGACAGAAACAGAAAAAGGAATCAAACCAAACTACCACAAAGCAATCATCAGATAACAAAAGAAGGCAGCAAGAGAGAAACAAAATAAATGGAAAACAGACAGAAGACAATTTTTTAAATGGCAATAGTAAGTTCTGATTTATCAATAATCACTTTAATATAAATACATTAAATTTTCCAATAAAAATACATAAAGTGACTGAGTGGATTTAAAAATGGGCAAACAAAAAGCATGATTTTTGTGTACAAGAGACTCAAGACAAAAGGAAACACCTAGACTAAATGTGAAGAGATAGAAAATGATATTTCATGCAAAAGGTAACCAAAAGAGAAGAGAGAGCAGGAGTGGCTAAACTTATATGAGAAAAATATAAAATTTAAGTAAAAAACTATCTCTAGAGACTAAAAAGGACATTATGTAAGGACAAAAGTTCAAGTTAACAAGAAGATATAGCAGTTATAAATCTGTATGCCCCCAACATCAGACCACCTAAACATGTTAGAAATGTTTGACAGATCTGAATGGAGAAATTGACAATAATACAATAACAGTAAGAAACTTTAATACCCCAATTCAATGAAGAATAAAATATCCACCAGAAAATCAGTAAGTGGACAACTGACTTGAACAACATTACAAACCAAATGAACCAAGCAGACATATACGGAAATGTCCAACCAACAGCAGCCAAATGCACATTCTTCTCTAGGGCACACAGAGCATTATCCATAATAGATTACATGTTAAAGTGAATATTAACAGATTTAAGAAGATTGAAATTATGTCAAGTATTTTCTCAGATCATAGTGCAATGAAACTAGAGAGCAATAACAGAAACAAAAAGGACAATTTACAAACACATAAAAATGAAATAACACATTTTTGAATAACAACTGGGTAAAAGAGAAAATTGAAAGAAAATTTAAAAATACATCAATGCAAACAAAAATGAAAATACAACTTACTAAAACTTATGAGATGTGGTAAAAACAGTACCAAGAGAAAAATTTATAGTGTTAAAGGGCTGAATTTAGAAAGAAGTAAGATGTCAATTAAACAACCTAACTTAATAAATCAAGGAAGAAGAAAAAGAACAAACTAAATCCAATGTTAGCAGAAGAAGGAAATAGTAACCATCAGAGCATGAATATATAAAACAGAGATTAGAAAACCTGAGGAAATAAATTAATGAAGCTGAGTTATTTTTCTCAAAAAGATAAACAAATTGACAAACCCCTAGCTAGACTAAGAAAAAAGAGAGGGAGCTTCAAATAAATACAATTATTAATGAAAGGAGAAACTTTACAGCAGATGATACAGAAATAAAAAGGATCACAAGGAGCTATTATGAACAATTATATGCCAACAAATGGAATAACCTAGAAGAAATTGATAAATACCTTGAAATATATAACTTTCCAAGATTGAATCAAGAAGAAACAAAAAGCCTGAATAAACCAATAACAAAAGAAGGAAGGAAAGAAGGAGAAAGGAAGGGAAGGGAAGGGAAGGGAAGGGAAGGGAAGGGAAGGGAAGGGGAGAAGGAAGAAAGAAGGAAGGAAGGAAAGAAGAAAGGAAGGAAGGGAAGGAAAGGAACGGAGGGAGGGAAGAAAGAAGGAAGAAATGGAAGGAAGGGAGGGAGGGTAGAAAAAGGGAAGGAAGGAAGGAAAGAAGGAAGGAAGGAGGGAAGGAACAAACGAACAAATGAATGAACTATGGCCCAACATCCCTGATCAATGTACTTATAAAAACCCTCAATAAAATACTAGCAAATCATATTCAATAGTACATGAAAAGAATCACATGTCATGATCAAGTGAGATTCATCCTGCGATATAAATATTGTTCAGTGTATGCAAACCAATTAATAAGATACACCACATTAACAGAATGAAAGTTAACAACCACATTATTCTCTCAATAGGTGCAGAAAAAGCATGTGACAACTTTCAACATGCTTTTATTATAAAAATTCTCAACAAATTAAGTATATGTTACATGAAATAAGCCAGACACAGAAAGACATATACTACATGATCTCAATTATATGTGGAATCTAAAAAAGTGAAACTCATGGAAGCGGAAAGTAGATGGTAATTGCCAGGGGCTTATGTGAGAAAGAACTAGGGAGATGTTGATTAAAGGATACAAAATTTCAGGTAGACAGGAGGAATATGTCCAAGAGATCTTGGTGCTGTCCTCACAATAGTGAGTGAGTTTTCACAAGATCTGGTTGCTAAAAAGTGTGTGGTAACTCCCACTCCTCTTGCTCCTGCTCTCACAGTGTGTTGTGCCTTTTCCCCCTTCACCTTCCACCATGATTGGAAGCTTCCTTACACCTCATCAGAAGTAGATGCTGGTGCTGCACTTCCTGTACAGCTTGCAGAACCATGAGACAATTAAACCTCCTTTCTTTTTTTAAGAGTAAAAGAAAGAGGAAAGAAACACAAAAAGCAGCCCAACAGTCAAAGACAGGTTTATTTTGGAGAATAAACCTAAGAGGGGCTTCTGGCCGATTTTTTTGGTCAGGAGCACTCTCTCTTAGAGACTGAGGGTATTTATTGGACAGAGAGCTTATTACAAGCTTGGAATGTTTCTGTGTGGGGGAGAAGTTTATGGCGAAGTTGAAATGTCTCTTGTTGGAGGGGAGGTTTTTTGGTGCTGACATCTCTCTAGCCAGAGGGGAGATTATCTCAGGGCTGGCATGTCTCTGGTTGGGGAGGGGTTTGGAATGCTTCTGGTTGAAGATGTCATTTGTAGTTTATGGTCATGCTGACCTTGGCCATTAGGCTGATGCTCTTTGGATTCAGGTAGTTTTTGATCAAGATGAACTTTAGAATAGTGGTGCTTGTCCAAGATGGCAATGTTCCTGCTCTGTCACTTATAATTTATCCAGTGTCAGGTATTTCTTTATAACAACCCAAGGACAGTGTAATACAGTACCACATTCATGTAAGAATTTCATAATAAGAAAAGCAATATATGTGAGGAGTGTGAGAACAACTATCCACTCAGTTTTGCTGTAAATATAATTGTCTTCTAAAAAAATAAGTCTATTAATTAAAACAATTAGTAGTGGTCAAATGTCAAATCAGTCTTAGAGTGAGAATTGCAAAAACAAAATTAGGAAGTATTCTAAATTGTGTAATTAGGAGAACACCTAATTTTGAATTGTGCCACCTAATTGAATACCTAATTATGAATTCTGAATTGTGCCATTAGAAGATCATTGTAAGTATATTTTAGGAAAAATGATGGTTTAAAAGTCAGAAAGAAAATAAGCATTCCAGTAGCAGCAGGCCTGTAGCACACAGAATACATTTTCAAGGATAACATGGGATCTTATTCATAATTTCCTTTTTCCCCAGTCTATTTACCAAACTAGACTGTAAACTTCCTGAAAGTAAGTGTTGTAATTTTTTGTGAAAGTCTCCAGTAGAGTGATCTATTCATGTCACATATCAATAAATACTTTCCAACCCATAAAAATCATTAATAAACAATCCCACCATTTGTCATGGTGTTTGAAGGGACCAATATTCCTTCAAGTTCACTACTTTGAGGGGGTTTTTGAGCTTTCCATAAAATATTTTCATACATATATCAATTTCTTATTTTAAATTTGGTAGGACTGTCAGTAAAATGTATTCATATTACTGAAGCTGTCACTTTGCCTATTTCTTTTTTTAGCTAGAATTGTTCAGCTTTGAGAAAATGTGAAGATTCAGATCTCTATCTAAACAAGTTTATTTATATTTTGTTTAAAAAATTTAGAAAACTTGTTTCAATGTTTTTTTTCTAAATCAGTTTTAAACTGTAAAAACAAGAATCTATAAGTAAGCAAAAACATTTCAAATGAAAATCCTTTGTGTGGGCATGCATGGATGTCTATTAACAGACAGGCCCATTTAGCTCAGGCCTCTATGATAGTGCATCAATGCACAGGTCAGTCACCTGTTACATAATATATATACATATGTGCATGTATTTGTGTGTGTGTATTTGTCTGAATACATGTTAATATTTAGAGAGATCCTATAAAATGACAGGCACTAATGCCATCCTTGCTAGCCCTATTGGTAGTATATATTCTTATTTAAAGTAGTTATGATGATTAGAGAAATAATAAGATAGTGTATACATCTGAGGGCTTCTGTGCCATATATGAATAAATCAATATTTGAGGCCTGGCATGAAATGAACATCCTGTGTGAATTCCTGGGAAAATTTTGTTTACACAGGCTCTACATCCTTGTTTGTCAAGTGGGAACAATTATTTTACCTACTTACGTGGCTAATGTGAGTATTATGTGTGACTGTGTACGAAGGAGTGAATACACAGCCTTACATATCAATACTTCAGTGATATAGTGTTTTTTTTTAATATAATGTTGTGAATATGTCTTTTTTGTTTCCCTGCACTCTCATCAAACAGGAGTAGGGTTGATAAGACAGAATTCTAGAGGGAATGCACTTTTCGGCAATCAGCATAAAAAGTAACTCCTCAGAGATAATTCAGATATCCAAATATATTTCTTTTCTCTCCCCAAGTATTAGGAATAGAAAAACAGAAATCCCAAACACTATGAAACCATGTGGCTAATGTCAATTCTCACCAAACCACTTCAAATATAAGTCAGTGCATAAACAGCCACAAAGGAGAATTTAAGAAGTCTCAAACAAAATACTCTTTTCTGTTCTAATTCAGGGCAGCATTTATGATCACTACTGCAGTGAGTCTATGATCTTGCTTAGTTCTTTGTCAAAGAATCATTAAAAGCATTGAAATTTCAAAGTATAAATGGTTCTATAACTTCCTAGTTCTTTGATCATATTTTTGTCTTCTAATGTAGCATTTTAAAGCAAAATTTAATAATGGTGAAAGCCAGCTGACACTAATTATGCTTTCTAAATCATGAGCAGTCTTCTAACTTACTTCAGTGTCAATCAGGAGCCCAACTTAAGAACTGGTTTATATTACCTATTCATAATAATGGTTGCACCCTCATGAAAAGACATTTTACTTTTGTATGCATACTTGTGTCACATAAATTTATGATAATGAAAAAGTAGGACAGATATTTTTAGAATTTTCAAAATCCTTAGCAAAATCAGTACAGATAGTTGTTTGACAAGTACATATTATCCATGCTGATTACCCAGCTGTTTTAAAGCACTTTAATACTCTGGTAAGCTTGATAAATATGTAAAAAAGAGACTACCATGTCTTACCCTAATTTCAGAATTTTTATAGATCTTCTATTTTTAAAAAATCATTCCTGTAGAGGATTTAAATTGAAATATCCCAACATATTGTGGATAATTGGAAATTACTTCACTTTTAGCATTTTAAAATAATCTACATAAGACTGATATCTTTAATATTTTAGATAGCAACTGATGATCTGATTTTTTTAATTGACCAAAAATATATTTAGATAAACAATCTTATGCCAGGAGAAATGACAATAGGGAGGAGTTATTGATATATAACTCAAAATCAATCATAGACTTAAATGTAACATGCAAAACTATAATACTTCCAGAAAAGAACACAAGAGAAAATCTACCTGAGTCTGGGTTTGGCAGCAAATTTTTGGACAGTCCCAGAAGCACAATCCATGAAAGATGAAACATCAACATAGTGGATTCATCATAATTAAAAACTTCTGCTCTGTGAAAGACATTATTTAAAGAATGAAAGTACAAGCCACAGACTGGGAGAATATATTTGCAAAATATGTATCTAAAAATTTTAAGAAGAAAAACAAACAAACTCATGAAAAGTGGGCAAAAGATCTTAACATACTCCTCACCAAAAAAAATCAAGATAAAACTAAGCATAGGATGAGATCCTCAATATCATATGTCATTAGAAAATTGCACAACAAAGCACATTAAAATAAGTGAGATCTCACCACACACCTATTAGAATGCCTAAAAGCCCAAAGATTGACAACATCAAATGCTGACAAAGGTGTGGAGCAATGGGAACTCAAAATGGTGCAACCACTAAAGAAAACAGCTTGGCAGTTTCTGACAAAATTCAACATATTCTTACCATACGATTGAGAACAACACTCACAGGTTTTTACCCAAATGAGTTAAAGATGTATGTCCATGCAAAAAACATGCATACAAATATTTATAGTTGCTTTATTCATCATTACCAAAAATGAAGCATCCAAGATGTCCAATAGGTGAATGGATAAGCAAACTGTGGTATATCCATGCAATAGGATATTATCATTCAACAACAAAATAAGCTATCAAGCCATGAAAGACATGGAGGAACCTTACATGCATGTTGCTATAGAAAAAAGCTAGTCTGAAAAAGTTACATACTGTATGTTTCCAACTATAAGACACTCTGCAGAGGCAATTAAAGTTCATCAGTCGTTGTCAGGGACTCTGGGGAGAGTAGGAAGGATGAATAGATGGAGCACTGGACTCCTTAGGTCAGTGAAACTATTCTGTATGATACTGTAATGGTCAATACATGCATTTGTCAAAACTCAAAGAACTTTACAACACAGAGTGAATCTTCATGTAGTTTAGAAATATATAAATATAAGATCATCAGTTTTTACAATGTGCTACACTAGTACAAAATGTTAATAACGGGATACTGTGGGGCAGAAAGAGGGTATGTGTGAACTCTCCATACCTCTGCTCAGATTATCTATAAACCCAAAACTACTTTAAAAGTAAAATGTATAACTTTTTAAAAAAATTAAAATGAAGAATTCAGGCCATGATGTGACTACTTAACTACCCGAAGTTTATGTAGCAAGTTGAAAGAAAACAACCTGTGTTCTGTCTGTTCCATTAACCAATATTACACAGCAAAGTGCCCAGGGCTAATTTTTGTATGCTAGGTCCAGACAGTTCCATAGACCTTTGTCTTGCCGCTGGTCCTCAGTTGTTTCTGGTTCCTATCTCTCTCATCTTAGAATCAACACCACGTTGTACTTTTATAATCTACTCATAATTCTGAAGAGTGAATCCCTGTTTGATAACAAGCCGAGTATATCAATTCTTTAAACTATCGAGTCCTGAACTATCTTCACCAGTTTCTAGTGGACTAGAAGCACTTCCCAAGGGATATATATGTGGGCTCACTCACTTGACAGTATAATTTATTTGCCTGCTTCAATTCCTGCGTGTTGTTCCATGTATTGTTGGATGTAACATACTTGTTTCTATGTGTAACTCAACTATCTAGATTTCCACATTTCCTGAAAACATGTAATGTATACATGGTTAAAATTCATTCAATTTGATACATATTTCAGATGTAAAAAATTTCCCCCATTTCTCTCTCTCTCACACACACTTACAGACACACCACATCTAATTGAGTTTTTCAAGGTAGTCAGTCAACACTTAATTGGGATTGTATTTATAGATTAATTTTCTGAGAATTTATATTTCAGAATGATCAGGGGAATAATTCCTCATCTATTCATTTTGACTCATTTTTATTATTGTAGTTGTAAAGTCTTCTCTGTGGAGTTTATGTATCTTCTTGGTGAATAACTTCCTAGAAACATTACAATTCTATTGCCTCTTTAAAGGTTATCTTACATTTCTGAATTAAAATTACCAGTATACATGAGTTTTCATAGTTAAACCAATAGAAACATTTTTGATCTCACTTATTAGTTCCTATTGCTGTCTGCTGTTTCTGTTGGCTTTTTCAGTTAGCTAGATCCTATGTTACCTAAAAATAAAGGTAGTTCAATCTCTTTTCTTCCAGACGGTACACACTTATTTGTTTCTCCTTATAAAACTTGCCAGGAATTGCGGCATTCAATTAAACAGATGAAATGATAATGGATATTCTTGAATTTTTTCTTAATGTAAAGGAGATGTCTCAAATGGTTCCCTAATAAGCATATAATTAGGGTTTTGTTATCTGCCTATCGATCTACCTATCAGCTATCAATCTATCATCTGTCTTCCTATTTGTGTCCTAAAAATTTCTGCAAAGCTGTGGAAGTTCTTTACCATTCCTAATTTGTTGAAATATTTTATAATTGGATGGCTGAATGATTCTTTTACCTGCATTGATAGAAAAAATTATATTTTCTTTATATTAATGTGATAAATTATATTTCTGATTTTAAAACATCTTGAAATTTCTGGGATAAACCTCAATTGATTATAATTGGTTATATTTCATTTGTATTTATTTAGCTAATATTTTATTTGTGTGTTTTATATCTATATTTGTGATTGTAATGATAATTATATTTGTTGTCATTACCTCTCTTTAGGGTACACTAGATTAAAAAATGAAATTAGAAATTATAACTATTTTATATCTTGCATAAGACAAGAATTAATTTTTTAATTGGTAAGGTTCACCTAGAAAATCACCAGGGCCTGGGAACTCAGGGGACTTGGAGAGGTTGTTAATAATATTTTAATTTCTTTAATTAGTTTAAGTTCTATAGTTTTATGTCAAAGTTGACATTATATACATTTATAAATCCTATTTTAAATATTTATTAACACTATTTTACCTAGGTTTTCAAATTCATTAGCATTCCATTGTTGATAATATTTTCCTTGTTATTATTAATGCTCTTCTATGTCCATATTTTCTTTTTTAAATTCAGCTTGCATTTGTGTGCAACCTTCCTTCCTTCCTTCCTTCTTTCCATCCTTCCTTCCTTCCTTCCTTACTTCTTCCCTCCCTTTTTTTTCCCCTCCTTCCTGTTTTTTTTTTTTTTCTTTGTATTTGTCATCAGTCTTCCTGGAGTTCTTTTTACTGCATTTCCACTGAAATAGCTAAAATTATTATATTATAGACTGACAGTACTAAATGCCATTGAGTATGTGGAGCAACTCAAATCATATGCATTATTCCTGGGAAAGTAAAACAGCACACATGGAGGCCACAGCAACTCCATTTTGGGTGCTAATTTGCCATACTAACTTCAGATCAACCCTAGTTCGGCTACAGTAACTCCATTTTGGATGCTAATTTGCCATACTAACTTCAGATTAACCCTATTTCCAAACACCTGGAAGACTTCTACTTTATCCACTGTTCAGTGTAAGGGCACATAGTTATCACAAATCCTGCTCTTAAGCAAATTATAGGTTGTGTTTCATATAGCATTCTTTCGTTTCCTTGAAGTATCGACTTCAGTTGTCCTACCTATTTCTTCTGAAGCATGCATACCCTTTTACTAAGGTATATAAGCTCTGGGTCTTGGGGTGACAGTGTGAAGATCTAGCTACCTTGTAGCCACCCAAGACCACAGTTCTGACCCTAAGTTCTCTAATGAGCCATCTCTGCTGTCAAACTGGCTTTGTCTGCCTTGTTGCTTGATTTCTCTGCTCCTTCTGCATTTGGGGGTTGCTTTGCATATATAGCCCGTTCATGAAAAAGCACATCTAGTTACTTAGAAAACACTTAGCTGTTTCTTGAATAGCTAAACATGTACTTCAAATTCAATGCAGCCATTCTACTCCTAAAATTTACCTAACAGAAAGGACAACATTTACTCACACAAATGTTCATGCTAGCTTTACTTTTAGTAGTCTAAGACTGGAAACAACCCAAATGTCCATCAGCTGATAAATATATAAACATGACATGCTCTGTTTATACAATGAAATACTACTTATTCATGAAAACCACAACTGCGCAGAATAAAAATAACCTATTAATACAAGCCACAATGCAGATAAGTCATTATGATGAGTAATGGAAGCCAAGCAAAAATACATATTTACGTAATTCTATTTACATAGAACTCTAGAAAATGGTACCAAATCTCTACTGACAAAGAACAAATCACTGGTTGTCTGGGCTCAGTTAAATGGAATGATGGGCAGCAAAGGGGCATGAAATATTGTTTTGCGTGATGGAAGTGCTCTGTCTTCCTTCTAACAGTAGGTTAATTCATGTATACATTTGTTAAAACTTGAATAGTACACTCTAAATGGATGTGGTTTTTAATGTGTAAATCATATTTCATTAAAACTGGTTTTAAAAATAAGTCCATTGTCTTCCAACTCCTATGTTGATATTGGGAAGCCCAATTTTAATATGGTTTTCTTCACTTCATTGAAAATCTATTCTTTTTTTAGAGTGACTTTATATTTTTCTTTTTTGTTATTATTAAAGTTCATTACCAATTACAGAGTATCTGGTATTGTTTATATATCTATCTAGCTATCTAGCTCTCTCTCTATATATATATTGCTCACATTTCAGCTTTTCATATAGCTTTTCAATCTGAATGGTTTCTCTTTAATGCAAGAAACTTTATCTTCATGATTTATTCAAATATTTTAACACTTTGATTTTTAAAAAATTTATTATGGGGGCTTTATTATTTGATGTTTGGCAACTTGACTTCTGTCACTTACATTTTCTATTTATTATTTGATGCTGTCTCAGAATAATTCTGCAATCTAATTCTCTGACACTGATCCATTCTTTAATTGTATTCATCCTGCTGTTTATCCATTTCTTATGTTTTCTTCTCACTTAATACATTTAATTCTACAAGGGGTATATTTATGTATCTCTCACTCTCTCTCTCTCTCTATATATATGTATATATATTTAGATAGATACATGTTTCCCTCTGCCTTCTTAAATATATTCAGTAGTTTTTTATACAATTCAGTGTCTCTTCCAATAATCTTGTTTTAGATGTTTATGTGGTTTAGTTTGTTGTATTTCTTCTGTGGCAGCTGTATTGTTCATATATTGAATGATTTTGGTGTCGTGCATGTTACCCTGTGGGATTGAGGAAGGGCCTTCAATTCTAAGTGAATCAGACACAGCCCCTTTCAGCATTCTGAGTATGTTTGAGAGAGAAGGAAGAGGATGAGTGATAAGGAGGAGTTCCAGACAGCACAAATCACTAATGATCACTGTCAGTTGCTGCCAATCCTGCAATCATTTAATTTTCCACGAAGAAAGAAATTGGTGAGAAAGGACTCTTTAGTTTTTATTCCACCCTCTGGTGGTTTGGAAGGAGTGGAGTAGAGGCATAAACGGTGAGAGTGTCTTCTGCTCCTGGAACATTTATCCTTCCCTCTCCTTCCAGCAGGATTGCGTGTCCTCCTTCCACACCAGCCCCCGAGGCAGATGATATTGTCCCAAGGCTCAGCAGCATAGATGCTGGTGCAGGAGAGAAAAATGGCCAACCATGTTATTTATTTATTTCTTTGCTTTATGGCTCCTAGAATGTTTGCCATGTGGGTAGGGGCTGTGCCTGATTTACTCAGAATTGAAACTTCAATCATGGCATTAGTAGACATTAAATAATTATGTGTTTAACAAATTATAAAAAAGTGATGCAAATCTGGTTTCCTCTTAATGACTTTATTTAGCAGGCTTTTCCTGAAACTACCACAATCCTAGAAAATCAACCCCAACGATAGATCACTTATTCTCACAATGGTTTTGGCAGGCCCACCTCTGAGCAAATAGAGAAACAAAGGCACAAGGTAGGTTTGGGCCAAGTCACAGCACACCCCTGACTGGTTTGCTCTGGTGTCACATGATGTGTGTCCTGGAGTGTGTGGAGGATAGCCTGGAGTCACTGGAGCCCTGCATACCCTCCGTGGGTTTGCCTGGGCATTTCTGGTTTTAATGGATGCTCAGTTTTAAAATGGATATTTTGACCAAGCATGGTGGCTCATGCCTGTAATCCCAGCACTTTGGGAGGCCAAGGCGGGCGAATCACTAGGTCAAGGGTTCAAGACCCCGCTGGCCAATATGGTGAAACCCCAGACCTTGCTGGCCAATACGGTGAAACCCCATCTCTACTAAAAAAAAGTACAAAAATTAGCTGGGCATGGTGGCACGTGCCTGTAGTCCTAGCTACTCAGGAGGCTGGGGCAGAAGAATCGCTTGAACCCAGGAGGCAGAGGTTGCAGTGAGCCAAGATCATGCCACTGCACTCCAGCCTGGGGGAGAGAGCAAGTCTCCATCTCAAAAAGAAAAAAAAAAAAAAAGATTTTTTAATTGTTTTCCCTCAATAAACTCAGTGGAATGTCCATCATATTTGCGATCAATTATGATCTCCCCCATCTGGTTTTCAGCATAGTGCCAGTGTGTGCCCAAGAATGTAACTTTATAACTATTTGTGGAAAGTTGAGAGAAAGGTGCCAGGTAATGCCAGATTAACAGAGAACAAATGTTACTCTTAAGATTTTTCCTGGCCGGGCGCGGTGGCTCAAGCCTGTAATCCCAGCACTTTGGGAGGCCCAGACGGGCGGATCACGAGGTCAGGAGATCAAGACCATCCTGGCTAACACGGTGAAACCCCGTCTCTACTAAAAAAATATAAGAAACTAGCTGGGCGAGGTGGTGGGCACCTGTAGTCCCAGCTACTCCGGAGGCTGAGGCAGGAGAATGGCGTGAACCCGGGAGGCAGAGCTTGCAGTGAGCTGAGATCCGGCCACTGCACTCGCCTCAAAAAAAAAAAAAAAAGATTTTTCCTGTTTTTCTTTTTTTAATGATTTTACTTTGTGCTCATGACTCAAACATTTTAGAATATGATTTCAGAATCAAAACAAGTCAACCATACTCTGACCTGAGTCAAGTTTTAAGCACAGGCTAGTTTTTGGTAATTAACCTCCTTCCTTCCTTCCTTCCTTCCTTCCTTCCTTCCTTTCTTTCTTTTTTCTTCTTATTTTCCTTTCTTCTTAATGCAGTAATTATTTATCTTCGTTTATAATTATAAAAATTATATAACCTAAATAACAATTCTCAAAAAACACAGAATATGGAGGAAAATTATTTGTAATTTTTACAGTATATCGACATATGATGTCCTAGTCATTTTTTTGCACCCAGTGTAAGAATAAATATAATACACTTTACTATAGGAAGTATTAGAACAGTCCTAATATAATGGTGGCAACCATCTATTACTAAAGTGCTTAGAGTGACTTGTCAGTGAATTTCTTGGATAATGAAGGTTATGTATTAGGTCTACTCTTGTTATAGGTTAATGAACAGATTTATGTATACTTTAAAGGCTAGAGAACTTTGGAGTTTTGAACTGTCAGCCTGAGGGTCACTATGCACAGTGGAAAGGAATGGCACCATGGAATATGCAGCAAATAGGACCTTAAAAGAAGTATGGCAAATGGTGAACCTCTGTTAACGTTACCTGCCAAGGAGATTTAGGGTGACTGATCTTCAAATAAAGAATCTTTCTTATTTTACATTATACTGTATCCCCTTTCTAGTAAGCCTGAATGTTTGTTCATACAACAGCTCTGTTATAAACACCTTCATCAATGAAGGGGAAAAGAATTTTTCAGCACTTGGAACCAAGTACAGCCAGAACATAAAGTGGCACTGAGAATCATGCTGAGAGACAGATGACAGAAATAGATTGTGGAGATGGAAGTGATACCTCTTTGGACAAGTTCTGTAATAACAATGAGGAGACTGGCTATCTAAAGTACTTGGGTTTAAGATTGTATGTTTATTTAAGTTATTAAAAGAAAGAGTAAACATAAAGTTAAAATATTTATCACGTATGCATATTTAAGTCTATTATATACTTAAAAAATAGACTAGCCTTGGTAGCTCATGCCTATAATCCCAGCACTTTGGGAGGATAGCTTGAACCCAGGAGTTCAAGACCAGCCTAGGCAACATAGTGAGGCAGAGGTGGGAGGACTGCATGTGCCTAAGACGTGAAGGCTGCAGTGAGCCACGACTGAGTCATTAGCCACTGCACTCCAGTCTGTATGATGGAATGAGACCCTGTTTCAAAAACAAAAAAAATAGAAAGAAATTAACAATAAACCATAAACACATATAAACACAGCATTTATGCATAGTAATATGATCTTATTTTAATGAGCCTTGAAAAATTTGCATAATCATTTAAATGTTGCTTTTACTTTAATGTTTTAAGTATTAATATTTTAATGGGTTTCTTTTTTTGATATTTGTCCCTTATTTTAAAATACATTTCTATAAGTGACATTGTAGAGTAAGTTATTTAAAAGTACTTGAGGCTTTTAATGAATGTTTCCAAATTTCCTCTAGATTATGTGCATCAGTATACATCTCCCAGTATCATGTGTTACATACATCAGGCTTATCAGTAATTGTGTTAGTGAAAGGTAGGCGCAGGGTTAGGCATATATGAGCTGGGACACTCCTAAGGACATAATCTCTTGGGAGCTTTATGGCCCTGTTCACCACCTGAGAAACCTGAATACTTATCCAAAGACAACCCTCAAGCAAGCTTGTCTTCTCCCTATACAATCATAGCTCATGTGGTCTTGAAAGTGTAAATTCCTGGCTAGAGGCTAACCAACACAAAACCAACACACTTAACAAAAATACAACCAAGGACCCTCACAGAATCTACTTCACTCCCTACCTACCTCCACTAGAGTAGGTTCTGGTATCCACGGATCAGAAATCTGAAGATGGATCACACAATGGGACTCTTTGCAGACACTCCACAGTATGATCCTGGTAGCTCTGCTGGGTGGCTGGATCCAGAAGAGCAGAAACAATCACTATAGTTTGTCTCTTGCAAGCCACATGCCTAAGAGAAAGGGAAGAGCGCCACATCAAGGGAGCACACCATGAGAGAAAAGAATCTAATCAGCAGCCCTTGAGTCCCAGTCTTCCCTCTGACATAGTTGATCCAAATGAGAAGGAACCAGAAAACAATTTTGGTAATATGACAAAACAAGGTTTTTTAACATCCCCAAAAGATCACACTTGCTCACCAGCAATGGACACAAAACAAGATAAAATCTCTGAATTTCCAGAAAAAGAATTCAGAAGGTCAGGCATTACTCAATTAAGGAGGCACAAGAGAAAGGTGAAATCCAACTTAAAGAAATAAAAAAAAAAAGATACAGGATATGAATTAAACAATCTCCAGTGAAATAGATAGCATAAATGAAAAACAATCACAACTTCAGAAAATAAAGGACACACTTAGAGAAATGCAAAATGCACTGAAAAGTCTTAGTAATAGAATTGAACAAGTAGAAGAAAGAACTTCAGAGTTCAAAGATAAGACTTTTGAATTAATTCAATCAGACAAAGACAAAGAAAACATAATTTTAAAAAATGAACAAAGCCTCCATGTAGTTTGGGATTATGTTAAATGATGAAACCTAAGAATAATTGGTGTTCCCGGGGAAGAAGAGAAATCTAAAAGTTTGAAAACATATTTGAGGGACTAATCAAGAACAACTTCCCCAGCCTTGTTAGGGGTCTAGATATTCAAATGCAAGAAGCTTGGCTGGGCATGGTGGCTCATCCCTGTAATCCCAGCACTTTGGGAGGCCGAGACGGGCGGATCACGAGGTCAGGAGATGGAGACCATCCTGGCTAACACGGTGAAACCCTGTCTCTACTAAAAAAATATAAGAAACTAGCTGGGCGAGGTGGTGGGCACCTGTAGTCCCAGCTACTCAGGAGGCTGAGGCAGGAGAATGGCTTGAACCCAGGAGGCGGAGCTTGCAGTGAGCTGAGATCAGGCCACTGCACTCCAGCCTGGGCAACAAAGCGAGACTCCGTCTCAAAAAAAACAAAAAGAAATCGAGATCATTCTGGCTAACATGGTGAAACCCCATCTCTACTAAAAAATACAAAAAATTAGTCGGGTGTGGTGGCAGGCGCCTGTAGTCCCAGCTACTCAGGAGGCTGAGGCAGGAGAATGGCTTGAACCCAGGAGGCGGAGCTTGCAGTGAGCTGAGAGCATGCCATTACACTACAACCCGTGTGACAGAGTTCTGTCTCAAAAAAAAAAAAAAAAAAAAGAAAGCATTTGAGCAAATAAATAAACAAGAAATGATAGACAGATTGCACCAATGCACTCCAGCTTGGGTGACAGAGCGAGACTCCGTCTCAAAAACAAAACAAAACAAAACAAAAAACAAAACAAACAAACAAACAAAACCAAGAAGCTCAAAGAACAACTGGGAAATTAACCACAAAAAGACCATCGCTTAGGCACATAGTTATCTAAAGCCAGGTTATCTAAAGTCAAGATGAAGGAAAGAATCTTAAGGGCTACAAGGCAAAAGCATCAGGTAGCCTATAAAGGAAAACCTATCAGATTAACAGTAGATTTCTCAGCAGAAACCCTACAAGCTGGAAGGGATGGGGCTCCTATCATTAGCCTTCTTCAACAAAACAACTGCCAACCAAGAATTTTGTATCCACCGAAACTACAATTCATAAATGAAGGAAAGATACAATTTTTTCCAGATAAACAAATGCTGAAATAATTTGCCACTAACAAGCCAGTACTATGAGAACTCTAATAGGAGTTCTAAATCTTGAATCAAATCCTCAAAATACACTAAAATAGAATCTCCTTAAAGCATAAATCTCATAGGACCTATAAAACAATAACAATGAAAAAAAGCAAGGTATTCAGGCAACAAATAGCATGGTGAATTGAATAGTACATCACATCTCAATACTAACGTTGAATGTAAATGGCCTAACTGACCCATTTAAAAGAAAAGATATTAGATGGCAGAATGGTTAAGAACTTACCAACCAAGTACCTGCTATCTTCGAGAGACTCACCTGATATATAAGGACTCCCATAAAATTAAGATAAAGGGGTGGAAAATATACTCCATGCAAATGAACAACAAAAGAGGACAGGAGTAGCTATTCTTACAGCAGACAAAACAAATTTTAAAGCAAGAGCAGTTAAAAAAAGACAAAGAAGGATATTATATAATGATAAAGTACTAGTCAAACAGGAAAATATCACAATCCTTAATATATATGCACCTACCACTGGAGCCCCTAGACATATAAAACAATTACTACCAGACCTAAGAAATGAGATAGACAGCAACACACTAATAGTGGGGGACTTCAGTACTCCACTGAAAGCACTAGACAAGTCATCAAGACAGAAAGTCAGCAACAACAAAAGAATAGACTATATCCTACAACAAATGGACTTGATAGATATGTAGTACATTCTACCCAACAACTGCAGAATATATGCAATATTCATGAGAATGGAACATTCTCCAAGATAGAGCATATGATAGGCCACAAAACAAGTCTCACAAATTTAAGAAAATCAAAATTACATTAAGTACTCTCTCAGACCAATGCGGAATAAAATTGAAAATCAATTCCAAAAGGAACCCGCAAAACCATGCAAATACATGGTAATTAAATAACATGCTCCTGAATGATCACTGGGTCAACAATAAAATCAGGATTGAAATTTAAAATTTCTTTAAACTGAAAAATAATAGTGACACAGCCTATCAAAACCTCTAGGATACAGCAAAAGCAATGCTAAGAGAAAAGTTCATAGCATTAAATGCCTACATCAAAAATTCAGAAAAAGCAAAAATAGAACAATCTAAGATTACACCTCAAGGAACTAGAGAAATAAGAACAAAGCAAACCCAAACCCAGCAGAAGAAAAGAAATAACCAAGATCACAGCAGAACTAAGTGAAATTGAAATAGAAAAGAAAAATAAAAAAGATAAATGCAACACAAAGCTGGTTCTTTGAAAAGATAAATAAAATTGATTGACCATTAGTGAGATTAACGAGGAAAAGAAGATATATGCTGGATTACATTTATTGATTTGCGTATGTTGAACCAGCCTTGCATCCCAGGGATGAAGCCCACTTGATCACGGTGAATAAACTTTTTGATGTGTACTGGATTCGGTTTGCCAGTATTTTATTGAGGATTTTTGCATCGATGTTCATCAGGGACATGGGTCTCAAATTCTCCTTTTTTTGTTGTGTCTCTGACAGGCTTTGGTATCAGGATGATGTTGGCCTCAAAATATGAGTTAGGAGGATTCCTTCTTTTTCTATCGATTGGAATAATTTCGGAAGGAAAGGTACCAGCTTCTCCTTGTACCTCTGTTAGAATTCGGCTGTGAATCAGTCTGGTCCTGGACTTTTATTGGTTGGTAGGCTATTAATTATTGCCTCAATTTCAGAGCCTGTTATTGGTCTATTCAGTGATTCAACCTCTTTCTGGTTTAGTCTTGGGAGGTGTATGTGTCCAAGAATTTATCCATTTCTTCCAGGTTTTCTAGTTTATTTGTATAGAGGTGTTTATAGTATTCTCTGATGGTAGTTTGCATTTCTGTGCAGTCGGTGGTAATATCCCCTTTATCATTTTTTATTGCATCTATTTGATTCTTCTTTTATTCTTTATTAGTCTTGATAGCGGTCTATCAATTTTGGTGATCTTTTTTAAAAAACCAGCTCCTGGATTCATTGATTTTTTGAAGGGATTTTTGTGTCTCTATCTCCTTCAGTTCTGCTCTGATCTTAGTTATTTCCTGCCTTCTGCTAGCTTTTGAATGTGTTTGCTCTTGCTTCTCTAGTTCTTTTAATTGTGATGTTAGGGTGTCGATTTTAGATCTTTC
>NW_012115910.1:829137-830631 GCF_000951035.1 Colobus angolensis palliatus
ACTATGTGGTCAATTTTGGAATAAGTGTGATGTGGTGCTGAGAAGAATGTATATTCTGTTGATTTGGGGTGGAGAGTTCTGTAGATGTTTATTAGGTCTGCTTGGTGCAGAGTTGAGTTCAATTCCTGGATATCCTTGTTACCTTTCTATCTCTATGATCTGTCTAATGTTGACAGTGGGGTGTTAAAGTCTCCCATTATTATTGTTTGGGAGTCTAAGTCTCTTTGTAAGTCTCTACGGACTTGCTTTATGAATCCAGGTGCTCCTGTATTGGGTGTATATATATTTAGGGTAGTTAGCTCTGCTTGTTGAATTGATCCCTTTACCATTATGTAATGGCCTTCATTGTATCTTTTGATCTTTTTTGGTTTAAAGTCTGTTTTATCAGAGACTAGGATTGCAACTCCTGCCTTTGTTTTCCATTTGCTTAGTAGATCTTCCTCGAGATATGATGAAACATATCTCAAAATAATAAGAGCTATTTATGACAAACCCATAGCCAATATCATACTGAATGGGCAAAAACTGGAAGCCTTCCCCTTGAAAACTGGCACAAGATAGGGATGCCCTCTCTCACCCCTCCTATTCAACATAGTGTTGGAAGTTTGGGCCAGAGCAATCAGGCAAGGGAAAGAAATAAAGGGTATTCAATTAGGAAAAGAGGAAGTCAAATAGTCCCTGTTTGCAGATGACATGATTTTATATTTAGAAAACCCCATCGTTTCGGCCCAAAATCTTCTTAAGCTGATAGGCAACTTCAGCAATGTCGCAGGATGCAAAATCAATGTGCAATAGTCACTAGCATTCTTATACACCAATAACAGACAAACAGAGAGCCAAATCATCAGTGAACTCCCATTCACAATTGCTTCAAAGAGAATAAAATACTTAGGCATCCAACTTACAAGGGGTGTGAAGGACCTCTTCAAGGAGAACTACAAACCACTGCTCAGTGAAATAAAAGAGGACACAAACAAATGGAAGAACATTCCATGCTCATGGATAGCAAGAATCAATATCGTGAAAATGGTTGTATTGCCCAAGGTAATTTATAAATTCCATGCCATCCCCATTAAGCTACCAATGACTTTCTTCACAGAATTGGGAAAAAACTGCTTTAAAGTTCATATGGAACCCAAAAGGAGCCCTCATTGCCAAGACAGTCCTAAGCCCAAAGAACAAAGCTGGAGGCATCACACTACCTGACTTCAAACTATACTACAAGGCTACAGTAACCTAAACAGCATGGTACTGGTACTAAAACAGAGATATAGACCAATGGAACAGAACAGAGCCCTCAGAAATAATACCACACATGTACAACTATGTGCCCTTTGACAACCTGACAAAAACAAGAAATGGGGAAAGGATTCCCTATTTAATAAATGGTGCTGTGAAAACAGGCTAGCCATAAGTAGAAAGCTACAACTGGATCCCTTCCTTACTCCTTATACAAAAATTAATTCAAGATGGATTAGAGACTTAAATGTTAGA
>NW_012115910.1:831345-844806 GCF_000951035.1 Colobus angolensis palliatus
TTTATTGCGGCACTATTCACAATAGCAAAGACTTGGAATCAACCCAAATGTCCATCAGTGACAGACTGGATTAAGAAAATGTGGCACATATACACCATGAAATACTATGCAGCCATAAAAAAGGATGAGTTCGTGTCCTTTGTAGGGACATGGATGGAGCTGGAAATCATCATTCTCAGCAAAACCTAAGGCAAGGACAGAAAACCAAATACCGCATGTTCTCACTCATAGGTGGGAATTGAACAATGAGATCACTTGGACACAGGAAGGGGAACATCACACACTGTCTTATTGTGGGGAGGAGGTAGGGGAGAGGGATAGCATTAGGAGATATACCTAATGTAAATGGTGAATTAATGGGCACAGCACACCAACATGGCACATGTATACATATGTAACAAACCTGCATGTTGTGCACATGCACCCTAGAACTTAAAAGTATAATAAAAAAGAAAAAAAGAAAAAAGTTAAAAAGGGATAAGATAAATAGCTCATTTAGAAATAAAATGGGTGATACTAAAACCAATACCACAGACATATAAAAGGTCATTCAAGGCTACTATGAACACCTTTATGTGCATGAACTAGACAGAATTCCTGGAAATATACAATCCTCCTAGATTAAACCAGGAAGAAATAGAAACTCTCAACAGACCAATAACAAGCAGCAAGATTGAAAAGTTAATTAAAAAGTTACCACCAGATAAACGTCCAGCACCAGATGGATTCACATCCGAATTTTAACAGACATTCAAAGAAAAATTGGGACCAACCCCTATTGACATTATTCCAAAACATAGAGAAAGAGGGAATCCTCCCTAAACTATTCCACGAAGTTATTATCACCCTAATACCAAAAACCAGGACATAACAAAAAAAAAAGAAACCATAGACCAATATCTCTGATGAACATAGATGCAAAAATCCTCAATAAAATACTAGCTAACAGAATCTAACAGCATATCAAAATATAATCCACCACAATCAAGTGGGTATCATGCCAGGAATGCAGGGATGGTTTAACATTTGCAAGTCTATAAATGTGCTACACTATATAAACAGAATTAAAAGCAAAAATCACATGATCATCTCAATAGATGCAGAAAAAGCATTTGAAAAACCCCAACATACCTTTATGATTAAAACCCTCAGCAAAATTGACATAGAAAGGACATACCTTAAGGTAATAAAAGCCATCTATAACAAACCCACAGCCAACATCATACTGAATGGGGAAAAGTTGAAAGCATTCCCCCTGAGAATTGAAACAAGACAAGGATGCCCACTTTCACCACTTCTATTCAACATATTACTGGAAGTCCTAGCCAGAGCAATCAGACAAGATAAATAAATAAAGGACATCCAAATCAGTAATGAGGAAGTCAGACTGTCACTGTTTGCTGGTGACATGACTGTATACCTAGAAAACTCTAAAGATTTATCCAAAAAGCTCCTAGAAGTGCTAAATGGATTCAGCAAAATACAGGATACAAAATTAGTGTACACAAATCAGTAACTCTGCTACACACCAACAGTGACCAAGCTGAGAATCAAATAAAAAATTCAACCCCTTTTATGATAGCTGCAAAAAAAAAAAAAAGTACCTAGGAATATATTTAATCAAAGAGGTAAAAGATTGCTATGAGGAAAACTACAAAACACTGCTGAAAGAAATCATAGGTGACACAAACAAATGGAAATACATCCCATGCTCATGAATGGGTAGAATCAACATTGTGAAAATGACCCTACTGCCAAAAGCAATCTACGAATTCAATGCAATTCCCATGAAAATACCAACATCATTGGCCAGGTGCAGTGGCTCATGCCTGTAATCCCAGCACTTTGGGAAGCCAAGGTGGGTGAATTGCTTGAGGTCAGGATTTCAAGATCAGCCTGACCAACATGGTGAAAACCCATGTCTATAATCCCAGTTACTTGGAGGCTGAAGTAGAAGAATTGCTTGAACTTGGAAGGTGGAGGTTGCAGTGAGCTAAGATCACTCCAGTGCACTCCAGCATGGGTGATAAAGCGAGACTCTGTCTCAAATTAAAAAAAAAAAAATACCACCATCATTCTTCAGATAACTAGATAAAGCAATCTTAAAGTTCATATGGAAACCAAAAGAGCCTGTAGAGCCAAAGCAAGACTGAGCAAAAGGAACAAACCTGGAAGCATTATATTACTCAAATTCAAACTATATTCTAAGGCCATAGTCACCAAAAGAGCATGGTACGGGTATAAAAATAGGCATATAGACCAATGAAACAGAATGGAGAACCCAGAAATACAGCCAAATACTTACAGTCAACAGATCTTCAGCAAAGCAAATGAAAATTGAAAGTGGAGAAAGGACACCCTATTTAACAAATGGTGCTAGGATAATTGGCAAGCCATGCATAGAAGAATGAAACTGGATCCTCATCTCTCATTCTATACAAAAATGAACTCAAGATGGATAAAAGACTTAAATCTAAGACCAAAAATCATAAAAAGTCTGGAAGATAACATTGGAAAAATCCTTCTAGACACTGGCTTAGGCAAAGACTTCATGGCCAAGAACCCAAAAGCAAATGCCAAAAGCAAAAACCAAAAAACAAAAAACAAAGATAAAGAGATGGGACTTAATTAAACTAAAAGGCTTCTACATAGCAAAAGAATTAATTAGCAGAGTAAAAAGACAATCCACAGAGTGAGAGAAAAGTCTTTGCAAGCTATACTTCTGATGAAGGACTAATATCCAGAATCTACAAGGAACTCGATCAGTGAGAAGAAAATAAACAATCCGATCAAATAAGTGGGCTAAGGGCATGAATAGACAGTTCTCAAAAGAAGATATACAAATGGCCAACAAACAAATGAAAAAAATGCTCAATTACTAATTATCAAGGAAATGCAAATCAAAACCACAATGCGATACCACCTTATTCCTGCAAGGATGGCCATAATAAAAAAATTATGGATGTTGGTGGAAATGTGGTGAAAAGGGAACACTTCTACACTGTTGGTGGGAATGTAAACTAGTACAGCCATGATGGAAAACAGTGTGGCGATTCCTTAAAGTAGAGCTACCATTTGTTCCAGCAACCCCACTCCTGGGTATTGCTACCTAGAGGAAAAGAAGTCATCATATGAAAAAGATGCTTGCACACACATGTTTATAGCAGCACAATTCGCAATTGCAAAAATATGGAACCAGCCCAAATGCTCATCAATCAACAAGTGGATAAAGAAAATATACACATATACACACCATAGAATACTACTCTGTATTCTGAGGAATGAAATAATAGAATTTGCAGCAGCCTGAATGGAATTGGAGATTCCATTATTCTAAGTGAAGTAACTTAGGAATGGAAAACCAAATATTGTATGTTCTCACTCCTAAGTGGGAGGTAAGCTATGAGGACACAGAGGCATAATAATGATACAATGAACTTTGGGGACTCAGGGGAAAGAGTAGGAGGAGGGTGAGGGATAAAAGACCACACATTGGGTGCAGTGTACACTGCTCAAGTGATGGATGCACCAAAATCTCAGAAATCACCACTGAAGAACTTATTCAAATAACCAAACACCACCCGTTGCCCAAAAACTTACTGAAATAAATTAAAAATATATATATAAAAACAGTAATAATCATCAGAATCACTTCCCGATTAATTTAAGACAGATGTCAGTTCTTAGAATTTGACTTGCCCTTTTAACTTTTTATGATTTAAATCCCTAGCTATTTCAGATATTATTTGCCAGTCTTTAAAATATTGACCACTGCTATAAAAAACAAAAAAAGGCATGCCCATTCACTTAAGTCATTCATAAAGGTGCATATTTCCTATTCAATGTATTACCTGGAAGTTGCTGTTTTTGTAGTCCGTGTCAATCTGCCAGTTATTCCATTATCCTTATAAAGTTGTGTTTTTGTTTGTGTTTTGGTCATTAGTATCAGTACTGTCTTTAGAAATGTGGCAAGAGGGGTCCCTACTCTAGGCCTGGTACTTCAAGCTATATGACATGGCTCCAAGGACCTGACCTACCAAGCCTCCAAATTCCCTTCTAGAGATTTTTTTGGTATACAGGACTCACAATTCCTTACAAATTGGCCCTATCCAACTTCTTGTACCAGCATGGCCTGACCGCCTAAAAACAGATTGCAGAACTAGTGAGTGTACCTTGGGCCTGAAGGTTAGCCAAGACAAGATGAAGGCAAAGGGGAGGCGGTGGGAGATCACCTGTCTGTGCATGAGGCAGCTCATGGTGTGGAAGGAACCATAGTGTGTCAAGATCGAGGGCTGAATGCCTGGCTGGCATAAAGAAAAGCTGTTTATCCTGCAATTTCATTGAGCTCATTTCTATAATACGTACACAGTCACCTGAAGGCCATAAAACAATCCTATTGTCACTTTTTTTCAGTATTGTATCATTTTCCTACAGCTTAAAAGACTGTATATGCAATTTTAGTAGTCTATATCCGGAGCTGAGAATATATGTGATTATATACATATATATATATTTTTCTGTTCCCTTTTCTTTTAAAAGTTAGGTTTAGAAACACACATACTTATGAAAAACAAATCTTTAATAAAAAATTGAGATGGACTAAACTTCACTGGAAAATGAAAAGGGAAAGAAAGCAATATTAATATCTGATAAAGAAAGGCAAAAGAAAATCAAAAGGACAAAAAGGTTATTTTATATTGATGGCATAAAGTCTACAGTGAAAATCTGATCACCTTCAAGCAGAATACTGAAGGATATAATACAACTTCTCTTTTCATTGTATAGGAATATTGACTTGAATGCGAATAATAACAGAATAACATAAGATGTTAAGATTCCTGTAAGTCACCAATGGACCAAAAAGACTAGTTCTAGTTCTATTAATTTGTACTTATTTATTAAAAATACACACTCTAGACTGAGATATTAAATAGTATTTGAATGCTCAAAAGGGTTTCAAAACTAACCATTTCCCAAGAATAACAATAAACTTCAAAATCCCCAACACAGAAATTATGCAATTCAATTTATCTAACCACAATGAATAGAAGTTGATGTTGCTACTATCAACATAAAACAAATTACATGAAAATTTACAAAATAATAACAATTAAAAAACACACACTCTCTTAAATAACCCTCTGGTTAATATTGAGAGGAAGTCATTGGGGCTAATGTGAAAAACTTGCAGCAGAGGAGGAGAAGAATATCTGACTAAATAAACTGATTGTGTAAAAAGAGTTTTATTAATTTTTTTTTTTTTTTGAGATCAAGTTTTGCTCTTATTGCCCAGGCTAGAGTGCAGTGGCGTGATCTCAGCTCACTGTAACCTCCGCCTCCTGAGTTCAAGTGATTCTCCTGACTCAGTCTCCCAAGTAGCTAGGGTAACAGGCACCTGACACCATACCCAGCTAATATTTGTATTTTTAGTAGAGAAGGAGTTTCACCATGTAGGCCAGACTGGTCTTGAACTCCTGACCTCAAGTGATGCACCTGCCTTGGCTTCCCAAAGTGTTTGGATTACAGGCTTGAGCCACCACACCTGGCCTGAATTTGATCAAGTATTTAATTCATTCAAACTTTTCTTCAAATGCATCTTTTTAGGTGGATACATTTTCCTATGTGTGATTTATAATGTTGCACCAGGAAAGATATTAAGAGCTGCAGCACAGCCCTAAGGAGAGCTACCCGGGGCTTCGGTGAATATACAGTTTTTTATGTTCCTCAGGCTACAACAAATGCTATTAGTGTTGCCTGTCTTTTCAAGCCATTGCTCTACAACTCTGCTGTCACATAATTAAAGTTAAGCAGAATCATTTAGTTATGCTAAAACACTGTAATGTTGATTGTTTTCATATGAGAAAAAGATTTGGACTGACACACATCAGTTACGGTAAATAAGAGAGCAAAATTATAATAGAGATGGTCATATTCCTTCACACCCATCTTCCTGTCTTCCTGCAACCCCTTCCTGCCTCTGGTTTTTCCTTTGTTCCTTCTCTCATTTCTTTGTTTCTGTCTTATAGAAACCAATGTGGTTTCCTCCAAAAACCTGAAATCTGAATTCATTTGAATCCCCGTGTCTCACAGAACAAACTTACCTCTCAACAGTTTAATCAATTCCAAGTAACCTACGAAGCAACAGAGTTTTAGCTTTCAAAGCTTGAGTGTAGAGAAGAATAAAAGTGTTATCCAAAATAAGTTCAGCTTTGAAACTTTCCGTTCTCTAATAATTTTAAATTCTTTAACTTACTAAAACTATTCTGCTAAACAATTTTTTCTCAAAAGTATTTATTATAGCTTTTACAAAAATGGTTTTACAAATCCTTATTGAGATTTGTTTACATAGGGATAAAACACAAGCTAGATAAATGACCTCTCATCCTTTATGATCCATGTCAGTACAGTGAACTCTAGTCTTAACATCATGGTCTCATCTTCAGAACTTTAGAACATTGCCTTTGATTCCAAATGTGCCCACTCCTATGCATGTAAAGACAAATCTCCTCATACCTGGACTTTTCTTTTTGGCTCCTATTTCTGACAATGACTAAGGCTAAAGAAGAAAAGAGAGGAAAATGATCTATTTCTATAATCTACTATGTGTTTGTCTGAATACTAATTTTAACAAATAATAATTTGGTGATTTGGTTTCAAAGTGTGCACAAATTTTACCATCAGAAATGGTTTTAGTTACCATATGAACTCCTTTTGAAAAGAAATTGCTCAGTAGATTTCCACATTTGTATTTTAAAATGGCCCTAAGTGTACAGCAATGCATTGTCAGGAAAGATAACCACAAAGAAGAGTATTATATTAAGTGAAATATACCAGGCACAGAAGGACAAATACCATATGATCTCACTCATGTAGAATCTAAGAAAACTGATATTATAAAAGCAGAGAATAGAATACTGGTTACAAGGGGATTCATGGTTGGGGGTGGGGGAGTTGGGGAGATGTTGGTCAAAGGATACAAAATTGCAATGACTTAAGAGGAGTAAGTTCAAGAGGTCTACTGCGTACCATAGCCACCATAGTTAATCTTGCGTTGCAGTCTTGGAAAATGCTAAGAGGGTGGATATAAAGTGTTCTCAGCACACAAATGATCATATGTGAGGTGATGCATGCTCATTAGCTAGATTGAATCATTCCGCAATGCATATATGATATACACTTCAAGACATCATGTTGCACACAATAAATACATATAATTTTATCTGTCAGTTTAAAAGTAAAAAATAATAAAGAAATTTTATTTATTATTTTAAGAGTCTTGCTCATCACCCAGGCTGGAGTGCAATGACACGATCTCAGAGGACTGCAACTTCCGCCTGCCAGATTCAAGTAATTCTCCTGCCTCAGCCTCCTGAGTAGCTGGGATTACAGGGGCCAGCCACCACGCCCAGCTAATTTTTCTATTTTTAGTAGAGACAGGGTTTCATCATGTTGGCAAGGCTGGTCTCGAATGCCTGACCTCAAGTGATCTACCTGTCTCAGCCTCCCAAAATGTCAAAATTATAGGTGTGAGCCACCGCATCTGGCCAGAAGAAATTTTTAAAAAATAAATAAAATAAGATAAGTGAAATTCTCTTCATGAAAAATACAAATAATGTATGAACTCAACCACTCAAACTGGTATACAAATGTCTTGTCTTTTCTATGCATAAAATATGCACATAATCAAAATACAGAGAATTTTTATTTCTCATACTGTATAATATACAAATTATCTAATATTTATTTAATTAATTAATAATCTAATTTCTTTCCAAGGTTGATATTTATAGAACACAAGACTTGTGAGAATGAGATGTTTCCTTTTTCTTATTTATTTATTTATTTATTTATTGAATTTTAAGTCCTGAGACCGTGAAGTTATAGAGTTTACTACACTGTCCTGGATAATAAAGGATAATAGGTCATTTATTTAGCTTGCATTTTGTGCTCATGTAAGAGAAGCTTAAGAAAGCTTTGTGTGGTTTTAAGTATTCCTGTCTATTCCACTCTTCATAATACAATTCTCTAAGAAAAGATTCTCTGAAATTAAAAACAACACAAACACTGCACAAAAAAGTGTCTCAAAACTGTATTACAATTACCAAAAATAAGAAAGAAAATTATAAATCTCCTTATAGTTTTTCTCTCCACCAGCGATTTTTCCCAAGTCTAATCTGTTCAACACATTTCTGTAGAAGTAGTTTTTTTAAAAACACTTCAGTTTGGCTATGTAACTTTCCTTCAGAGCTTGAGGTGCTCCTACATTACACACAGAATACAGTCCCAACTCAGATACAACGCCCAAGTCCTCAGAATTTGATCTCCATCTTTGCTTCCCTTGGAAAGCAAAGTGGACTAGACTAATCTGCCCTTTCTCCTTCCTACACCAGTCTGAGCACCAGACTACTTGAGGGCCTCAAATCCTTGCTAAAGTCTTTCTACTATCTCTGGCATTACCCAGTTGTCCTTGTTGCTGGTTTTTCCACGCTGATCTGCTCATTTTCTGCTCAGCAAACGTCTACTCACACCTCAAGGCTTAGCAAGAGCTACATCTTTTAAAAGTCTTCTTTGATCCATCCTGACTGAAAAGACTCTCCACAAGAAACAAATGATGGAGTGCTGCATGCCGGCTGTGTGCCAGGGCTGCTGTGGGCTTTCACATGCTGTGGCTTAATCCTCAAAGCCGGACTGTGCAGTCAAGTTAATCCTAACCACCAAAAAAAAGAGTGGGTTTGGAAGTGTTGAGCTGACTCAACATGTCATTCAGTTGATTGCATGAGAGCTCACACTATTTTCAGAACTTTTCTATTAAGCCTATTGATGTGTGTTTTATTGGCTCTTCTTCTTCTCTGAAATCCTTGAAGCCTTGGTCTGGAGAGACTTTAATTTATCGTGCACATCACGTCAATTCTAATAGTGAAAGGAGATGTGTTCTTTTAATAATTAAATCAGATTAATATTCATAGCATTCAGAACTTTCTTAGGTAAACAGGAATGTATGATTAACCTTATGTTATGAACTGAGCGTTTGTCTACCCCCGAAATGTGTATGTTGAGGCCTTATCCCTCAATGTGATAGTTGGGGCCTTTACAGAAGTAATTAAAGTCAAAGGAAGTGATAGTGGTGGAACCCGTGGAACCCTGATCTGATAGGACTAGTGTCCTTATAAGGAGGCACACGGTAGTTCTATTCTCTCTCTCTCTCTCTGTCTCTCTGTCTCTTGGAAAGGCCATGTGAGGACTCAGTGAGAAGGCAGCCATCTGCAAGTCAGGAAGAGAGCCCTCACCAGGAACCAAATTGTCCAGCCTTTTGATCTTGGATTTCTAGCCCCACAACTGTGAAAAATGAATTTCTGTTGTGTAAGCTACACAGCCTGTGGTATTTTGTTATGGTAGCTTTAGCAGACTAAGACACTTTCCTAGGTCATATATTATTTATTATTGTGTCTATCATTAAGTCTACTTACTATGCCACTATATGATAGGCCATCAATACATGTAATTAAATAAAATAATCATAATTAAAAGCATTTAAAAGTACAATAGAATTAAAGAACCATTCAATATTCAAAAAGTTAATATCAACATAGTAAAAAAATAAAATTATATTTTTACAATAGGGTACACTTACTATTCATTTTTGTGAGTAAAGAGAGATGTTATTCGTATTTCATAAATATTTACATAAATCCCAAAGCCTTTGGAAATGTTTTCGGTACAACTTTAAAACATGAATTCTGGAATTAAAAACTGAATTGAGAGTCAGCAAATTTTTTGAAATAAGATTATTTTGTTGAACAGAATAAACATATAAAAGTAAGAAACAACATGCTGGGACTTTTTTTCAGAAGAAAAAACCTCTTAGTTAATACATTTGAAGAATATTTTATAGGAGCAGTGAGAAGACACAGAACAGCAAAAGGATCACAGGAGAAAACTGTGGATTGGCAGATGGTCAGTGCTCTCAAGAGAGTGCAGAAAAGCGTTCCTGGGGAGCCCTCTTCCTCTACCCCTATTACAGCCTCATCTGAAACTCAGTCACCTTGCAGCTGCAGGAAGGATCCTGATGGAGTCGCAGCCCAGCACTATGGGCTTTGATCTCAATTTATCTTAATGCATACCCCTTTTGAACTTCCTTAGCAA
The DNA here is from genome assembly GCF_000951035.1 of Colobus angolensis palliatus. Classification (NCBI taxonomy): domain Eukaryota; kingdom Metazoa; phylum Chordata; class Mammalia; order Primates; family Cercopithecidae; genus Colobus; species Colobus angolensis. The sequence goes on from NW_012115910.1 coordinate 841,489, forward strand.
TTCCTTTCTTATTCAGAAATCACAACCCATGCATTTTAATCCCATTCTGGACATTGGCTCCCTTTTTATTGTTTGAGCCTAAGTTGCTCTGTTGGTTTCCTGACACGTACTCCATGTCTCACACCCATTGCTATGGGCAGGAAATTATTTCTACCCCACTGTCTAGTGCTTGAGGTCCCGTTGAGGGGGCAGTGATATTCCTAGTTACCGCTGCCTGATCCCCTGGTTAGATTTTTGCATACTACTGATTCTTGGTTTCAGAGTCACAAATACTGTAATCTCATTCCCACTGTGTTGAATCTCCAAGGGCAAACACTTGCCTATCACTCACTGAGCTCTCCAGGTGCTATTTTATGCTTGCCACCTCCTCCCATTGTCTTCTTCAGCTGGGACTATGCCCATGGTGTTTTCTTACTGCAGCTACTTTAAAGAACCATTTCCTCCCCACCTGCTCTCCTGCTCACCTGCTACTTGGATAATCATCAGCCCCTCCCATTTCATGGCCTCTATCACAGCCAGTGGCATAACTAAAGGAGCACTCAAAGAAAATCTGGCTTTCCTTGTATTTGGCTAATGCACCTGTTAGGTAATGATGTATGATGCTATCAGATAGCAAGGAAATGCAGGCCACAAATAAACCCACAAATTGGGTTCAAGAGGGAAGAATATTTTAAAAATATTATAGTAAGGAGCAATTTATTGGTATTAATAAAAGTAAATGTGTTGCCTTCTATCCTCTGTTGAGTCTTTTTCTACACTTTCTCTTACTGAGTGAGAACCAGCTACTTACCTTTAATTCCTACTCTCAGCACTCATTATGTGACAGAATTAAATTGTATTTCAAAGTTACAAATTTGATTTATTGTAAAGATATTATTAAATTTTAAAACAACTTAAAAAACTACTGTAGTGAACACAACTCAGATATATCCGAAACTATAGAAAGAGGAAGGAGACAAGATTGGACCAAGACAGCATTAAGATTTATAAACTTCGCTGAAATAATACGCATAAGGCAGTGATATACTTGTGTGAACCAACAATTTAGCAGCAATAACCAAAAATAAACAAATAACTGGACTTATAGGCGAGAAAGAGTGCAGTTTAGCTATGTAGGTCACATAGGTCTGAACAATATTTCTTTGGTTTTGTTAGAACTCGATTTTTAAACTGAAATTATGATTCATTTAAAAAATCTAGTGTGAATTAGCAACTTCGAAAAGTATTTTTAAGTACACACAGGTTCTGAAATTTTGTCTCACAAATGTATAAAAATAAAAGGTTTCTGTTGTCTGGTCATATTTTCAACGTATTGAATATTTCAAAATTACTAAAAGAAGAGATTTTTAACATTCTCACTACAAAAATAGTTAGCGAGATGATAGATATGTTAATTAATTTGATTAAATCTTTTTACAATGTATGCATATATCAAAACATCACATTGTACCTCATAAATACAACATTTTTATTTGTCAATTAAAAATAAATTTGGAAAAGAATGGCCAGGCACAGTGGCTCATGCCGTAATCCCAGCACTTTGGGAGGCCGAGGTGGCTGGATCACCTGATGTCAAGAGTTTGAGACCAGCCTGGCCAACATGGTGAAACCCCGTTTCTACTAAAAATACAAAAATCAGTTGGGTATTGTGGCACTCACCTTAATTCCAGCTACTCGGCAGACTGAGGCAGGAGAATCGCTTGAACCTGGGAGATGGAGGTTGCAATGAGCTGAGATCGTGCCATTGCACTCCAGCCTGGGCAACAGAGCAAGAGTCTGTCTCAAGAAAAAAAAAAAGAAAGAAAAATGTTGGAAATACCATACTTCCTAATTTCAACTTATATTATAAAGCAATAGTAATCAATGAGTATGCCACTGGCATAAAAAGAGACCCAGAGTTCAATGGAACAATATTGAGAGCCTCCAACATAAACCTAAGCATATATTGTCAACAAAGGCACCAAGAAGACACAATGAGGAGAAGACATTCTCCTCAACAAATGGTATTGGTTAAACGAGATCCACATGCAAAATAATTAAATTGTGCACTAATCTTAGATAATACACAAAATCATAAGACCTGAAACTGTAAAACTCCTAGAAGAAAACACAGAGGATAGCTTTGGCAATGATTTTTTATTTATTTATTTTTATAATTTTAATTTTTAATTGTTGTGCATATATAGGAGGTGTATGTATTTACAGGGATGCTTTGATACAATCACACAATGTGTAATAATCACATCACGGAAGATGGAGTATCCATCCCCTCAAGCATTTATCCCTTGTATTACAAACAATCCAATTATACTCTTTTAGTTACTTTAAAATGTACAATTAAATTATTATTGACCATAGTTACCTTCTTGTACTATCAAATACTAGGCCTTATTCATTCATGCATACCTTTTTTTTTGGTACCCAGTAACTATCCCACGCTCTGGCTCTGAGAGCCCTATTACCCTTCCCAGCCTCTGGTAACCATTTTTCTATTTTCTATCTCCATGTGTTCAGTTGTTTTAATTTTTAGATCCTACAAACAAACAAGAACACGTGATGTTTGTCTTTCTGTGCCTGACTTATTTCACTTAACATAACGACCTCCAGTTCCATTTGTGTTGTTGCAAATGACTGGATGTTGTTCTTTTTATGGCTGAATAGTACTCCATTGTGTATGTGTACCACATTTTCTTTATCTATTTGTCTGTTGATGGACATTTAGGGTGCTTCCAAATCTTGGTTATTGTGTACATGCTGCAACAAACACAGAGTGCAGATGTCTCTTTGACATACTGAGTTCCTTTCTTTTGGATACATGCCCAGCAGTGGGGGCAATAATTTTTTTTAGCTATTATACCAAAAGCTCAGGAAAAAAAGAGCATAAACAATAAAATATCAAAGTAAACTACTCTAAGCTAAACATCAAACTAAAAAGTTTCTGCACAGCAATGGAAAATCAACAAAATGAACAGCCAGCCTACAGAATAGGAGAAAATATTTGTGAACCTTATATACGATAACAGATTAATAATCAAAATACATAAGGAGCTCATACATTCAATAGCAAAATAACAAATCACCTAGCCAAAAAAATGGGCAATGGACCTGAATAGATATTTATCCATAAAAGTAATGTGCAAGCATATGAGAAAAGTTCTCAACATCAAGGAACTGGAAACCAAAATCACAATAAGATATCATCTCACACCAGTAGGATGGCTAGTATTTTTTTTTTTTATTATACTTTAAGTTCTAGGGTACATGTGCATAACGTGCAGGTTTGTTACATATGTATACTTGTGCCATGTTGGTGTGCTG
>NW_012115910.1:849721-901322 GCF_000951035.1 Colobus angolensis palliatus
TGTCCGGCACTCACTAGTGAGATGACCCCAGTACCTCAGTTCAAAATGCAGAAATCACCGGTCTTCTGTGTCCTTCGCGCTGGGAGTTGGAGACTGGAGCTGTTCCTATTCGGCCATCTTGCTCCCGCTAGTATTTTTAAAAGGCAAGAGATAACAAGCATTGGTGAGGATGTGGAGAAAAGGGAAAGTGTGTATATAGATGGCGAGAATGTAAATTGATGCAGCCATTATGGAAAGCAGTGTGGAGTTTCCTCAAAAAATAGAAAATATAATTAAAATAAGACCTAGCAATCTGTCTTTTGGGGTTATACCTGAGAAAAATGAAATCTACACCTGAGGTCTGGTGCGGTGGCTCATGCCTGTAATCGCAGCACTTTGGGAGGCCAAGGTGGGTGGATCACTTGAGGTCAGGAGTTCAAGACCACCCTGGCCAACATGGCAAAACCCCATCTCTACCAGAAATACAAAAATTAGCCAGGCATGGTGGTACACACCTGTAATCCTAGCTACTTGGGAGGCTGAGGCACGAGAATTCCTTGAACCCAGGAGGCAGAGGTTGCAGTGATCTGAGATCACGCCAATGCACTCCAGCCTGGGCAACAGAGTGAGACTCTGTCTCAAAAATAAAAACACATCACAGGATTCATCACAGGATTATTCATAGTAGCCAAGATATGGGAACCTAAATGCCTATCAACAGATGAAATGATTAAAATATCTGATACATATGTGTATATATGTATATAAGTATGCATATATATCTCATATATATCTCATATATGTGTGTAGATATACACACATATATATGTGTGTATGTGTATATATATCTCATATACCATGTAATATAAGCATTAAATCTTTAAAACATTAAAACATATAATATATATATCATACTACATATTATACATATGATATATAAGGTAAGCATACGATATACACATACACATGTATACATATACACAATAGAATACCATTCAGCCTTAAAAAAAGAACCAAATAACATTATTGTTACAATGTGGGCAAATCTAGAGTACACTATGCTAAGCAAAATAAACCAGGCACAGAAAGACAAATTTTGCATGATCTCACTTATACGTGAAATCTAAAAAAATTCAAACTCACAGAATTAGAGAGTAGAATGGTGGTTACTGCAGACAGGGTGGTGGTGGGTGAGGACAGCAGTATTGGTAAAATAGTACAGTGTTTCAGTTAGGCAGGAGGAATATCTTCTGGTGATCCATTGTACAAGGTGACTACAGTTAACAATAATGTATTGCATATTTCAAAAGTAACGGAACAGTGGATTTTAAATGTTCTTGCCACAGAGAAATGGTAAGTATGTGGGGTGATGGATACATTAATCAGCAGGATTCGCCCATTCTGCAATGTATATATGTATCGAAACATGACTTTGTACCCCACAAATATATAAAATTATATACACTTGTCAGTTAAAATAAAAATTGAATTGAAAAAAGAGAATAAGGCACTGTTTTACACAAGGGTAAATTTAAATCTAACAGTGACCCTAGAGATAGGTACTATTTCTCCCATTTCCAGAGGAAACATGGGATTGGCTACACAGGCGTTGGGAAACTTGCCCAAGGCTGATGAGCTGATGTCACTCGCATCCTATCTCATTTCAGGAATGATTTAAGCATTGCTTTTGGGAGCTAGATGCCTGGACAGTTCCACAAGGTCAAGGCAAAGATCTGCAAGAAACATAGAAGGGGTGAGATTCTGGTGTAGCCCACGTAAACAAAAAGGCAACTGAATACTCCTGGTCTTAGGGAAAGGGGCTGGCAGGAGTAGGTCAATAATGGGTGACAGCCAGGGTTACAGAAGGCTGGCCAGGGCCCCTACAAATGTGCCTCTGTGACAATCAGGAAAGATACACTTTGCTCAATGCAGATACAGACTGGGGCATGGGGCTCAGGATGGACATCAGCCCTGATAGTCCACCCCCTCTCCCTTGTGCAACACAGCACCTTCAGAGAGGTTGAACTACCTGGCTTGGATGCCAGCCAGGGGGCAGGAACCTGATGAGGGCCACTTGGATGAGAGGGACCTCGGGCATGAGAGGGGAGGCAGAACAGCATCAAACAGAAGGTCCTCAGTCCAGCGAGGCGGTGCAGGGTGCTGCCTCTGTGCAGGTGCTGCTTACCCCACCTGCCCTCAGCTTCCCACTATTTCCCAAGCCTGGCGTGACTGTGCTGCGACTCTATTCACTGGGCTGAGAGAGAGGAAAGGGCAGCTGGGAAAGGTTAGGGGAGCACGCAGGATCATGGTAAGAAGTTGTGTCCTCAAGTGGGCTTATGGCTTTTTCCATGGTTCTGTTTCTGCTCCTACCTAAATGTCAATTTCTTTATTCACAACTGGTGTTTCTAGCTATTGTTGATGTCTCCTCAGTTCATTTCACTTATATCTTAAAATCTTTTTAGAATAAATTAATCTTAGGACATTTTCAGCATGCAAATTTGGAAGAATAACTATCCTTCTAGGTTATAAATTAAAACACATATTTAAACAAGCTTTGCCATTATTGAAAGTAAAAATTATATTTTGAATGACTTTAGAAGCTTTGTAATAAAATTCTAATTACCTCTGATGCAAAAAGTCTAAATGTTAATTATAAAATATTCTAAAGTGTATTCGTTGTCACCTGATGAAGGTGGCACTTTATTGCTAATTACAATGTCAAACTATTCTTAGAACAATACAATTATAAAACAAAAATTTCTCTAAAATATATAAAATGTGAAAGCTAACAAATTAATAAAATACTTATTAAGTTGATAGGCTAAATACAATTTTTCAAAATGACTCTGAAAAACAAACCTATTGGGTTCAGTTTTATTTTGAGGTAGGGAAGCCTATAATACAGTAAACCCTGAATCGCTGCTGGAAAGAACTCAATTCAATATCTTGTTGATCTCAAAAAATAATTTTATGCTCTAATTAAATTCATGGTTTTAAACTAAAAGTTGATACAAGAAAACACCAAGGGATTTCATAATGCAAAATAGAGAAAGGAAATTAGAACTGGGAGAAAAAAAAAAATGATGACTCTTGATGGAGAAAAGAGAATGGCCATGAGGAAGGTGATCACTGTTATTTATTACTGCAGATGGCAATTTTGTTTAGGGAAGGAAAACATTAATGCATTGGATATCCAGACACACATTCAGATTGCCTGAAGTGTTTGAGGCATTACTTTAAATATTATTTAAAAATTGTAAATTTACATGAAGAATATTTTTGAAAGTTATCCTGAGAAACCTAGAATTGACTTTTACAATAAAGCACATATTAAAAAGGTGACTAAAACTTTTGAAAAACAATGTGTTTGCCTATTTTGAAAAGAAGGTTATCTTTGTAAATTAAAATTCAGCAAAATCTAAAAAACATAATTGTACAAGTTTTTTGATGAAACAAATAGTAGGATTTAGATCAGAGATCTTTAAGCACCAAATTTACTACAAGGATCTAAAAAAATTTCCAAAGAAAATTCTGGACACCATGTTGAGTAGCCATCATAAGGTAACCCAGGTATGCCTATTGTGACCAAACAGTGAAGTAACCCTGGAAGTTAGTTTTCCCTCCACTATGGATCAAATGTTTGCGCTCCTCCCTCTCATTCACATGTTGATACCCAATCTCCAGTGTGATGGAATTTGGAGGTGGAGACTTTGAGAAGCAATTCAGTTATGAGAGCAGAGAAACCTCATGAATGGAATAAGTGCCCTTATCAAAGAGAGTCCAGAAAGCTGCCTCACCCCTTCCTCCGTGTGAGGACACAGCAGCAGGAAGTACTCCAGCAGCAGGATGTACTGATCTTCTGGTGAGTTTTCTCTAGTTCTTCCTTCATCAGGGCTGGCAGGCATCTTATCTCTGATCCTTCCTGGATAGTCACTTCATCAAATCCACCCACAGCTACCTAAGGACCATTTCCCATAATAATTTTTATTTCATAACATTGTATAATCTCAACTTTGTCCTTCTACCAATATCCACTATCTATAATGTAGAGATTTATTTGTAGTATAGGTAAAGGTAATCTTTTCACTGAAATAATTTCACAACCAGTGATTCTTACTACTTTATGTGGCACATGAAGGGAATTCAGCAGCAGTGTCCATATCTTGTGATGGGCAACAAAGCATAATCTTATTTAAGAACATTGCTTCTACTTGTATAAATTAGTATATAAGCTCCTTTGCCTTCTCTTAATTTTGTCTTTAGTTTTCAATTTTGATAAAATATCTAGCTGCCTTATTTGCTCATAATAAAGCATTTTACACCATAGCATCTAAAATACACACACTATAGGATGGGATGATTTGCTTCACAGTTTTTCTTTAGTTGAAGTAAATTGTTCTCTCAATAGAACACTCTCCTTTCTCATAGACAATTACATTGTCAAGATAATCTATGTTACGCTGTGGTAACAAGCAACTCAAAATCTCAGTGCCTTTCAACAAGACATTGTTTCTCACTCACACTATATATCTACAACACATTGGCTACCTCTGTTCCACATCACTTTGACATCAGCCTGGGCTTTGAAGCAGTATCAGTTCATAGCAGGGAGAAAGATATTTTTCCAGGGAGCGGATTTTTTTTCCGGGAAGAAAATACGTCATTTTCATTTCTTTTTATGGCCCCAAACAAGTTACAAGGAAAGGGCTGATGTCAATGGGATGGGGAAATACAGTTGGTCCTCTATATCCAACCATAGATTGAAAATATTTAGAAAAAAATGTCATGAAGTCCCAAAAATCAGTACTTAAATTTACCATATGCCGAGTACTATCTTGAATCCACTGGAATAAACTGATATGTAGGCATTGTATTATTACAAGTAACCTAGAGATGATTTAAAGTAAATGGATGTGCATAGGTTATATACAGTTACTGTGATATTTTATAACAGGGACTTTAGTATCCATGGACTTTGGTATCTGAGGGAGCTCCTAGAACCAATTCCCTATGAATACCGAGAGATGACTGTATGCTTCTTCCCCAGGGAGGAGTAAGGAACACTTTAAGGTGTAATCAAACACTGTCTATCTTTCTGAGCATCATTTTGCTCCCCCACCACATTCAGAGCATACACACTCCCTCATCCGAGGCAACAATCCCAAATTCCCAGCCACAGCCTCCATCGTGTGCCTGTCTCATCCAGTCTGGAGACCGTGAAGCAAACTCAACCTAAATGACTGCCTCCTCTTTGCATTCAGGAGAGCAACAGGAACAATAGCACTGCAATACATGCTCCCACTGGGAAAACAGAACAACCGGACCTGCCATCACTGGTCTGTAGCAATCCCAGAAACCTGCTAGGCAGAATTCTGAGAGGCTCCTGTCCTTAAGGTGGAGAATATTCTTTGGGTCCTGACTGCATACCCTGGGATGAGAGACTTTCTTCCCAGTATATTTTTCCCTCCATGACCCTTGGTTCTGTTTTTGAAGATGTTCTCTCTTTTTCACCATCTTACTTTGTCACATCTGAGAGGGTCATTGATAATGCATCCTCCCTGGGGCCAGATGGTCTTCTCAGTCCGTTTCTTGTCCTTTGAAGTTGGGTGAACCAAAGCCTATTTTAAATTCTGAAGCATCAAACTCTCTTCTGGCTCAAACTGATGGCTATTGGAAACACAACTCTCTCAAAAACTTACTTGCTTTCTTAATCCTGTGAGAAGCAGCAAATATTTTAACATCGTAATATCATCTATCACAGAGATGGAGCTTATATTTTTCTTTTACATAGAGCTCCTGATGCACTCAATGTAATAGCTGTTCTACCTGCCTTTTATATTTCATTTTTATATCTGACTTGGCTTTGCTGCTAGAAATAACACATGAAAAGCACTCGGAAATTACATGTTGCAGCTGATGTTCGCTAGAGACACCATTCCTGACCCAAATAGTCATTTGGCTTATATTCGAACATAAACATGGATGGCATCTCACAGCCTACTGAATCTGCTCACTCACTTTTATACTGATGAGCTGTTGGGTTATAAATCTGCCTTCTCGTAGTTTCCAAGCACCATCCTTCCTTCTGCCAATACATAAGCACACAATAAATACAAACTATCTTATAAGCTATAGCGGACCAATCAGCCTATCTTTTACTGTCAACTGATATTGCCTGGAAAAAAAAAGTAGCTACTAAAAGTAGTTTTATATATACTTTTTATATAACATGTTTTTTAAAATTTTTATATAACATACGTTTCCTCTTTGTTTTTCTTTCAGTGTGTTCTAATTTGACATTTTCCTTTAAAGTGTGCATCATAACCTAAATACAGATCTTTAGGTATCCTTGGGTCACTATAAAATTGAATGGAGCCACTATTCCCCTCATTTAAAATAACGACTCTTCCATTTTTTTGCAGATTACATATTCACGTCTGTGGGGTTTTTTTGGTCGGTTTTTTGTTTTGCTTTGCCCACTACATTGTTGAACTGATTGTTTAAAGGCATTATGTAAAATCCCTTATTGTTTAGCTTGTCATTTAACACAATTGCTATATATCTTTGCTACTGGTCCTGCACAGATTAGATGGTCATGCCTTTTATATTTTTATTCAAATGATTAATAAAAGGTTGAAAAGGACATAGCCAAGGATAAAGCCTGTGGCACCCTACTGGCAACCACCTTAAGGTCGACATCTATCCATTAATCACCACTTTGGGTTGAGTTTTTCAATCAGCTACTAATCCATCATTTTGATCTTGCACTTTTCTAAATCTTGTCCACAAATGCCTAGTCTGACATGATTTGTTTTTTGTGGGCCTATATTCACTGCCTCCTCTAAGGAACCATCTTTCAGCTTTAATGATGTGTTCCTTAGACAAGAAGGCAATATTATACCACACATCAGCAGTAAGCACAATCTTTGTCCAACTTTTCAAAGTGTAATTATTATTTGTCAAACTTTAAAAAACTTGTAGAACTTTACCAAGTTTTCTCAACTCATTTCAAGAAATGTTCGTAAACTCTTTGGCAAATTTTCTGAGTAACTTGGATAGCAGTTCTTCTGCTTTAATAGACTTCAAAGAAGCTATGTGTGCTATTAAAATTTCCTTCAACTACCTCAGGTTTCAAAGTCTTTCTCACTAGTGTCCATTTTGTTTGCTTTTGTTTGAGAATGATTCTAGAAACTGTATTCTAATTCTCTCACCGTCAATCATCAACATAACAAACCCCATGGCATGTGTTATCCAGTCATTGCTGAGGTTGTCTTGAAAACAGCCATTATTTCACCCTGTCATTCTTGTAGTCAGTTTATTTGCTGACTCTGGATTAAACTAGAAAGCAGGTGTTTTAAAGTTTAGCTATAACTGTGCTTCCATTAAATGTAAACAAGAGAGACAGGACTTGCCGTGGAAAGAAGACTGAATGTGGGTCCACATATGTTGGGCATCAGACTAACCTCCAAACTTTTTAGTTCTGTATTTTGGTAAGTCATAAGATTCTCTGACTTACAGTTTGTTCTTTAAAATTATGAAAGAAAAGGATTTTCTCACATTGACTACCATAGCAATGAGAAAAGTATATAAACCACCTTAAAGTACTATCTAAGTGGTAAATAAGGCTCTTTACTATTGTTATTACTTGGTAATTTAAAGTTGATATAAAACATAAGAATAAGAAAGGGAAAATAAAAGCAGTGTATTGAGAACTGAAGGAAGAAATAAATTATATATACTGAGGATGATTAAGTCATTGTTTTGTCTATATATTTAATAGCTGGCAAATAACCTATCCATTCTTATTTAGTCATTCAAAGCCAAGAATAGTCAACAATGACATCAACTGAGTATAAAAATTAGGTACTCTTTTTAGTATCAATATGTCACTAATTAAGGTTTTGAGAAAATTTCAGATTTTTTTTTAACTTCGTAGGTCACCATTTTAAATATTTTTCTAGCTTTTCAAATTTAAAACAATTTCATTTCACATTAAAATATACTTATGATGTGCAACTAGGAATACATTTTATTCAATCATTGTTTTTTGAATAACTGGGATTGAGTTCACAGTCAAAATATGAATTATGGAACTAGCTGACAGTATATTTTAATTAATTTCCTTTATATTGATACTATTTAATTACTTACAGTTAGGATTATCCAAAATTTCAAATTTTAAAGAGTGAAGTCACAGCAAATTTAACCAAGAAGGTTTTTATTACATTAAATTTTGAGCCCCAAATATATGAATCTATTTCCCAGAGAGAGACTGATCTATAGAAATGTGCTTTTCTTACCTATTTTTATATTTTTGATAGTCTTTTTGTAGTTTATGTTCTTTGAGAAATGAGGAAAGTCACTGTTAACACTATTTCAACACATTTTGAGACATCAAAAGATAAAATCATAACAATAATGACAATGATAGTATCTTTTGCTGTTCATTTAAAATTAATGGCTAGTTTATAATTACTAATATTTAAAGAACTAGTTGGTTCTTAAGTGGAAAATGAATTTTAATTTCAAAGGCATTTAAATTAAAGGGAAGAGCTCTTTAATTTTACATTCATTACAAGCTAATCACTTTTCTAAAATATTGCAGCATAGTTGATTTTTAATTCTGAGACCTCTATAATTCAATTTAAATCAGCACTATTATACTGTGTTACAATGATATTTAGTCACTCCATCATGATTATTTGATTTAGCCAAATTAAAGTCTGTTTCATGGTTTTAAGATACAATAACATATATCAAAGCACCATCAATGTAGTTAATAAAACTCTTTACACAGCAATAGTTATTTGTGTCAGATTCAAACATTTCCTCCAGAACACCCATGCAAACAGAAGAGTAAGAGTGAGTTCCCATCATTTTTCTGTGTGAGAACAGAATGAAAGCCATGCCGACAGTGATGTGTGTGCATCTATGTTTCTGTGCTCCACATGCGTACTTGTATGTCCCTTAGCTGAGCCAACTTTTGAAGACAGCTGTTTTGTGGTACCTGTGGGGATTGGTTCCAAGACTCCTGTGGATACCAAAATCTGTGATTGCTCAAGTTTCTGATATAAATATATTTGCACACATCCTCCTGTATAATTTAAGTCATTTCTGGATTACTTATAACACCTAATACACAGTAAATTCTATGTAAGTAGTTACTGTACTATATTGTTTAGGAAATGATTACAAGAAAAAAATGTCTATGCGTGTTCAGTACAGACACATCATCCTTTTTGTTCTGAATATTTTCCATCCATGACTAATTGAATCTGCAAAATCAGAATCCACAAATACAGAGGGCCACCTGTAAATGTACTTATTTCCTTCTGTTCTGGGTGGTATCAGAAAAACTTACCAAATGTCTAACTTTTCCATGAAGGGAAAGAAAACTCCCCCTCCTCAGAAGACAAAAGTATAGAGAGAGTTATTATAATTTTTAAACATTCCTTTTCTTACTCCTCCCCCAAAGTAGACTAGGGTGGTGGGGGGCAGGTTAGTGAGATGGGGGGGCACCCCAAGAGCTCTCCTCCCCAGTGTAGCTTGGCTTCCTCTACAACACAGAGATGATTTCACCTCCAGTTGGTGCTTGTCCAGGACAGTCATATGAAGGTCATTTGGCCATACATCTCAACCTCACTCTCCAATTAGCTTTATTAGCTGTTATTCAACAGCTTTAATTTTATTATAATTTTTATAATATATGCTATTATCTGTAATTATATTAATATAATATTATTTTATTATTTAAGCTTTAATTTCATTTAAGCTTTTATTTCTATTTTTATGGTTCTTACACCTCACTTCTCAATTAACTTCAAGCTATGAGCAGACAGGAATGTAACTGATCGGCATTCCTTACCTTGCCAGTAGACAGATTTGTTTTCTCCCTTCTTAGTATCCCTCCTTGTTGAATGTTTTAAATGAGAACTGGCTATGCAACTATGTAAAGTCTTGTCAGGAACTTAAGTAGTTATAGCATAAATGACTATCCCGGCTAACACGGTGAAACCTCATCTCTACTAAAAGTACAAAAGCAAAATTAGCCGGGCGTGGTGGTGGCGAGTGCCTGTAGTCCCAGCTACTCAGGAGGCTGAGGCAGGAGAATGGCGTGAACCCGGGAGACGGAGCTTGCTGTGAGCCGAGATAGCGCCACTGCATTCCAGCCTGGGCGACACAGCGAGACTCAAAAACAAAAACAAAAACAAAAACAAAAAACAAACAAACAAAAAATCCTATAGCATAAAAACAGAGCTTTTGGGTAGAAAACGTCTTTGCACTGCTCTGGCCATGCAGGTTAGGACGTGTGGGTTTGCAGCACGGCAGAGTTCACCTGGGAAGCGCAATGGGCACAAGATGGAAGGCACGTCACCTCTGTCTGTCTGTTTCAGTTACGTGAGCAGATTAATATTCATTTCTTTAGAGTAACTTGAACTGGATTTCTATAATCTGCAACAAAGAGAGTCCTGTCTAAACACAGGTACCCACGAGTAAGGAATGCAAACAACAGAACATAAAATTGGCTCTGTTGAAGGAATCTCTGACAAGGAGGATGTCTCTATCTCCAGCTAAGTAATCGCAAATTTGTGTTATGCATGGCAAAACATCTACGTAAACTGTTGCTTGCTTTGTTCAACATTGTGTACCTATTGAATATTGTGTGTCACCGAAATGACCTCTTTTTCTTTAGCAGCTCTACTGAGAAATAATTCACATAACACACAACTCACCCATTTAAAGCTCAGAATCCACTGTATAACAAGGATATATCAACATAGTTGCAGATGTGCAACCATTACCATAACTACTTTTAAAACTTTCCATCACTTCCATCAAAATCTTCACACCAATGAGCAATCAAGCCCAATTCCTCCTCAATCCGTCTCACAGCCCAGACCTGGGCAATCACTAGTTACATTCAATCTCTATTGACTTGCCTATTCTGGACATTTTGTGTGAATGGAATCAGAGCAAGGTTTACCTATGTTGTAGCGTGCATCAGTACTTTATTCCTTTTGGTTGCCTAATAATATTCCATGGTGTATATGTATTGCATTTTATTCATTCAGTCATCAAGTAATGGACATTTGGGTAGTTTTACTGTTTGACTGTTACAAAAAAATGCTGCTACATATATTAATTTGCTGGTCTTTGTGTAGCTATATTTTTTCATTTCTCTTGGGTATATAACTAGCAGTGAAATTGCTGTGTCGTATGGCAACTCTTTGTTTAAACTTTGGAGATACTGCCAAACAGCTTTTCAAAAAGGCTGAAATATTCTGCATCCTCATAAGCAATGTAAAAGATTTTCATTTTTTTCCACTTCCTTTCCAAAATTTGTTATCCATCTTTTATATTTAGTCATTCTGATGGGGTGAAGTGGTGTTTCATGGTTTTGATGTGCATTTCCTTAATAGTGAATGAAGTTAAGTGTCTTGTATTTGCTTACTGGTCACGTGTATATCTTCTTTAGGGAAATAGCGCTTCAGAATTTTTGCCTAATTCGTGATTGTTTGAAAATTTAAATTTTTTAGTTGTAGGAGTTATGTATACATTTAGAATGAAAGTTCCTTATCAGATATATGATTTGCAAATATGAGAGTACATATAAGAGAAATCCTTAGTTTGCTTTTCATCACTTTAAAAGATAATTGACTATCTAAAGAAAAATTATATAAATATATTGAAATTTCTAACTTGTGTAGAAATAGAAATGTATGAAGTGTATAATACATACAGAAATAAAATAGAACAAAATATAGAATGAAGAAAATAAACCTATAATATTTGTATCTCCCAATATAGATCAAGTGATACATTTTGAAGGAGTACTGCCATAAGTTAAGATACATAACATAAAAAATAGAAAATTATTTAAAATATATATTATTAGTAATACAATAGTGGCCACAATGGAATTATTAAAAATAAAAAAATTAATCTACAAAGACAAGAAAAGAGAAAGAAAGTGGTAAAAGAACAGACAGGACAACACATGATGGAAAACAGTTAATAAGAAGATAGATATGACACAGCCATATTTATATTGTATTCATTTTTATTGATATAGATACTTGTATTATATCTTTTTGTCATTAGTTTTTTAACTTATATATTTTTAAGTGAATACGTGCATTATAAGAACTTGAAAAACACAAGCAAAAAGCAAACTCATTCACAATCACATGTAGTTCACAGTTCGATGTATCCTTCCAGGTCCTGTGTGTGTATAGACGCAAGATCTAATTTTACGGAGTTGAGATTGTATAGTATATATCATGCTGTTTTCACACATCTTGTCTATTTACCAATTCAAAAATCAAAGGTATGTGAGTATTTTGATAACCAAGAATACGCTACATCACCTCAGCCTATTAGGAAAAAAATGCAGTATTGCCTTTTTCAGAACAAAAATTTCATAGGAAACAAAAATGATCACAGGTCTCTAGATAAAAGTATTTGCAAAGTTCTGATTAAAATATTAATTTTCTGATTAAAATATTCACTTAATGCTCAATTAAAGTGAACCATAAAACAACAATTTAGACTAAGTATGTTTCTAAGGTAATTCATTTTCAGATCTATGCTATTCAGATATTAGCAAGAAGGTGTGTTTCTACTGAATTACTTAATGTATTCCTATGGTACAGCCAAAAAAGATGCACATGCATCACTGGCTATCCTCAAAATATAAATACGAACACATTGCTTACTCCTCTCCTCTTATATTTCCTTTTGCCTCTCTACTGCTCACCTGATCAACAAGTCCTGACATATACTTCTCAGAGGTGGTCTAACAATTCCATGTCCAATATGGTCCTTTTCCATCAGTTATAACAAAAACGTATGTACAAGTTGGCTAATTCACTAGCTCTGCTTTTATCATACATTGCCACCTCAGGACATCTATAAAACTTAGAAGTTGGAAAACAGGGAATTTTTCCACAATAAACACTTTACTAAAAATGCTCATACAGACCTATGGTTGTCATCTAAAACCATCTTCTCGCTATGGAGGTCCTAAAAAGAGCCCTTCTCTTCACCCCTCCTCTTCGCCCTCTTCCACTATCCCAGTGACTGGGTACAGAACTATGTCCAGCTCCAAGAAGTGGAGTAACAAAGGTCATTCTTGGAAGACAGGACTTCCTAAAAACAAACCAAGGACATTTATAAAGGGGTGGTAATATTACTACCTCTACTTTTAACATATGTCGAGTATTAGGACTTGGACTTGTTTATCCTTTCATACACAGCAATATGAACTAAAATGCACATATAGAACAATCATTAGACCATCTGAACTAATTAAATTCATGGGACAGAACCCTTCTTTCTGTACACTTCCTCCCTCCCATCTGTCACCCTTCAGTGAATAGTCAGTATCTTTTAAAAATATATCTTTTAAAAAAGGAGACTGTCAGATTAGGGATAAAAAAAAAAGGAAAAACCTAAGAAACCCACTCTCAGTATAAAGACGTAGGTAATGTGAGATATTACCTTAAAATGATATGATGTCTCTGATTTGCTTTAAAATGCTTCGGCCAAAAAGGAAAAAGAAAAAATATTTAAAAAGAGGAAGATCATCTGGTAATATTTTAAGTTTGAGGATCTGGCTGATAAATGTGTGGGTGAAAAACTTGATTTTTGTTTTCTATTTTTGTGTATGTTCAACTTGTTACAATAAAACGCTTAAAATACACAACTATAGGCTCCCCCCACATCCTTTTAGTCATTGATAATGTCACAAATCACAAATTATTTCTTATAAACTAAAGGAAATTCTAGCAAGGGTATAGGAAGCTCTAAAGCAGAGGAAGGGTTCAAATGGGATTTTCACAAGGGGAACACAGCTGAGGATTCCCCATCCCAGGACTTCTCCTAACAGCACAGCTAGCAAGTACCCCCACCTCAGAGCACAGTCCACCAAGGAGAAGCTACAGACCCTGGGTACATGTCCTCACTCCAGACATGGCTCCAGAGGCCAGGCCTGAGATAGAACTGGTTATGTGTGTAAAGGGCTCAGGCAGAACACCAAGACTTACCCGTAAGAGGCAGGCACATCTATAGAGAGGGGCTGATGCAACATGACAAGGACTGGCACATGCCATGAAAAGAAATGAATTTCAAAAAACTTTTTTGCTGGAAAATTCAAGAGATAAGGTCCCTCTTTTGTGCAGATTGCTAATCTGATAGAAAATTAGTCTTTGAATCCCAGTGCTCATGATATTGTATCTGTTACAGAGAAATAACATTATATGAGGGAGGGAAGGAATCTTCTGCATCCAGCATACCTGAATTGAGAGTGACTCTGGGCATTTTGGTTCATTTTGTGACTTACTACCACTTAATCTGGGATTGCCACTTGCCACAAGTTAACATTTGAATTTTTCAGGCATTTTCTGGGATGCTTTGGGGGAGATGCTCTGGCAATGAAGACCATCAGAAAGACTGGAATGTAGAAGTGAGATGCAATGATGCAAAGTCGGGGGCTGAAAGATGGGATTCTGTCCCTCTCTGCTTTCTTCTTACTTCCCAGGATTCTGAGAGCCAGAATTGTGATTCCAGGCCAGAGTCAGGGAATTATTGTCTGAGGAAACTGACCAAATCGAAATGAAGACCTATAGATATGGACATGTATAGTTCCATCAACGACTGGATCTAGCCCAACATGAAAGCAGAATTTCCAATCAGATGTACATGGTCATTACATAATGTTTAAGGGATAAATTCAGCAAGAGGATATAATGGTTGTAAATATATATGCACTCAACACTGGAGGACCCAGATACATAAAGCAAATATTATTAGTGCTAGAGAGAGAGTTAGGCCTGATACAATAATTGCTGGAGACTTTAACACTCTGCTTTCAGCTTTGGACGGATCATCCAGACAGCAAATCAACAAAGAAACAGCAGATTTAATCTGCACTATACAACAAATGAACCTAATAGATATTTAAGAACATTTCATTCAACAGCTACAGAGTACATATTCCCTCAGCACATGGATCTTTCTCAAGGTTAGGCCGTAGGTTAGACCAAAAATCAAGCCTTAAAACATTTAGAAAAATTGAAAGAATAACAAGCATCTTCGTTAACCACAATGGAATAAAAGTAGAAATCCATAACAAGAGGAATTTTGGAAACTATGCAAACACATGGAAATTAAACAAAATGATCCTGAATGACCAGTGGGTCAATGAAGAAATTAAAAAGGAAACTAATAAATTTATTGAGACAAATGGTAATAGAAACAAACCATACCAGAATTAATGAGATACAGGAAAGCTGTACTGAGTGAAATTTATAGCTGTAAATGCCTACATCAAAAAATAAGAAAAACTTCAAATAAATAGCCTAATGATGCATCTTAAAGAACTAGAAAAGCGAGAGCAAACTGAACCAAAATTAGGAGAAGAAATGAAATAATAAAGATCAGAGCAGACATAAATAAATTTGACATGAAGAAAATAATATAAAATATCAAAAAAAGTTTTTTTGAAAAGATAAAAAAAAAATTATAAACCTTTAGCCAGACTAAGAAAAAAAAGAGAACAGTCCAAATAAATGAAATCAGAGATGAAAAAGGAGACATTATACCACAGAAATTCAAAGGATCATTAGTGGCTACTATGAACAATGATATGGCAATAAATTGGAAAATCTGAAAGAAGTGAATACATTCTTAGACACATACAATCTACAAAGATCAAACCACAAAGAAATTCAAATCCTGAACAGACCAATAACAATAATAAAATCAAAGCCATAATAAAAAGTCACTCAGTAAAGTAAGCCCAGAACCCAGTGGCTTCACTGCTGAATGCTACCAAACATTTAATGAATTACTATCAATCCTGCTCAAACTATTTCAAAAAATAGAGAAAGAATGAATACTTCCAAACTCAATCTACAAGGCCAGTATTACCCTGATACCAAAACCAGAAAAAGACAAATCAAAAAAAAAAAAAAAAAAAAAAGGCCAGGTTCAGTGGCTCATGCCTGTAATCCCAGCACCAGCACTTCAGGAGGCTGAGGAGGGCAGATTGCTTGAGGCCAGAAGTTTGAGATCAGCCTGGCCAACATGGTGAAACCCCGTCTATACCAAAAATACAAAAATTCGCCAGGCATGGTGGTGCATGCCTGTAGTCTCACCTACTTGATAAGCTGAGGCATGAGAATCTCTTGAACCTAGAAGGTGGAGGTTCCAGTGAGCCAAGACTGTGGCATTGCACTCCAGTCTGCATGACAGAGTAAGAGTCTGTCTCCAAGAAAAAAAAAAAAGCAAAAAACAAAACCAAAAACTAAAGACCAATATCTCTGATGAATATTGATGCAAAAATCCTCAACAAAATACTAGCAAACCGAATTCAACAATGCATTAAAAAGATTATTCATTATGACCAAGTGGGATTTATCCCTGGGATGCAAGGATGGTTCAACATATGCAAATCAATCAATGCAATACATCAGATCAACGGAACGAAGGACAAAAAATATATGATCATTTCAATTCAATTAATGCCAAAAATGCATTGGATAAAGTTCAACATTCTTTCATGGTAAAAACCCTAAAATACTAGGTATAGAAGGAACATATCTCAACATAATAAATGTCATATATGATAGATCATTCAGTGTCATACTGAATGGGGGAAAATTGAAAGCCTTTCCTCTTAGATCTGGAACATGATAAAGATCCTCACTGTCATCAGTGATTCAACCTAGTACTGGAAGTCCTAGCTAGAACAATCAGACAACAGAAAGAAAGAAAGGCATCCAAATTAGAAAGGAAAAAGTGAAATCATCCTTGTTTGTAGATGATATGATATATTTGGAAAAACCTAATACTCCACCCAAAAACTATTAGAACTGATAAATTCAGTAAAGTTGCAGGATACAAAATCAACATACAAAAATCAGTAGCATTTCTAAATGCCAACGTTGAACAATGTGAAAAAGAAATAAAAAAGTAATCCCATTTACAATAGCCACACATAAAATTAAATACTTATGAATTAACTTAACCAAAAAAGTGAAAGATCTCTATAATGAAAACTATAAAACACTGATGAACAACATTGAAGCAAACACAATAAAAGGGAAAATTATTTTATGTTTATTAATTGGAAGAATCAGTATTGTTAAAATGTCCATATTATCCAAAGCCATCTACTACTATATAATACTACTACATTATTCAATGCAATCCCTATCAAAATACCAATGACATTTTTCACAGAAATAGAAAAAAACTATCCTAAAATTTATATGAAACCATGGAAGGCCCAGAGCAGCCAAAGCCTAAGCAAAATTAAACAAAACAAAACAAAAAGCAAACTGGAAGAATCACATTACCTGCTTTCAAATTATGCCACAGAAAAATAATAACCGAAACAGCATGGTACCAGCAAGAACACAGACACATAAACCAATGGAACAGAGTAGAAAACCCAGAATCAAATCCATGTACCTACAGTGAAGTCATTTTGGACAAAGTTGCCAAGAACATACACTGAGGAAAAGGTGGTCTCTTGAATAAATGGTGCTGGGAAAACCGGATATCCACAAGCAGAAGAATGAAACTAGACCTCTATCTCTCACCGTATATAAAAATCAAATCAAAATGAGTTAAAAACTTAAATCTAAGGCCACAAACTATGTAACTGCTACAAAAAGCATTGGGGGCACTCTCTAGGACATTGGTCTGGACAAAATTTTTTTGAGCAATATCCCACAAGCACAGGCAATGAAAGCAAAAATGAACAAACGGGATCACATTAAGTCAAAAAGCTTCTGCACAACAAAGGATACAATCAACAAAGTGAAGAGACAACCCACAGAATGATGTGATTATTACACACTGCACACCTGTACCAAAATATCTCATGTACTCTGTAAGTATATACACCTACTAGGTACCCACAAAAACAAAAAAAAAGTAAAAAAAGGTAAATACATAAAAATTAAAGATTAAGTTAGACTTTTCAGATGGGTTAGCATTCAGTAAATTCCCAGCCCATAGACCCTTCCTCACTAAGCTGGGAAGCAGACTTTTTGGAGGATGTCAAGGCAGACTCAGAGCCAGGAAGCAAGGGACCCAGCACAGCAGAGAGCAGGGGGATTTCACAGCAACGATGAGGAGAAATGTCCAGACAGCAAGTGTGCAGCAGACTGAAAATAAACAGACCATACCAGAACAGTGAAAGAAGGACCTAGAAGAACTGCTCCCAAGAAAATAAAAAAGGGACACATGGATGTGCCTGTCTGTTGTAAGAGGAGGTTTGAGTACTTACTCTACTTTTGGAAAGGAATTATGAACAGCTGTGAAGACTACAAGGAAAATTTTAAAGCATAAGACTACTGCATCTATACAAATGTATTAATACAAGTGTATTAATGTGTCTCTTTGAAAAAAGGAAAAATGTACAAATTGGATCACATCAAGTTAAAAAGCTTCTGCAAAGCAAAGGATATGTAAATTGTGGCTTTACTATTTTGGGTGCTGTTAATGTATTTCCTTGAAAATACATTAACAGCACACAAAATAGTAATGCAACCATTTAAAAGCTATTTAAATATAAATATTAATATAAACAAGTTGAAACAATAGAGGAATAGAATTTGCCTATTTAGACTGGAGCTTGATAGAACCACATTTTTATTTTTCATAGAAAAACATTAATTGCTAATATTTGCAATCTAATAATCTAACAATATCAGTAAGTGGATCTTACTAAGACCAAGTCATATTCTTTAAGAAAACATGGAAGTCAGGGGTGAGGCTTAAGGGAAGTGACAGACACACAGGCAGCCCTGAAGCGGGGTGAGGACGTGGGGCTGACACAGTGGGAACAAGGAAGGAATACTGGGTGTAGATGAATGCTGCTGTGGTTGTAAGTGGAGGAATGGAATTTGGTGACATAACTAATAGAGATAGAAAATCAAGAAGAAGAAACTAAGAAGGAGTTGATATGGGAACTACTTAAAATATTTTTAAGAAGATTGTGGAACATCGAAGTTAATGAGTATAGAATTTGAAAATTTTGATCTATAGACCAAAAGAACAATTTGTCCCAGTGCTATGAACATGGAAGCCCTTTGAGAGAAGACTATATTTGAAATGAATTAACAGATATAATTGATTGCATGAAGTCTTTGGAGAGAATATACGGATTAAAGAAGAGTTGAAGAAAGTGTCATAAATAACATCAACTTTTTATGGATGGGCCCAGGAATAGGAGGGAGCCACTTAAGGACGACTGGAAAGAGAAGTGATAATAAATAAGTGAGGGTGATACCACCAAAGATAGGAGGTCTACAAAATAAAGAAGTTTTATCTTTCTATTCTGGAAAGACATCAGCCACCTATTAGGTGCCCAGTGAATGTCTGTGGGGAGAATGGATTAATGAATGAATCAATGAAGTCAACAATGGCAATGACACAGCAAGATCAGCCAGGACAACAATTATGAAATCACTGGGAACTTGATGCTTGCAGAGCCAGTGGAGTGTTTTATGCTTAAGGCAAACTGCAGAGAGGACTGAATATAAAGAGAGGAGGAGTGGCTTCTCATGAAGCACAGGCCCCATCCCCTAATCCAGCAAAACCAAAACCCAGTGCCACAGATACGGGAGGGAAGTACGCAATCCACACTCCACTGGAAATACCCTAATTAAAACCGATTGTCTCCTTATAAATGATGGGATTTTTATATACTCAAAGTATATTTTAAAACCCAGCATCAAAAATCAGTAAAGCTTATGTATTTTCTGACAAGCAGGAAAAATGTAACCCTGAATATAGAAGCACAGTTCCTCTGTGGTGTTACTGGGATGGGTTCGGGACTAACCTCCTTGTCTTTTCCTTCTTCAGGAAACAGAGCTTTGAGGGAAAAGTCAAAAGTTAGTACTACTTGGTAATAAGTCGGAGAAGTAGATTCATGATAAATAAACAAAGTTAGCACATGATCTTTATGGACATCAGAAAGTGTGATTTATTCATCTTCATTGAACATTGAAGCCATTTGAATTGCTTAGAAATTAATATAAATTAATACAATGAAGGAATGACGCTGAGCTCTAGTCATCAGTGTCATATATTTGATGGGCTAATTAGTTAATTTCACATGGTTTAGCAGAAACATATTAAAGTTGTAGAAGAGTGGTATTACAGATCAAATGCCCGGGATAAACAACAATGGTTATTTGAAATATAACCATTTAGTTACAAGCGTATTTTTCAATACTGGAAATTTGTTTGCAAGCTAACTCAAAATAACACAGCTGATAATATTTAAAGTTCATGGATCAAAACCAACATAGGCCACAATGTACAAAGCTTCCTGTTTATCTGTAAATTAGCCACTTAGAGGAAAAGCCAGTATAATAATGTGAGCAAATCAACAAATCAATGAAACTTGAAAAAGGCAGAATGCTTTAAACAAAATTTTCACTCTATTCTTCCAGGAAAGATATAGTTAGAGGAATGTAATCCCTGCAGCTGTACAGTCAGAGTAGCTATTTTTTTTTTTTTTTTTGAGATGGAGTCTTGCTCTGTCACCCAGGCTGGAGTTCAGTGGTGCGATCTTGGCTCACTGCAACCTCTGCCTCCTGGGTTCAAGCAATTACCCTGCCTCAGACTACTAAGTAGCTGGGACTACAGGTGCGTGCCACCATGCCCGGCTAAATTTTTTGTGTGTTTTAGTAGAGACAGGTTTTCACCATGTTGGCCAGGATGGTCTCAATCTCCTGACCTTGGGATCCGCCCACCTTGGCCTCCCAAAGTCTGGGATTATAGGTGTGAGCCAATGCGCCAGGCTGGAGTAGCACTTTTATTAACAGTTACGATAGTAACAGCTATTGCCATGAGATCTGCATTACTATTTGGCTGAGAACTGATTAGAGGAGGATGTAATTGTGGAGTTTTATTTGATGTTTACTGATCTATGAGCATTTCTTAGGGTATATTAGGTCCACCTTCTAATGGGACCCTCCAAATCCTTTTTGTCACTTACCACAAACTGAAATTGTATAGTAGTGCTTTAATTTGAATAACATTTGATCAAAGAAGATCGTTTTCCACAAATCTTTACATGTCTTATGAGCAGAGGCTATGACTATCTGTCCTGGACTATCTTCACAAGGATGTCTGTAGAGTAAACAGCCTTGGAAGACAGAGATAGTGGCCCCAACAGCGGCAAAAATCACACAGGCCTAAGTTACCAGTTTTATCAAATAAGAATATATGGTGTTCAGTTAACTTCGAATTTAAGATAAAGTATGTCCTATGCAATGTTTGGTACATATTTATACTAAGAAATTATATGTTGTTTATCAAAACTTCAAATTAACTAGGCATCCTGTACTTTATCTGGCAACCTTCCTTACTGTTGATTATAAACAATATATTTTCCCTAAGTTTAGTCTCCTCTCCCAAAACCCATGGTATGCCCAGGCACGGCCTGGCCCTCTTACCTTTGCTGATAGGGACGGGGCCTCAGGAAGCCGGTGCAGTGCTGGCGCTCAGGCTGCTGCCGTGGCTGCGAGAAACACTCTTTCATTCTGACGCACAAGTCTCAAGGTTTCTGCCAGCATCCATGAAATTGTGCTAGGCTGCTTGAGCTTATAAATGGAGTCAAATCTCAGACACATCAGACAAATCTTGACATCTATCTCCCTCACAAAAATATAAAAGCTTTTGACAGCAGGGACCACTTATGTTTTGTTTAACACTGTGTCTGGCATATTGCCCAGTACCTCTCACTAAGTAAATAGTTGTTGAAAGGGTGAATAAAAGAATAATTGAATGAGCTGTCAATTGACTTTCAGCTGCTAAACTCTGGGAACCTTTGTAATGCAAATAGGCTAGATTCCCTTCTGTTATGTGTTCCTCTATCTTTTCTCTATCATTCTCCCCATCCTAATCCCCATTTCATCTTTATCTCCATCACTTTCTTAAGCTTTAGCTTCAGTTGCCTCCCGCCCTAGCTCTAATGCTATCAATTGGCCATTCTTGCATTGGAAACCTATCAGGGCTTGAACAGGCCCAAGGGAACCACTGATAACCCTTGGAGACCAGAACACATTCTCCAGTTGCACTTCAATTCCAGCATCCCCATCCCACTCATATGTATCATGCTTCACTAGAGTATTTTAGAAACACTAAAAACTAATAGAGGGTAGGTTAATACAATAAGGAATGATTGGTTGTGTGATTGCTCAGTTCAGAATTGAGAATGGAATTTCTTTTGAAATATTCTGGCTCTGATTCCTCACTGCACAAAGGAAGAAATGAGCCTTGGAGTATGGGATTCACCTACTACATTTACAAATCCAGACACTGATGCTGACTTAATCTTCTAAGGGTTTTTGAGATATACTCAAGATATGTATATATAAACACACACACACACACACACCCAGTATAACATGGACTATTGATTACTTAATGATATATCTGTACCTATGGTTCTATACCTTTCTATGTCTATGTTGAGGTCTGTCTATCTGTGCATCCATACATTGTTAAATGTTAAAATGACTAAAGTGAAAAATATAAAAATATGATTAATTTTTAGATGAACATGAAACCTCAAAGAAATTCTATGCTAGCTATATTCTACTGTTGGCTGCCATCCTGGGCCTTCAGGAAGTCTTCATCTTTCTCCTTTACCTTAAAGTTGAAGGGTATAGAATGTGCCACCCAAAAACATGCCACTTTGGCATATTTATTATTCTGAGCAGAAGTTAATTGAAAATCAACAAATACAGAAGAAACGCCTTCTCAGAGCTTCCTTTATATCACTAAAAGCAGAAGCTTCTGAGAAATGAGGACTGCAGACAATTCCCTCTCTCAGGAGAGTTTTAGGGCCATGAGGAAAGGGGAAAGTTAGCGCCAAGATGGACCTACACAAACAAACAAACCTCACTAAAATTGCCCTTGTTTTCCATTAGTTTCCCCACATATTTACCTTCCCACAGTTTGCAGGTGATAGAAGCCTGAACACCCTTTTCCTTTGTTTTGAAATTTATCATCCTTTATTAAAAATAAATAAATTGTACTTATTCAGGCCTATCTGCTTTTTGGGATCTTCATATCTTTTATATGAAGGCCTCTATGTACGCATAAGATAATTAACATTAAATTAATTTGTGTGCATTGTCTCTTGTTAAACTGTCTCATGTCAGTCTAATTGTAGAGAAAAATTGGGTTTTCCTCCCCTATGAAGTCTACTCCAGTGAAAATAAAGGAAGCTTGGTAAAAAATGACTCATCCTAAATTGCTCATTCTTTGCTGAAAGTTTTCCTAATTCCATTTACCTTCCACACCCCTTACATTGTCTTATAAGACATTATTTTATATTGTCTGCCTGTCTTATAAGAATGTCAATTCTGGGGTCAAGATGTCCAGTTCCTTTCCATGGCAAACCGTGGTCCACTGGTAAAGCTTTAGAATCACAGTAACCACGGTTTACATCTTTGCTATAAAATTCGTGAGTTTGGAACCTCAGGGAAGTTACTTAGGCCTTAAAGCCTGAGTTGTCTCAATTTACATAAGAATAATAACATAACGATAATAATTACAGAGATTAAACAAGAAAACACACATGAACATTTTGCTCAGTATGTTGTACAAAAAAAAAAAGTAAAATAAGGGAAATTAACTATTATCATGAAACTATTATGACGAACCCGTCAGTTTATTTCCAGAAAATTTTCACTTTGAAGGGCAACAAGCAGAAATCACAGAGAAAGGGACCTCCAGACAGTTCCAGAAGAGTGGTATTACACAGATCAGATGCCTGGAATAAGTACAAAGCTGGTGACAAATACAAGATAAGAAGCTAAGACTTAGAAAAATATGCAAGTGTCACACAATGAAGCTGAATGCAAGATAATTCCCTGAAGCTGGGAACAAGACAGAGATGCCAATGGCTGGCTCCTAGAAGGTGTTGGCTGTATGGCATATTTTGTGGTGGGTAGGCAGGTTATAAGACCAAACTTACCACGTATATAACACCATTGACTTTGAGGGTTAAAAAATATAAATATACTTTTACCAGACTCTCAGAAAAGTGCAGCAGCAATGAGGCATTTAAGACTTTAAACCCCAATGCAGCTCTTGATGCCATTTGCTGTTTCCCAAACTGTGTTCTTCAGAGTCTCAGGACTCAACACAGGCATATCAAGGACAAATATGAGCACAAGACACAACACACACATATTTAAGAAGAGTATCTTCAGGTCGGGCCCAGTGGCTCAAGTCTGTAATCCCAGCATTTTGGAAGGCTGATGGGAGAGTATCACTTGAGGCCAGGAGTTTGAGACCAGGATGGCAATATACTGAGATCCCATCTCTACAGAAAGTTTAAAACTAAGCCAGGCATGGTGGTGCGTGCCTGTAGGCCCTTCTACTCAGGAGGCTAAGGAAGGAGGATTACTTGAGCTGGGGAGGTTCAGACTGCAGTGATCATGATCACACCACTGCACTCCAGCACTCCAGCCGGGGCAACAGAGGGAGACCATGTCTCAACATATCTCAAAAAATAAAAAATTTAAAAAAAGAAAGAAGGAAAAAAAATAGCATTTTCATTGCAAATTTGGTGAGCATATGCAAATATAAAGCAAAACCTTCCCACATTTGGCTTTTGAGTGCATCAAACTTCCAGATAGGGCTGTTATCATATTTCTGATTGGTTTATTTGCGTAAAAGAAAATTATATAGTCATTCTACCAACAAATGTGGTGACCCTCTGACAGTTACTCTGCAATTTCTCTTCCCAGAATGCTGAGTCCTGGGTCATGTTTGTATTATACTTCAGCACCTATTGTCACATCTATTATATTTTTCTAATACAATATTTGAGAACAAAAAATAAGATTATTTTTCAAAAATTACTGGTACAAAATAAGTTTTATAATTTGAAATATTATGCCATGTTTTGTTTTTTTCTTAAACTTATTCTAAACTTTGAAATATGCCTTTAAAAAAAATTAGTTGGGTATTTTGATTCTGACAATTAGTTTTTCTTGTGGTTGTTAATTTGAAAACACTGAGACATGCTGTTTCTTTAATCCCGCCATCTATCACTATAACTTTAATATTTGCCTAATGTACTTAATATACTAATGTATTCAGAAAAGACATTAACAGATTTAAACTATTTTCTCAGGATTATTTTAAAATCTTGATAAAATCATTTTTCAAAAATCTTGTAATTTATGAAGAGTTGGATTATTTTTCAATTTTCAAAAGAGATGGGAAAGAAGAAGATAAGTCCTATCAGTAAAAATATTTCCGTTTCAATAAAGGCAAGTCACATTTTCAATAAAAACTCAGAAAGAATGACAATAGATGTCCTTCTGAATGTTTTTCCTTCTTCTGCAATTTTACTGAAAACCAGTGTGTACTTTTTGAATTATATATGTGTGTATATATTTGTGTGTGTGTGTGTGTGTGTGTGTGTATTTCATTCTTTTAAATAATTTAAGGAAAAACAATTTTAAATAAAGGAAAGCTAGTGAAAACAATGTCACTCCCTAAGTTTACCTACTAATAAATTATCAAACTATGTTTCTTAAAATTGCCTCAGAAAATGAGTTTTCTTTATTCACAGCAGAAAGGAACAAATTCATTTACTAACAAAATTAATGTCCAATGCCTGTCACATCTCAGTTTTTTCCCCAAATCAAACTTACAAATACCAGGCAAGCGTAGGCTGGCCGCAGTGGCTCAGACCTATAATCCCAGCACTTTGGGAGGCCTAGGCGGGTGGACAACAAGGTCAGGAGATCAAAACCATCCTGGCTAACACAGTGAAACCCTGTCACCACTAAAAAGACAAAAAAACAGACAAACAAACAAACAAAAAAATTACAGGGTGTGACAGGCGCCTGTAGTCCCAGCTACTCAGGAGGCTGAGGCAGGAAAATGGTGTGAACCTGGGAGGCTGAGCTTGCAGTGAGCTGAGATCAGATGCCACTGCACTCCAGCCTAGGTGATAGAGCAAGACTCTGTCTCAAAAAAAAAAAAAAAAGCCAGGCAAGCCTAGACCTCCAAAAGTCACACTTGTCCTTAAGGGCCAAAGAACCTCCTCATTGCTGCCCCATCTACATGATATTCTCCATGACTTTGTGGCTGATTTATTATAAGTGCTTAAAATAAAGTGTTTAAATCTACTACTTGTTATGTAATATCCCTGATGCAGAGCCACTTTAAATCTATTTATTGACTGATATTTAATTACTTTGCCTTAGAATTTCACATTTTAAAATGGGCAATTGTCCCCAAATGGTATTTGGGCTTCAGATGACCATGAACAATTGTACTTGAGTTTCAGAGACTTTGAAAACTCACAGTGCTTCCTTTTATTATTTCTTAATTATTGCTGAAAAAAAGGATATTCGTAATTATATTAATTCTCTAAGAAAATGTCTTTAAATATTTTAACATTATTCTCTAAAAAGAAACATAAGCAAAACGTACCTTTACTGTCGAGTTTTCTGGTGTGTTTTGGGCTAATTATCTTAAGTAGTGAAAAAATTATTACACAATCTTTAATAAAACATTACTTTTTGAAGATGAAAGTTAAAATAACAAAAATTAATACTGAAATATATAGTTTACAAAAGACAAGGGCATTCATCAGACATGGCAATCTTTGCAAGACTTATAATTGTATTATTGCTGAATTAGTTTATTATAAATGTAGCACTTATTGTTTGGCACAGGATCCATTGATCCTACTCACTTGTGCTTTTGTTGGAAATTCCAAGTGACTCAATCAGGGTTTGTCAAAGGGAATCTGGGCCTTTGCAAGGCAGGAATTGATATGAGAAGACATCTATGTCCTGGTTGACCTGGCCCTTTTGTAATCCAGCAGATGCCCCACTCAGGAGAAAATAGTGAGTAGCAACATGCCCGTTCCTAACGAGGGGGTTAGTGCTGACTATATTATTGCCTAGATCAAAGGTATAAGGTTTAGAGATTTCCATCGGTCAGAATATCCTTCTTAGTGAGCTGCAATTACTTTAGATTAGGCCGTATCTTTGGATATCACTCTATTAGACCTCATGGTTCTAAGATTTTTAGGCTTGATTCATGTAGCTTTGTAACATCTCACATTTTAAAAAAATGACAAAATTTGTTTTTCACTTTTCCGATGGATTGACTTCTGTACCATGGGCTGACGGCCTGCCGTCTTTGTTGTATTGGTTGGTCTAGTTCAAAAGCAGTAAAGTTTTATTTTTAAATGTTTAGGCGGATTTCTTCTACAAATGTAATTTTTAAGTGATCTCTTCTGTATTATTATTCTCCTGTGAAATTTGGTAATATCCACATTCTAAAAGGAATAAAAAATATCAGCAAATAAAAGTATAAAGCATACTTGGCTTCTCTTAAATATTAAAATAAAATACTGTTGATTTATTTAAAGGTAGTTTGTTGAATCATTGAGACCCTGCTGGTCTTGGTAATTATTAGCAAGGATATGTACATTTTCTTGGGTTTCTGTGGTTTCCTGGGAGGCCGGAGTGAGAAAGACTCTCTTGGAAGTGGCCTCGTGGCTCTGTCCCAGCTTCAGCTCTGCTGCCTTGAGCACTGCTTCAAACAGAATGACCAAGGTTACTGCACTGATGCCTCATTCATGCTCATTAAAATCAATAGTTAAATGAAAACTTAGTTTTATATCGTAATCTTATATTTTCCAAAATATTTATACAACAACAAAATGTCTGTGGCTGTGTATTATTTATTAAAACTTCATCGTTGAAGACCAGATTTTCTGATTCACTGAAATAAGGACAGGCAGATAAAATGCAGAATTCAGTCAAATTTGAACTTCACAAAAATAATTTGTTTTAGTATAAGTGTCCCCCAAATAGTCTGTGTCATACAAAAACTTATTATTCATCTGCTAATTATTTTTCGTTAAGTCTGGCAACCCTACTCAAATAGATATGATGGGAGGAAAAACTTTTCTTCTACCAACTCAGGTCTCGGTAGTCTGGAAGCCTGTGAATTCAACTGATGATAGATGGTTTAAGATGAGAACAATTTATTATGCATAAGGGTTTATTCAGGGGAAGAGGCTCCCTAAACAGCTAGGAATGAGGGTTTATATAACAACTTAATATTGGAAATGGGGGAGGGATACGACTTCTATGGCAAACAAATGAACTTTTAAGGGAACAGATGGAAGGTATGCAGTTTGTGATAATTTTTTTAATACAATTTATCATTCCAGTGCTAATGCTCAGTCTGCTTCCTGGCTGGAATTTCCCTCGAGAGGGGATTTATGGCAGCGTCATTCTCAGAAGACTCTGCCTGTAGTCAGGTAAGATAAGCTCAGAAGGCTTCTTTCTGCATCTGCTGTATCTCCAAAGTCTTCATTTTACGATAATCTTTGCACCATTCTGAGGCCCTTCACATACACGCTCTGGCAAACCACTGGTTGAGCATATTGGTGTAATATTTTTGGAAGGTAATTTGGCACCATCTATACCATTATCTATTGATTCAACAACAAAGCTTCATGATATTTATTGCACAAATGAATACACATGCCTTCGGAATGAGGCATTTCATTTTGGAATGCATATAGTATTACATTTTGTTTTGGAATAATAAACTACAAAAGCAAACAAACAAATCCTAACTATTAATCAAAATGAAGACTTGTGGAATAAATTTTGATAATTAGTCCCTGGAAAGAAGAAGTAATAGTAATGTAAAAAATAGACAATATTATAATGTTATGATTCTTTCTGTATGCCCTTATTCCTAAAACAATAATTTTAAGTGAATACTGATAAGAGGCTATATATGCCATATTCCAACTATGTGCAATTCCTATGTGAGAACTTTGGGTGTGGTAGCTCATTTATTTCTTGCAATTGGAACATAGAGTGTGTGTAGTTTTAATCTTTGTGTTACCCATGAAATAAGCATACAGAGGATAATTCACGTATGTAAGGTAGCACATCTACAGGATAACTAGAGCTGGATTCATTCCGTACACCTCCCAGGGATTCAGGGATTCAGGTATTCAGCATTTCCTTTATAAGCATAGATAATACATGGAAATAAACATGAGAAACTGTCAATTGCTGTCATTATACCATATGGGCATTAAAAATGTTTGCTCAAAAAGATGCACACACACACAAAGTCTTTGAGGAGTGATGTTTGGGTTTGGGGCACTGAATGGAATTTTTTTTTTTTTTTTTTACTTTTTATTTGTCTGACCTCTTTGATACTGTTTTACTTGTATTAAGAAAATATATTGGTTTTAAAACATAAAAGGTCTTTACCAGCTTTCTGCATTACTCTTCCTCTGAAGATAAAGAAAAATGAGAAATCTATTTTTATTATTTGCAATATCATTCTATATCTGAAGTGACAAACAGACAAAAAATTACAATGAGCCTGGGACAGTATGCAACTGGTCAGAAGTCACTCGTTGGATTTTGGCCCGACCTACTATAGACCTCACCTCAGAGGTATAGGTGTGTGTGTAAGTGTGTGGGTATTTTGGGGTGAGCATGTGTGTTTATCTGGAAAATACAGTGGAGGAGCAAGACTTCAAGAGGCAGAGGATTTGATGCTGAGTCCCAGGACTTCCACTCCTGATCACATAAGACCTGGTGATTCTCCAACCTGACCTGGAGTCTCCCCAGCTTCCAACTCCAGAATACATAAACCCTTCTAACTCAAAGGATATCTCTGAGATATATAGCAATGTTTTATTAATGTGAGCCACTGAGTCATTACTAGATCATAATTTCTAAATTTCTTTTTTAATTTTAGTAGCTGTACTCAATTTTTATTTCAACAAAATGTATTTTTCCAGGTATGTCTCCATTTCTCCTGAATACATAGATAGTATACACTTTTTACTTTAGGGTTGATATAGAACATTCACATGCAACATTTGCTTTGATCACTGGCCAATCCTTTGAGCAAGGGCAAGCTAGTTTATATCATTCCAACTAAATTAGGACATGACGGCCCACAAAATTTATCCAAAATGAAGTGATTTTGCCATGCATACCAAAGGGCAAGTACTGTGTCTCCTGGTCCAGTGTTTGTTTTCTCTCAAAAGTCATGCCCTACCTGAGTAGGTCACCTCTTTTCAGGGTCCCTGCCTGCTGTCCTGTCCCAGACACAGAGGTCTCCGGTACAGCCAAACAATACACTGAAGCAGAGCCACACTGGCTCTCACATCCTCAGGCAAACAGTTTCTGGCCTGATCTCGAAGCTTCTACCACACAGCTCCTGTTTTCCCTTCTCCTCCTTCTCTCCCTCCTCCCCCTCACATGCACTTTCACCTTCTACCCTGTGGCCTCTGCAGTGGATGCTGTGATACACTGCCCAGACACTCCTGTTAGGTGCGCATACCTCCCAGTGCCAGGAGCTATGACTTCTGACCTGAGGTCCTCCCTAGGAACTGAAGTTGGCCAACGGAGTTGCTCCCTCCAAAGATACACCCCCTCTGGAGGAGAAAGGACAGCTGGATGTAGGGCTGCAAAGTCTCCATTCAAGACTTGTCCCTGTGGAATCATTCTGTGTTGAGAGCTCTGGTGGCCATGGGCTAGGAAACAATTGCATTACAGTTTAATTGCCATAGGTGCCCATCCCATCTAAACCCTCCCCCACAGGCATTGCTCGCAAGATCTGTCCCCAACAAACCTCCTGCATGCAAATCTCCAACTCAGAGTCAGTTTCAGTGACTTAGGACAGTTGAGGAACAAGTCCAACTCAATTCTCCTGGGTTTGATGAAGTTCAGACACCCACTCTGTTGCTGTATAATGGCTTGTATTCTGTATCATTCTTTGTGAATAAAATCAAGTCCCCAAACAATACCTAACTCCTTTATAGGAACACAATTGATTGAAAAGAGATGTGGCTCAGATGCAAGGAGGATTCAACGAATTTCCCACAGGGTGTACTCTTTCAAGAAAAAGTATGGATTTGCTCCAGATCATTCAAGTAATATCCTCTGTCCTGCTTGAGGAATAGATATTTAAAGACTTATTGAAGGTAAAGAAAGCCAGACTTTGCAATCCTGAGGAAGACTGCACACTCAGAGGCGCTGCTCTGTTTTGGACCTGCTCCTTCTGCACAGCAGTGACGATTATAGAGTCCAAATTATATTTCTTCAAAGAATGTGACTGCAATTCATCTTTACTCCTATGATTTTCATTTGCACTGATAGTGAAGGTTGCTGCTGCCCCAGGGAGGGGAGACAGGTTCGGCTGCCCAACAGGATGCGCGCAAGCAAACGTCTCAGTCTTGCCCTCCATCTTCCTTTTGTCGGGGTACTGCCTTCATAATGAAAGGCTGCTCTCGGTGGGACCTTTTCAAAGGACAATTGTCAATTCATAGTCCTTATTTTAGGTTTGAGACGAAGGCAATAAATCAGGGCTCTTGCATGCTTTTGTTATGAGCTCCCATGGCAGACTCATCCCGGCCAACATGACTTACCTGGATTTGTTCTTTGTGCAGTTTTCTGCCTAGTTTAAACTGGGATCCAAGGAACAGAAACATCCTGCCTGAACTCATTTAGTCAACAAGAACAATGCAGCATTTCCCAGAAAAGGAGGAAGTCTCAGGGCAGAGCAATTCTAATTTAAGGTACATCAACCATTCCACAGGTAATCAAGGACAATATTCTACTCTTCATTTGGTTCTGCTGTTTCCCCCTGACCCCGTGCAGAGTCTGGATGTTTCCCCTTAGGCCGGCACCTTTCTTGACCTTAGGCACCAACACAGACCTGAAGCTACCCAATGAAAGAAGGGATTCTTTCTTGGGTTTGTAACATTTTAAGACTGAAAAACATTTGTCATTATGCAGACATTTCTTGACCAGAAATGTGTCACACGCCTATTCCTAAATCAGTCCTTGGGAGGCACAAAGTAAGTATCATCTTCCGCCTGGTGAAGCCTGTGAACATGGGGAGGGGAAAGTGCATGCAAAAATGAGCAGGTGGTGTTAGGTAGCTATGAAATAGATAACAAAAACAAAACAAATGGAGAATAGAAAACAATTTTAAAAATTAAGAAATTAAAGAGTTTGTGTTATGAAATGATAAAACTGCCAAATCTTTAAAGAAGAAAAGAGACAGAAAAGTCAAATAAATTAAATGAAAAATGAAAAAAAGAGACATTACAATTGGTGCCACAGAAACAAGAATAACAAGAGATTACAAGGAACAATTAGATACAACAAACTGGATAACCTAGAAGAAATGGATAAATTTCTGGGAAAATAAAACCTACCACAACTGAATCATGAAGATATAGGAAGTCTGGAAAAACCAATAAAGATTAAGTTATTTTTACCAGTAATTCAAAATCCCCTAACGAAATAAAGCCCAGGACCACATAGCTTCACTGGTGAATTCTACCAATCACTTAAAGAGGAATTTACACAAGCCCTTCTCAACTCTGCCATAAAATTGAAGAGATAGGAACACTTATAAATTCAAGTTATGAGGCCAGTCTTACTCTAGTACAGAAGTCAGAAAAAGACACCACAAGATAAGAAAATGACAAGACAATATCCCTGAATAATACGGACTTTTAAAATCCTCAACAAAATGATAGCAAACTAAATTTAACAGCATATTAAAAGGATCATACACCATGGCCAAGTGACACTTAACCCTGTAATTCAAACATGGCTTAACATACAAAAATCAACTAATGTGATAAATAAAGCACATTAACAGAATAAATGATAAAAATCACTTGATGATCTCAATAGATGCAAGAAAAGCATTTGACAAAACTCAATACCCTTCTGTGATAAAAACTCTCAACAAATTAAGTGTAGAAGGAAATTACCTCAACGCAATAAAGAGTATATATGAAAAGGTAACACATGTGACCATGAAACACTAAAATACATTTTCTCTAAGATCAGAAAAGAAGGCAAAAGATGCCCACTGTTGCCACTTTTACTCAAATAGTAATGGAGGTCCTAACCAGAGAAATTAGGTAAGAAAAATAAAGAAAAAGGAAGGGAAAAGTTAAATAGTCCCTTTTTTCAGATGGCATAATCTTATATACAGAATACCCTAAAATCTACACCAAAAAACTGGTAGAAGTAACAAAGGAATTTAGTGAGTTGCAGGATATAAAAACAACATAAAAATAGTTGCATTTGTACACACTAAGAGCAAACTCCTTTAGAAAAACAATACCCTTTGTAATAGCTACAAAAATAATAAAATACTTAGGAATAAGCTCAGCTAAGGAGATGGAAGACTTGTACACCGAAAACCACAAAACATAAATGAAAGAAAGTAAAGAAGACACAAAGGAAAAGACAATCCATGTTCATAGTTAGAAAGATGTAATAGTGCTCAAATTTGCATTTCTAGCTCATATATTCACACTAATCGTCAGACATTTATCAATAATTGCCTGGTTCATAAATCCAGCTCTATTTTACACATACACACTACACTAAGTTTACATTTTACCCCAATGTAGATAACTTAGTCTGTTATCTAAATTTTACACCTGGGTATGATCCATATTCCATTTCCCCACTTTTCACCCAGTTTTATTCTTTCTTGCTGACCACTGGCTTTACTCCCAATGCCACTGTCTTTGTTCTTGCTACGATGTCATTTTTAAACATTTTGTATTA
The DNA here is from genome assembly GCF_000951035.1 of Colobus angolensis palliatus. NCBI lineage: Eukaryota > Metazoa > Chordata > Mammalia > Primates > Cercopithecidae > Colobus > Colobus angolensis. The sequence continues at coordinate 883,363 of NW_012115910.1, forward strand.
TTATGGTAAGAAGACTTAACATGAGCTTTACCCTCTGAACAAGCTTTTAGGTATACAATAGAAAATTGTTAATTACAGAGGTGATGTTGTACAGCAGATATCCAGAACGTATTTCTCTTGCATGAATGAAACTTTATGCCTGTTAATTGTCAACTCCCCATCTTCTCCTCCCACAACCCCATTAGCAACCAGCAATCTATTCTCTGATTCTGTAAGTCTGACTACTTTTGATACGTCATGTAATTGGAATTTTCATCAGTATTTGTGTTTCTGTAACCAGCTTATTTTATTTAGCACAGTGATCTTAATGGTGATCGTGTATGTATGAATTCATTCTTGGGCTCTCACCAATGTTGTACTGGTGTACACATATGTCTTTTTGGCATTAGCATACTGCTTTAATTACTGTAATTTTGTCCTATATTTTGAAATCAGGTGTGATGCTGCTAGATTTTTTTCTCTAGATTTTTTTTTGTTGTTTTTTCTCTAGATTTTTTTGGTTACTCAGGGTTAGGGGTGCGTGTGTGTGTATGTGTGTGTTTTGTGTGTGTTTCCACAAGAATTTTACCATTGCTTTTTCTTTTTCTGTAAAAAATGTCATTGGGATTGTGATAGGGCTGCACTGAATCTGTAGGCTGTTGGGGTAGCACGGACATTTCAACACTATTAAATCTTTCTATCCATGAACATAGGTTGCCTTTCCTATTGTTCCTTCTTTACTTTTTTTTTAATATTTTGTAGTTTTCAGTGTACACATCCGCCATCTCCTCAGTTGAGTTTATTCCGAAGTATTTTATTATTTTTGTAGCTATTGCACAGGGTACTGTTCTTTAAATTTTCTTTTCAGATAGTTCACTCTTAGTGTATAGAAATGCAACTAATTTTTATGTTGTTTTTATATCCTGCAATTCACTGAATTCCTTTGTTTGCTCTGACTAATGAGGAATCTGTGGCAGAAACACATACAGGAAAATAGAGAGGAAAGACAAAAACCATGCATATATGTATGCTGTATCTGAACATGTATCCTTCTCAATATAGACAAGTGGTTCTTTGTCACCTCATTGGCAGTTTGAGATTCAAAGTCAGTAATGTCTCCTGCTATAGTTCGTCTGTTTCTTCCTCTAAACCTCATGTTGAAATTTGATCCCCAGTGTTGGATGTGGGCCCTGATAGGAGTTGTGTGGGTCATGGGGCAAATCCCTCACGAAGAGCTTGGTGCTATCTTCACAGTAATAAGTGAACTCTCACTCTTCCAGCTTCTGTGGGAGCTGGTTGTCGAAAGGAGCCTGGCAACTCATCTCTCACTGCTTCCTCCCTCTCCATGTGGTCTCTGCACACTCTAATGTTTCAAGTGTCAAGAGATTGTTGCCTCCTGATCCCTAGATCCCAGCTATGGTAAATTTTTGTCAATGTAATCAATCAACCAGAGTGGCTTCATGATTGTATACCTTCTCATTCTTAACAGGGGTAGTGAAATTCCTGGTGGACCAGTTTGTGAATCTCATTATGATTCATTTCTGCAGTCTCAGTCTAGAGACTTCTCTTTTCAGCATGTCCAGTGATTTTTAAGCCTCTAAGTCTCTGCATTAAATACCTTTTTGCTTATTTACAGCAAGGAAGAAAGAAATGGAGAAAAAGGAAGAAAAGGAATAGTGGGAGGAGAAACAATAAATGTGTGTCTACTGAGAGATGGCTGTAAGCTTGTGGAAAGGGGAAGGCCAGTATGGGTCAGTATGGAATATTAAAGTTGATGAACCATAAAGCATAACACTTTTAGCGAGAAACAAATACCAGGAGAATTGATTACATTAAAATATACATTTCTATACAGAAGAACAAAAGAAGATATTCAAGAAGCTGGGAAATCTTTTCTGCAAATGGCAAAGGAATTGCAAAATATCCATAAGCAGAATAAGAAAAGTATCTTCTAGGTAACTTTTTGATGAAAGGGAAAATCAAAAAAGCAACTATATATAATACTGGAAATATTCTAGTGCAATAACTATATGTCTAATGTCTAAACTGTGTTTAGAGTTTTCAAATTTAAGCAACAAAATAATAATAAAAATAAATGAGATTTACATTGAAAACAAGCTACAAGTTAAAGAATAAAATTAACAGATTATTAATTTTATCTAGTAATTAATAGATTATTATTATTTATCTAGTAAAATTAATAGATTATTAATTTATCTAGTAATAGATAAAATTAAATAAGGATAATTTAAGATTTAATCTAAAATTTTTTGTTATGTATGACAAGGAAAAGTAGAAAGGTAAGAAGAGAGTGTTTACAAATCTAAGCAAAAAACTGACAACCCAGTAGACAAATGACAAGTTGTAAGTATTGATTCAAAATTGAAAATGAAAAAGAGATAACAAACAGGGAGAATAAAATTGATGTTAATAATAATATAATGCAAGTAGAAATAATAGGATAGCATTTAATTCTCAGATAATAACATATTAAGACATAAATGATTATTTGTAAATCAACAACAGAACCAAAATTATTGACTACAATACAATTTTAAATGATTACACATAGTCTAGTAAATAATCAACTAAGATGATATAAACTAGTATTTTCTGACATAAAGGTATTTTCTAAATATGTTGGTTTTGAAAATATCAGGTTAAAATGACACATAAGTCTGTTTATATTTTATACGATTTCAAGCATGTTTGTGTGCATGTGCATGTGTGTGTGTGTGTATGTATAGGTGTGTGTGTGAGTACACCTATGCAAGAAAATCACTGCATACATTATTAGTGAAATGTTGTTGGTAATTGTGTCTAGTTAGATTTCCAGGTGACAGTATCTATTTTTCTTCAATTTCTATTTTTTTCTTTACTTTCTGTTTTTTCTTCAATAATTTTTGTAATTTTGCATTACTTATGCAAAGTTTTAAAACGAAAAATGTTTCTGAAAATAATTATTACTGAAATATTGAAAATTAAAGAGACAAATGCCAACATTATTATACAAACACATATGTAGTATATTAACAGTTTATAAAATTAGATGAAATGATGTTTGAAAAATTATGCCAAAGCTATATTAAGCAAGTCGTTTACATATGAAAATATGACTAGGGGTTACAATGAAAAGCTGGGTTTTATTTATGATTAAATAAATATAATTCATGAAAACTACAAAGTATATTTTGTTTTTCTCATCAAATTAACATAATCTGCAAATTCTGTTTTTGTATAACTTGTGGTGAAATGGGCTTTCTTAAATGATGATAATTAATAAAACAAATTTTAAATTTATGTTGAAAAGCTGAAATATATTTCTAAAAAGTGATTATAACGTTCATATTTTATTATAGACAAATTTGAGATGTAGGAAATAGAAAACATCCTGTTATTCTAGCCAAAAAAAAAAGAGAGAGCGAGAAAGAGAAGGAGAGAAAAATGCTTCCCACAGCATGAGCTTTAATGTTTCATAGGTATCCAATGCTTATTTTGTCTGAGCACTAACTCTAAATGTTACTTGAGTTAGAGAACTCAGACCACCTGATTTCAGGACATAGTGTAAGGCTTCAATAATTAAGACACTGGGATATTGGTAACTGAACAGATACATAGTTCAATGGAATAGAGAGTCCAAAAATAGACTCACACCAATGTGGTTAATTGATTTTTGACAAAGGAACCAAGTGAATTGGGAAGGATAGTTCTTCGAACAAGTACTGCTGAAGAAACCAGACATCCAATGTAGAAAAATAAAAGTCAGTCTATATCTCACCCTTCATAAAAGTCACTCAAAATGAATGACTGACCTAAATACAACATGCAACAAACTTTTCTAGTCACAAAATTGTGACTAGAAACAGGAAAAAAACAGTCTTTGATTCCTTAGGTTCTACTAACAGCTGTAAGCTGCTACTCCAAGGCCCAATTCATAAAGAAAAAAATGCTAAATTAGACATTTGTAAATTAAAAAACAACTGCAAACAACCTTGTGCTCTGTGAAAGACACTACTAAGACAAATGACAAGGCATAGACTGAGAGAAAATATGTGAAAATAACACTGCATGCAAGGATTATAGCCATAATATTTAAAGAACTTCCAAAGATTAATAAGGAGGCAATCAGAAAAATGGACAAGAGATTTGAATAGACACCTCACCAAAGAAGACATATGGATGACAAATAAGCACAAGCAAAGATGCTTAGCATCATTAGCCATTATGATGATACAAATAGAACCACAATTACACACCACTACACATTTCCTAAGATGGCAAAAATAAAAAATACTGATAAAATCAAGTGCAGACAAGGGTGTGGAGCACCTGAAAATCTCATGCATTTCTAGTGGAAATGCAAAAATGCTACAGCCACTTTGAAAATATTTAGGTAATTGTTTTACAAAGTTAAGTATGTACTTAACGTATAACCCAGCAATCCCACTTCTTAATATTTCTCCAAAAAAGAAATAAAACTTACATTTATGAAAAAATCTGTAATAAGTATTTATAACAGCTCTATGCATAATTGACCAAAACCAGAAACACCACAAACATTCTTCAGTGGAAAAATGAATAAACAAACTGTGGTACAAGCATACCATGGAATATCACTCAACCACATAACAAGAACAGGCAGTAACATGGATTCATCTCAAATGAGTTGTGCTGAGTGAAAGTCGCACACAGTCAAAAGCCTACATAACAAGTGACTCCATTATATGACAGCCTGAAAAATGGCAAAAGTATAGTGGTAAATTTGCCAGGGGTGAGGAAGGAGGTATTCAACTGCAAAAAAAATAATAATAATAAATAATAGTGCAGTAGAGTTTTTTTTTTTTTTTTTTTTTAGGAGAGTGATGAAATTTTTCTGTGCTTTCACATTGTAGCAGTTTTACAACTCTGTATTTTTGGGGACCAAAAGGAATTAATTTGTTGTATGTTAATTAAAATAAATTCAAATAATAATTTAATAAAAGATTATATAGGAGCATTTTGGGAGGCCAAGGCAGGTGGATTGCTTGAGCTCAGGAGTCTGAGACCAGACTGGGCAAGATGACAAAATCTCATCTCTACAAAAAACAGAATAATTAGCCAGGTGTGGTGGTGTGCACCTGTAGTACCAGCTACTTGGGAGGCTGAGGTGGGAGGATCACCTGAGACCAGCGAAGCTGAGGCTGTAATTGCACCACTGTACTCCAGCCTAGGAGACAAAGTGACACTTTGTCTTATAAAAAAAAGAGTATATGGCAGCTCCATTTTATATTATTTAAAAATCCTTGCCAGTTTTAATAGCATGAGAAGCTGTGAGGATACTACAAGTAGACGCAGCCCACCCAGTGCACACATGGTCAGTACCACAGGTTTTCAGATGTTCTTAGATCTTCTTAGCCTCCTTATCATCAAGGTCAGTCACCTGAGTCCTCCCCAATATTCAGGAACAACAGTCATACAGTATTCAAATGATTTAAGCCCTTCATTTATAAGAAGACTAAAGGCAAATATTTTAAATATTGCTATGGTTTCCATGTGTCCCTCACAAAAATGTGCTGCAAACTTAATACCCAGTGCAACCATGTTAGGAAGCGGGACCCAGTGAGTGGTGAGTAGGCCATGAAGGCAGAGAGAATGGATTAATGCTGTTGTCTTGGAAGTGGGTTCCTTATGAAAGGGTAAGTTCCGCCTCTTTTGCCTCCCTCATGTCCTCTCTCTGCCCTCCTGCTATGGGAATACACAGCAAGAAGTTCTTTGTGAGATGAAAGCCCCTTGATCTTGAATGTCTCAGCCTCCAGATCTATGAGCCAATACATTTATGTTTCTACAAGTTACCCAGCCTCTGCTATCATGCTATAGTAGCACAAAACAGACTAAGACAAATATGAAAAGAGGAAGAAAATGTCTTCTAACAGGAGTGTTTTTCCTTCAAAAATAAGCAAATGAGTATGATTGTTCCTGATTTCTAATGCCATTTTTTTTAATGTTTGGCCTTCAAATGTTCTGTAATGTATAGCAGTTACTCTTACAATTGAAAAAAAAATCTCATTGATTTTCATAAAGTGACTCTTCCTTATAAAATGTGAAATATGACACTCACGGTTCAGTATCAAGCACTATTAGAAGTAAGGTACATGAAAATGTGCTTCCTAATCTTTCGGGCACATCTTCCTCTAATATTTAACACTAGATCTCACATCTATTTATCCTATAAAGTATTTTGTATTTCACAATCAAAGTTTTTGTACCTGCAAAATTCAATGTTAATTATTTTACTTTTGAACAAGATATAATAATACACCTCTGACAGTATGGCTGTTGCATTTCTACTATTTAGGAATGCTGGCTTGCTTTTGACCTTTAAGAAGTTATAGAATTTCTATCTATGTCTGCATGGTGAAAATTCTTCAAAGTTAAAATTCATAAAACTGCATTCAGCATACATTTAGTAAGAATGAAAAGTAACTTGACAACCTGCTGTCAATGGGAAAAGCAAAATATGACTTTCTTTTGCTATAAGATGTTACACTCCCAAATTAATAGTAACCTGTTCTGCCTCCATGGACCAAGAATATGTGGTGTTTTCCTCAGACACGGTGAGTGCTCTCTTTATGCATTTTAGTATGATCAGTTACCGTTTTCCTTTTTACCTTGTTGCTATCCAGTGCACCTGAGGGAGCATAAATTTAATAGTAATTTATGATCTTTAATAGTGGGAACAAGCATTCTCTATTAATAAATGTGTAAAACTGAGTTTCATAAGTCATGTGGATTTTTATAATAAACCCAGGCTGTATTACAGGAAATGACCATTTATTCAAGAGTAGAAAAATAAAATATGCTAGTGGTTTAAATATTCTAGTTAACATTGAGGTGCCTCATATAAAATAATTAGTGATTTCCAGTCACATACGGTCAACATAATTTAACCACTTTGCAGGTAAAGAAGACACTTGGAGCTATGTTTCAATAAAGAGGGCAAAATCACCTTCCTCTATTTGACTTTCCTCTTCTCAGCCAAAAGGCTATTATTCCTGCAAGTAATCATGTGCTTTTAAAGAGCGAAACCAACAGGGAACTGAAGGCAAAAGAATTGTGTGAAATAATCTAAGATCACATCTTCAAATATTCTGGTTCACATAAATTTTTAAAAATTGAAATGATGCAATTGAAATGCTATATCATTTTTGGAGATTAATGTCAAATAGAAAAAAGAGGTAGAAAATATTTTAAAAGCTGGCAACAGTGTTTCAATTATCAGAAGCAAAAGGCAATGGCTTTCCAATTATCAGTAGTTCTACTGTAAAAACTACAAGCCCATTAACTTGGTATTGAGATTGGCCAAATACTCTAATACATTATTAAAGGAGTGTTATACCTCTCCTAAAATGGATTCTGGTTCACTAAGAATAACTTATGTAGAACTAAACTTGTTTTTTTTAATCTGATGATGTTGCTGGTCTGCTAAAAAAATTGATGTGTATAAGAGTATGTTTAGAATACAGTATAAAGTCATATTTTGATGGGAAAGATGAATAAATATGGGCTTGCTGCTGGTTGATTTAGGGGAGTTAGTAACTAATTGAAATGCTTAAACTAAAAGTTACTAATCAGTTTTGTAATAGAAGAGAACTTCATCTTCAACCCTGCCTTCTTAAGCATTGAAAAAAAAATGAACTGGATTAAGATGTACAATTTATGCTTAAAAACTATGTTTGCCATTTGAAGATACACAGAACCGTCCACATTTGACATGATGGAATGAGAAATTCCTAGAATTTCAAAGAGCAAGAACATTACAGTAAATCTATCAAGAAATAATATAAATTGTACAATAGATGAACATAAAAATAAGCATACAAGAACAAAATGAGGAAGTGCTATGGTTTATGTATGTGGTCCCCTAAAATTCATAAAATTTAATTACAATGTGATAGTATTAAGAGGTGGCATCTTTAGGAGGTGATTAAGTCATGAGTGTCTAGCCCTCATGAATGTGATTAATGGTCTTATAAAAAGAGGTTCCAGGGTGCTCTTTTTTCCTTTGGTCCTTCTGCATTCCACCATGTGAGGAAGCAGCAACAAGCTACTATCCTGAGATACCTCACCAGGCACCAAATCTGCCTACCCCTTGAGTTTGGATTTCCCAGCCTCCAGAGCTTTGAGAAATATTTTTCTGATGTTAACATATTTCCTAGTCTACAATGTTTTGCTATAGCCAGGAACAGGTTAAGACAATAGGTCACATAACAATAAAACCTGCAGAAAGAAATTATAAAAGAAGTAATTGACAGTAAGAAAAATACGAATCAGCAGAATAATAGTACTAAATAGCTACTGCTGTTGGCAAAAGTGTAAACAAACAATTTAAATTTAGAATTACATAGGTAATTGCAATTCTCCAGCCCAGAGTTTATTTTTCTGTTTTCAACAGTATTCTGTAAGGAGAATATTAACCTGGAATATATTCAGGAAAAAACAGCCTGGATAATGAAGGATGGGGGTATATTTGGCCTGGGAGAAAGAAGAATGTGGGCAGAAAAAGCAGAGTATTTGCAGGACCACCTTACAGAAAAGGCTGTGTTTGACCGCAGCCTCTACTGATAAGTAGACGTCAATAATTAAACAAGCCAACATCTAATCTGATATTGAAGGAACTCCAAACAAATGACTTCCTTACAATTTTGGTTATACCAAGTATTTGGAAGAGTTCTGGGATAAAGCAGGGAGGAACTTAAAGGTGATTAGTATGAATGGGGATTGCAACAATCTCCCCTCACCTTTAGGGGCTTTAAAACCCTGAATATAATAGTGCCATTTTTAAGGATTGAATTTTAGAGTCAAGAATTCCTATTTCCCACCAAGAAGAACTTTCTCCTGACATATCTACACAAATTGCAAATACATTTTATACAGAGTGAACTCATAGAAAGTTGTATGTGCCTCTGCACATGAGGTATAATAATCAATGTGTTACCGTATGTCTTTAAAATGTAAAACTTTTACTTCCAGGATTAATTAATCCAGTATAAAGTGATACTGTACATTTAAGGAATATCTATATACATATATACATAAAGAGTATAAGTTTATATTTGATAGACAAATCATTTAAAAAATCCAAAAATAATTCATAGTGGTTGTCTCTTTTCTTATTGTTTCCAATTTTAAAAAGTTCTTACTATTTAAAGAACTGGCACAATAAGATGTGGTAGAAGGATTTAGATTTTCCTGGAATTCGTGGCACACTTTCTATTTTCTAACCAAACTCATATGGTTGAAATATATCCAAAGTTAGTGCCATTTTGCTTAAAGCAAATGCAATTTCAAACTGAAACAGTCTTGTTTTGGTTTAAAATAAGAAAAACAACATTGAGTGTTGCTTCACTACATATACCCTCCTTCTCTCTGGTTGCCTCCATATCTCTACTACAGTATATGACGTGAGTGTGGCTTTATTAAGTATATGAAACTTTGCACTTATTATGTTGAAAATAACTTCTTTTTTTTTCCTTAGCTACTGTAGTGGGTTGGATGGTGACTTCCAACAGACATGTGTACACAGAATTTGTGATTGTCACCTTATTTGGAAAAAGGGTCTTTGCAGATATAATTAAGGATACCAAGTAAGGTCATCCTTCGCAATCTGAATAGACTCTAAATTCAACTACAAATGTCTTTATAAGAAAAGGAAAAGACACACAGAGGAGAATGTGTGAAAATGGAGGCAGAGGTTGGAGTAATGCTGCCACAAACTAAGGAATTCCTGGAGTCCCCAGACATTGGAAGAGGAAGGAAGGATTCTCCAGCAAGCCTTCAGAGAGTGTGGACCTGCATCCACCTTCATTCCAAACTTCTTGTCTTCAAAATTATGAGAGAATAAATATGTTCTGTGTCAAGCCACCAAGTTCACCAACTACTACTTTGTCACGGTGTCCCTAGAAAACCAATAGAGCCATTGTTTGTATTTGACCAGAATCTTACTTTTAAAATGCAAAGATTCACCCAAGACTCAAAGAAAAATAAATATAAGAGGAAAAGGAGCAAAAACCTAGGATGCCTGACATAGTAATTAACGTACTTGAAAGTAAGGAATTGATGAGGAACTGTGCAAAAGTTCTTTGGCCTCTTTGTGGAGACTGGTAGCTGGGAGCTGGTTGCTAGCTTTCTTACACTTTTGGCCTCAAGGGTTGTTGTTGATAGCAGTTTTTGTTTTTTGTGTTTGTTTTTATAGTAGAATATTTTAACCACTTATTTATAAACCAAATTATGAACTATAAGATCAAAATATATTTTAAATAGCTAAAATGTAATCTCAACTTCTGATCCTGACAGCCAGCACGCAGCTTAACTGGCAGTTTGCTTAGTGTGGAAGACATGTGTCCACTGTTTTAAGCTCTTTTTTTTTAGGTAAAGCAAGTGAAATTTAGAGTAGCTAAAGTAAACTACTTCAGGTATGTTTTTATCTTTTAAAAAATCGCTATGGAGCCTAAATGTTCCAATCCCATAGACAGTAATCTATCACATAGCTGCCATATCCCTTTAGATATTAAAATGTTGAAATATGAAGAAGCTATGATATGAAAATAAAATTTTCAATAACAGTGGGAGAGGAATAGGAATTGATCTAGGGACATGAACAAATTTTGTCAGGCATGCTGACTGTCCAAATGTGATTGAAGGCCATTAATTTATAAACAATACCAAACTTCAAGTAGATGGTTAGATAGGATTCATTTGTAATTGAAAGAAAAACAGACAGTCAATTTGAAGTTAAATGATTACTAATGCCTATAGAGACTCTCAACAATAAAAACATGGAAATTGTGATGGTTAGTTTTATTTGTCAACTTGAGTGGGTCAGTGGATGCCCAGATATTTGATTATACATTATTTTTGGCTGAGTCTGTGAAAGTGTTTCTAGAAGAGACTAGCACATGAATCCATAAACTGAAGAAAGCAGACTGCCCTCCCCAGTGTGGGTGAGCTTCATCCAATTTGTTGAGAGCTCAAATAGAGCAAAAAGCAAGAGGAAGGGAGAATTCTCTCTCTCACTGCATAACTATTTGAGCTGAGGTATAAGACTTCTCCTGTCCTTGAACTGGAACTTACACAATTGGTGCTCCTGGTTCTCAGACCTGTACACTCACTTAGGAGCCACTCCACTTCCTCTCTCCAACTTGCAAATGGTAGATGGTACTTCTCAGCCTCCATAATTGCATGAGCCAATTCCTTATAATAAATCCATTTAAATCTGTCTGTCTGTCTATCTAGCTAGCTAATCTATTAATATCTACCTATGTATGCTATTAGTTCTGTTTCTCTGAAGAACACTGACAGAGGAATTTTACATCTCAAGACTTATAACCAGATCAAGGCTGTGAAATCAAGGATTTTTTTTTACATACTTAAAGAGTTTCTAGTTAAAAAAAAAACAAAAACACATGAGCTTAGACAATAACTTAGAAAAAAAGCATAAGTAATGTATGAATATTGTTATGTATTTTTGTTTTAAAAATAGATTTTAGAATCAGTTTTTCAAGTTTCATTGTGAATAAACCTGATATTTTGATTGGCACAACATTGTATTTATTCACCAATATTCCTTTCTTTGATTCTTTAGACTACTTGTTTAAGATAATGAATAGGTACCAAATTGTATCAAGCAGTTTTTAAACATTCATCAATATGTTCATTCTAATCTTTTCTCCATTATTTTAATAGTTTCATAAACTGATAAAGAACCTTTGTGTTGGCAATAGTGTATTAATTTATTTAATATAATGCTGAAACAGGATAGCTACTTTTTATAAAAAAAATTGCACTTACAGTAACATGTAAAATGAATCTCTATCAGTATTTGTTCTACATTTGTATAAATTTAGTATCAGAGCTTTTCTAGATTTATGAAATGACTTTTTCTGTATTCAATAATCATTACTGTTCTTATGAACTCAGCTACATATATGATATAAAGAGTTTAAAAGTAATGCCACTGGGCACAGTGGCTCACACCTGTAATCCCACATTTTGGGAGGCCGAGACAGGTGAATCACCTGAGGCCAAAGTTCAAGACCAGCCTTACTAACATGGTGAAACCCCGTCTCTACTAAAAATACAAAAATTAGCTAGGTGTGGTGGCTACTCAGGAGGCTGAGACAGGAGATCGCTTGAACCCGGGAGGTGGAGGTTACAGTGAGCCGAGATCATGCCACTTGCACTCCAGCCTGGGCAACAGAGTGAGACTCCATCTCAAAAAAAAAAAAAAAAAAAAAAAAAAAAAAAAAAAAAAAAAAAAAAAAATTATTCCCTTTTAGCCCTATAGATTCTGGAGCTTCTATGATGATAATTTGGGGACAGTGTAATTTTCTTTGTGTGTGTGTATGTAGGGGAGTTACAGTAAAAACTGAAAAAATTTGCTCAGAAAATGCTAAAAAAGTTGTAACACTTCTTTTTGTAAATTTAAAAAATTGTTCTCAATTTTGATCATTTAAAAAATTTAGGACAATTTACTTTCATCGATAGTTTCAAAATGATTGACATGTACAAGTATTATCATATACAATGCTTATTAAAAATACAAAAGGAAACAATCCTATTATCTACATCATCATTCTTTTTTCCAAAATAAATATTTTGATTTTGTATCTGTATTTTAATGAGCTAATTCTCTAGAAAGTTGTTTATATTTTAAATTGTCTTTAATTTTTAGAAAAATGTTAATGATAGTTATTTTGCTAAAATTTAACATTTGAATTATACTCATTTATTTCTATTTTTTTCAATAATAAAATTATTTGGGATTTGTTTTGCATGTGACTACACTTGTTCATGTTTCATTAGTACTAATGAATATCAATTGCTTTTGTATTTTATATATTCTAGAGTTGGAATTTAAATCTTCTCAAAGTTATTTAGAAGTATTTTTGTTAATTTCCAATTTATTGAAATCATTTTAGTCAAACTGTTTTAATATGTTGTTATTCCAGTGACAAATATGGACTTTGCATTTCTGATCAGCATTCAGGTTATGATGTGTGGCTGATAAACTTGATCCATGTCTTATTTAATTTTATACAATGCTTGACATATATTTAGTAATAGATAAATTTTGGTAGCATTAGCAGTTCTTATCTATACTATTATTACTTTCATTGTTCTCATATAATATTATCTGCCTTTTGTAATCTCCCAGAGCTATTGACATTTCATATGTGGCCTAACATATGAATACATTTAAAAATATTTCAAGAGCACTCGTGGAAAGGTATGTCATATTTTTATGGTACAAACTGACTTAAAAATTATTCATACTGACCCTATTTGTATAAAAGTCTTTACTTTTCTGTTTTTTTAAAATTTATTATGAAAGTTTGAGTGATAGAAGAGATTCTGTCACTATAATTATTTTTCTTTGAAATTACCCAATGATCTTCACATGCCTGTGATTTTTCCAGTCTAACAATTGTGCCACTCTTGTTTATATCATTCTGTGTTTCATATCTCAAAACTCCCATGATAATATTACATAATATGAAAAGGACATCTAACATTTAGTATGAAATACAGTTTTACAGGATAACTTGTATCTTATTTCATATAATTTTCTTCTGCCACAAAAAACAGTAACGAATGCTGTGAAATGTTGTTCTAACAAACCTGATGGTTTAAAAAAGAAGTCCTTCCCTTGAGTGAGGAACTGTTTCTGAACATTTTAAAACCACTTGCCTTAAAGAAACATGATTGGCATATCCGTTTTATTAATGATATTATGGGAATAATACAAAGGAGTATCCAATTTTGCTATGAAATCTATGCTGTGAAACAGGAAATAGACTCTGAGGGGATTAACTGAAAATGTATAGCATGGAATAAATATGCACTACCATCATAGTAATGCCTGTAGTGTTAAATGTTTCAAATAATATTTCCTCAATTAGACATCTGTTTTTTTAAGTGTACTGAAAAGTCTTTTTTAAATAACAGCAAGATCCAAATTTGCTATTAAATTATAGAAGGTATGTCCCATTTGACAGTTTCTGCTGTGGAATCGAATAAATTCTGTGTCTAATGAACAATACTGATTTGAAAATAGTCTTTATGTGCTATCAACATCAGTAGTTAAAGACACGAACTGAACAATCTTAAAGCTTGTTTATCATTAGAAAAGAAGATTCAATATCTCTGCAATAAAATGAGTTAATCTGACTTAAGAAAAAGATAAAATGAAGTAAACTTCCTTGGATTTAGTAAGGGAACATTGTGAGTGATGGCCTGCGAAATTATATAAGAGATGACTGGTGCACAAATTAGACAGTGACTATTGTTAAGTATCCTTCCAAGGTTCTTTCCAATTACTTGGTAAGGCAAATTTGGAAACAAACCACAGAATATCATTGCAATTATAGCCAGATGCGCAATGTTGAGATTTTACAAATTAATTTTTATATATGAAGGTGGCAAAGTTCCTGATACAAGGCAGCTCAGTTCAGAGATCACACAATAAACTTAGCTGTCCTATTATATAATTTTTAAACGTAAACATCCAAACCATTATCAGCAGGCAAAAATTAAACCATTTCTTCCCAAGGCCATTAAATGTGCACTTGTTTGAGCTGACTCTTTATCATATAATATGGGCCTGTCCGTTCTCAACTGTGTGCTTCTGTATTTTACTTATGAAATTTCTGAGGGAAGAAGAATGTACCTCTCATTATTGAAAGGAGAGAAAAAGGTGGACTCCGCTGAGATTTCCTGCCAAGATTTCTGCATTCAGATTTGACAGAGCAGGCAAACCAAACCTCCCTCAGAAAACTGTGCCCATTTGGGGACACGCTGCTGTGGGATCATGGAGCAGCATCAAGGTTGCACCTGGGACTCTTTTTGGCTTGATTGCATAGAGAACCAACACAGAATGAAAAACCTTTCTCAAATTTTGAATCGTTTACCCCTTGCACTACACTTTGCACATTTAATAAGAACCTTTCAAGCCAGAATGGGAAAAGGCATTAGAATAGAAATGTAAAGTGTACAACTGGTAGGGCTGAGCATTCCTCGTCTTTGGGCCTCTGAATACTCCACAGCCTAGGAGCTGCCTTGGGACAGTTCCACCATCACATAAGCAAAAGAGAAGAACATTGTCATGCCCTGCCCGGCTCACTCACTTCTTAGAGAGCTGCAGGACTATCATATAAAAACGACCTAACAAACAAACGCTGGAAGAGTTCAGTCTAGGAGCCTCAGAATCTCACCTTCTACTGGGCTCGGTTCTTCACTCTCAGAAATAATAAAAGATCTAAAGTGTAAGAAGTCTGAATGAAGCATAAAGATTCCTCCAAAACAGTTAAAACACTTTCAAAAAATTTTGCCAAAAGCAAGGTATGGTTTTGTTTGTACGGAATGGCATAGCTGTATGAAGGGAGAGTTATCATATATCCGCTATGGTTTTATCAAGTATACATTATGCTAAAGTCTGAGGAATGGGTAAAATGTATGAACGCAATTTAGATATTAAATTCCTTTCTTTTGTGTGATGCACGTTGCTAAGTTATGGGGATAAGGCTTGTGACAACAAGGACAATTTGTATAATTAGAATAATGTTTTGTAATCATTAAAATGTAGCAAGCACTTTATTTTAAAGAAAAATTAGTCTTGAGAGGGGCAATGCACCATTGAAATTGCAGTGTGTTGAGGTCAATTGCCACTTCATTTGCCTAGTCATTCAATCAAAGAAGACATTGGTCATAATGATGTGGTATAAGAATTTAAGCCATGAGTGCATTTATCTCTTGGGGCTGCCTTCTATTCCCTAGGAAGCAATCAGTAACTATCAATCAACTGAGATTGAAAAGCAGCAATGAAGAAAGATACGTGTCTCAGAGATTCACAAACAGGGTTAAACTGAAGAACTCCTGGGACTAAAGTTTAAGTCTAAAAGATAATGGAAGCAGCATCTCAGAAATATTTAATATTAAATATCACACACAAACACACACACACACACCCCTGTGGGCCTGCACATTGACTAAGGCTGCCCTTTTTAAGTTTATGGTTCATTCTGTCACCTATACTGACGGGTTAAGAAAGGAAACTTGTTTTGTCTTTAAAATTTAGCATGTAGATTATATATTAATGTGAAATTTTTGCACTTTGACATGGTAAACTTTATCAGGCACAGGAAAATCATATCAGAGTTTTGGTTGCTTTGTTTCTTGGTTGATTTATTTGTTTTCAGGCCAAATTGAATTCAAGGCAATAGCATCAGAAGGAACACAGGGCCGTTTCTATTGTAAAACACAGCCTACTGTGAGATTTCATAGGAGAAAGTGTAATATAAAA
This sequence comes from Colobus angolensis palliatus, assembly GCF_000951035.1. NCBI lineage: Eukaryota > Metazoa > Chordata > Mammalia > Primates > Cercopithecidae > Colobus > Colobus angolensis. Next base: position 899,678 of record NW_012115910.1, read on the forward strand.
CACTTGAAATAAAATATTCATAAATTTGGAGTTTGTCTTGATAAGCCCATAAAAGTCATAGGGGTGTCCTTGGAAAATATATATAAATGTAAACAGTTCACATAAACACATTCAAATGCAATTTCACATGTGGCTTTTAGGAAGGCAGACAAAAAAAAAATTATAAAAATGAGTTGAAAAACTCTGTTGAGAACCTAACAATGAACATGTGAAAAGTATATGATTAAAACTAGTACATTTTATTTTAAAAATATTTTTAAAAGAACTGTAAATTGGGTCTGATGAGTGATTATATCTTTGTCTGAATATGGCAATGCTAAAAATTTTACAAACTAAATTTTCACAATAAAATATTTAAGAAAACATTAAAATTTTAAAATAATAAGAAAATGAAAGTCTTAAAACATGTGAAAATACTAAAATTTAAGTTAAATAATGAAAAATAAATTGAAATTATTAAAATATGGTAGAACAGGAAAATTAACTTCTATTAGTTTTACAGGGTTTATTATGTGCCAGCAGCTATTTAACTATGTAACACATTAATGTGTCAATTCTTCACAAAGAACTTCAAAGCAGATAAGGAAATTAAGGCACAGAAAAGCCTCACACTAGAAAGGGGCTTTTCTAATATTCAAACACAGGTACCCTACTCCAGAAGCCATTCTGTATCTATTATATTTGTAGGAGATCAAAATATGCCACCCTGAAATATGCTATTTTGCTAAAGGCAATTGAGATTCAACAAAGGCCAAAATAAGCTTTCCCAGAGCTTCCCTTCTCTGTCGAAAAGCAGACACTTCGGAGAAGTGAGGACTTCCGTCCGTGCTCTCTCAGGGCAAGTTTCACAGCCACAAAGAAGATGCAAAGTCGGTACCATGATGGACCTGCCCCCCAAAATCTTACTCTATTTGTTTTCCCCATATATTTACCTTTCAAAGTTTGCTTCCCCTAAAAACCTAAACTCCTTTTCCTTTGTCTCGTCACTTCTCTACAAACATATTGGTCTTTGCTAAGTTGCTCCCTAAGTTCCAGGTTCTAACAACCCCTCTGAACTACTGTTGACTGAGGTTTCTCCTGTGTGCTATGTGTTGCACTATGTTAAGAAACTTTATTTTTCTCTTGTTAATCTGCCTTGTGCCTGTTCTCAGCTGGAGAACCTAGGAGGATAGAAGGTAGAGGTATTTCTGTTTTGTGTTTTCCATCCCTGCATATGATAATCCCTCTGTATGGAACTGCAATAATTAAAAGTGGAAACTGTATAAGAGGCTCCAGGTTGATGAGCAGAAAAGATATTCTTGAAACAGAACCACTTATATAAAAATCACACTTCAAATGTAAAAGGAAGCATTACAAATATATGAGTGTTATTTGAGCATGGTGAAGATGTGATAATCAGCAAGAGTAATTTTCTTAAATAAAAGTCTGATGCTATGACTCCTTTGCTCAAATCTTATAAAGATTTTGCATCCCACTCATTGTTTAAAATAAACGTCTTAGGAGCCGGGGGTGGTGGCTCAAGCCTGTAATCCCAGCACTTTGAGAGGCCAAGACGGGCGGATCACAAAGTCAAGAGATCGAGACCATCCTGGCTAACACGGTGAAACCCCGTCTCTACTAAAAAATACAAAAAACTAGCCGGGCG